>NC_041381.1:654954625-654971570 GCF_002162155.2 Triticum dicoccoides
TGTGGAGTGACGGAGGTCCGCCAAACCTGGGTGCGTGGCTGAGGTGGTACGACGACAATGTCAGTTGGGAGGGAGCGGATACAGAGCAAGGGAGAGGCACGGGGCGAGAAAGACGCAGGTTCTGGGTGAGGTTTTGAGTGGGCCGGAGGTGTCAGAGGCCTACGTGGCGGAGGTCCACACTTCCGCAAACTTTTTTTTGTGATAACATAGGGGAATTTTATTCCAAAGTCATAGAGTTACAATCGAGAAACAATAAGTCCCCGCAACATGGAGGACATCTACTCATCCACACCGTGGTACAAAACTTGGTATGCCTATAATTTGCCAAACAATCTGCAACCCTATTTTGAACTCTACTAATCTTCTGAGGAACAAACTCCCTAACCTCCATCATTGACTTAATCTCCGCTACCAAATGTCCATAAGCCGATCTAGCCAAACTATCGCCTAATAACCAAGCATCTATTCCAGGCAAGTTTTTCGCCTTCAGGTTCAGCCATTTGGATGAAAGTGACTCTTGTCGAGTCTTGGGTTTGCCACGTGCTATTATTTCGGTACCGGGCGGGGTAGAACTGCTTGGTGGATTCACATATTTCATTCAAATTTTTTGAACTGCTGTGTCCTCGATTTGGTTGCTTTAGCATTTTTTGAGTGTGTGTGGGACAGGCTGACGTGGCTATTTTCCTTCTATGGGTCGTCGTTGTTCGTTTGTGCTCCTCCTTGTGTACGTGCCGTCGCTTTCGACTGTTTGCTTTGTTATCTGCTGTCATTTTTGTTTTTTTTAACGTGGCTATTTTATTACCGTGTGCCATTGGTCATTTTACCTTCACAATGTAGGTTTTCAAATTTTGCCTTATTTTTTCTTACTGCAGCGTTCTATCATGGAGTAGGGCAATTTATACGTACGTGCTTGCAGTGTGGGTGCTGTGGCGTTGCATGCATGCAGGCTAATTGGATGATGCCACATTGATGCATGCAGGCTAATTGGGTGATGCCACGTGATACCCGACCGATCAATGGGGGCTGACCAGTTGGCTTACACTTGATTCCATGTGCAAGAGGACAAGATGTATGGGTGGGTCGCAGTGGGATCAGTGACCAATTGGAACTGGTCAGGATCATTGCACTCCCTTCCAGGTGTAAAACGACAAGAAATGTCAGTGGATCCATGCGACGGGAGCGGTGTTATGGTTGGACAACCGTGCTTGGTCACATCGGTCTGGTCGTTCTTTCCAGATCGTGTGTATTTCTGTCCGTCGGTGCTGGTTTACTCGTGCTTTCTAGAGTTGTCCGGCATGCTATAGGGCTATAAATATGCTGCTTTTCTTCCTCCTGTCTTGCATGTGGTTTCATTTCTCTATTAGTGCTCGATGGTTGATCCTTCATCCTCTCGTGATGGTCTGCGACGTCCTGGCCGGCCTCGTGGCTCGCGTGGTCTTACGGTTGGTCGTCGCGGTTGTTCAGGGTGTCGTACTGTTTCCACTGATTCGCCGGCTAGGCCTACGTTTGCTCGCCGTCGTTCGTCTTCTCGGCTTGACCGTCGCACGCCTGGGTCGCCTTCTTCGTGTGCTTCTTCGGTGCCGTCTTCCGTTTCAGTGGATATTGCTATGCCATCTGGTTTGTCGCTTTTTTTTGTTTTGTTCTATTTGTTTTTGCTGGTTTTGCTCGGTTTCTTCCTCCTCTCCGTTTTCTCCGCGTGTCCCGTGCTCTCTCGATCCTCTCATCTCTTCTCGAGGGCTCCCGTCGAATCCGGTGCCACCGCCCACCGTCGTAGGTGACTATAAATGATCCTTCTCCCCGACGGTCGCTACCTCAACTCCTTCCCACCCATCCCTATGCTCCGCCCCGCCATCTTCTCTCGGTGTGGCCATATGGCATATGGGAAGCGGGCATGGAGGGCACGGCTGGGGCGGGGCCACCAGCGGCAGCCATCTCCATCACCGCATCATGATTCCGTCTCGGAGCATCAGCGGAGGCGATGTCCCGGCATCCTCTTTCCCAACCGTCGAGGAGGACTGCCGCGACTCTTTCCATGGGGCTTCCGAGATGTTGACCGGGTTCTTGCACCGGCGGCTGCCTGAGAGGGACGCCCAGAGATACATGGCCTTGAATTGGACCATCACCAGCATCTGATCCTCTTCGTGGTGGCCATGAGGTAGGGCGTCGTCAAGACCCAGTCCCGCAAGTTGCAGTTCACCTGTAAGCACGCACGATTCCCTTTGCCCCCTTCTTCCCTCTGTAGAATTTATTATTCGAGGCTGCGATGTGGAAGCTCATCTTGAACTGAAATTGGTGTGTAACTGTAAGTCTGTAATGAACGAGGGTGAAGTTTGGAAGTAACAGTTTTGTATTATCTGCCGCTAGCTTTTGTTAGTTCCATGCCATGATTAGGTCTATCTTGATGTACAAACTGCAAACTAGACAGCACAGTCTGTAGTATGGGGCGTGTATGCACTCATCTAACTTTTGATTGATTGTACAAATGTTGTCCTTTTATCCGTAAAACCCGCATTAAGAAGACAGATAAATCTGTATAATTTTTCCAGTACATACAGAACTGAACTTATTTCATTTACAATTACAGAGCTAGCTGTACTTATTCCATGTTTTCTCGTGTAATTATCCAGTAAGTAAAATAATGTTCTATACGAATAATAAACAGGCATTTATCATTGTGTAGGATTTGATTGGTTCTTTATTATTTTGTACACAAGCAGACACATTCCCATGATGAAGTTGAGTATGTATGCACAAGCCTCACCTTACGTGAGAGGAATTGTGTACCATATGGTGTGGATACGACTCAAGGGTTCTTTTTTTGAATCCCAGACTGATGTTTTACTCTGCCTTTCTTAGTTTATGGGAGTTATTTGATTCTATATAGACCTCACAATCGACTGTCGATTTTCTTCGCTTTGGAGCTTTTGACAAGGAATATTAATGTTTCAACAGGTCACTATATCTGTTGGTTATGTAAGTGCATATGGACTACAAAAGGTGAACTCACATGAGGTCTTTTGCTCTTCCCTCTTCTGCAGCTATTTTTCCAGGTTTTTTTTGGTAATCTTAACATCCATGAAATGGCAGCAAGATGCATGTTAATGGTACTCTTAACCATATATTTATTTTAGATTGTTAAGATTTTGGTAAATGTTGTTCACCTCCTCCCCACTAATGGTGTGTTTTCTAGAGCTATATCAGTTAATACAAACCTGCAAATAAGTTATACGTGGACATGTATTTCAATGTACAAACTCCATCATATTAACTACTAATGTGACAATCCCTGAACTAATGCTGCCTTCATATACTGAAACTAATGGAAGGAAGTTGTCTTCAGTTTTTTCTCATACCACAGAAGTTTCTCAGCATTCACAAGATGAGGATTGCTTGGGTGTGCCCTTTTAGCTGAATTTTTCACTACTAATGTAAAGTATTATACATCACATACACAAGTGCAATAATGTAAAGAACTCTTCTGCTGGTAGACTAAACATACACAAGTGCAATAATGCCTGCAAGGGCGTCAAGTAGATTAGAGGATCTACGTCCAAGAGGTTGCCATGTCTAGAAAGGCGTGCTTCAGGTTTCTAGGTAAAACTTTGTGTCTTTGTGTTCCCAATTACTACGCGGATGATGTATCTCTTGCCTTTTCAGTATCCATCGACACTTATATGACCGTATGATTGAACAAGAGTTCTACATTATCTTTAATTTGTATCACTATTTTTTTGCTCATTCTCTTGCATTTTTTCCTGTTTACACAGCTCCAACATCTCATGTGAAAAATAAGTATTATGTTGCAGCACTAATTAATTTTGTGGAGCTTTTACCTATCATTAGCACCATGGTTCAGCCTCTTGTGAATTTATCAACCTGCATTTATGGTTTAGCGGCACCCTTTCTCATCGCTTCATGTAAAGATCCGCTAGCTATAGTATGGATATTATCAAGTTACTGTCAGCTGTCCTTAGCTTTGCTTCCAACAGTTGAACGGAGGAAGGTGGAAGTAGTACTCTCACCTTCCTCTATTTCACAAGTTGTGATGTAACTGAATGTGCGATTGTTTTCCTTCTAATGCATTCTGTCTTACTGAACTAATATATTTTTTATATGATCACACATGTATCCTTTCTATGAACACAAATTCAAGTACATGATAGCATTGAATTTGTATTTTTTTTCTGCTGCTTAGTGGCGTTGGATCTGAACTGCAGCTTACTGAACCTGATGGAACGAAGCCGCTCTGGCAGAGCTGTAATGTTGTGGCTGTTTTGAGATTCATAGGTCTAAGGAGGATAGATGAGGAGGGAAAGGATTTCGAACTGTGAGTATAGCAAAACCATTTGTAGCTTCATTGTAAGACTGAATTCTGATGATGCTTAGCTCTATTGAAGCCTTAAAAAGGGGAAAGGGGTTATAGAACTATTGAGATTTGAGCTTTTCTTATTAAAAAAAAGATGTGCTCCAAAACTATTCCGAGTTCCTAGAGAACTCTCCGAGAGCTATTCATATTGTTTTTGGTGTTTCGCTGTGACTATCGCTGTACTACCAATATAAATTCAAATTGGATCTGATTATTGTTTATCTCAAGTTAACCAAAGACATTCTACTTCTGTTGTGTGATGCTACTCTAATCGATATAATGTTGTAAGACAACTCGTACAGTAGGTACACTGTCATTTCTTCAGTTTGGTTTCTGGTCCATCGTTAGTTTGAGTAGACGAAACAAAACAAATAAGATACAACTGAAGAAGATAACAGTCGTCATGGACGCAAGAGAACAATAGACCAATGTTCTTTTTTCTTCCCTCATCAACCCATCGCTGACCGTCTATATACCCAACAATGAATATAATGCATTTAATCTAGGTGTCAACATGTACTTTCTTCTAAGGCACACCACGCGTGGTAATAATAAATGTATTGCATCTAAGCTTGACATCTCCTTTTGTAATTACAACATTATCTATGTAGTTCTCTCATTTTAAACTGAAATTCATTAGATAAAACAAAGACAACACATATGCACACCACATATCAACGGGGCGTGCGGTAGGCTATCTATCCATGACTTGCCTTTTATAGTTACAACATAGGCTTCCATTTGAAGTTCAAACTCAGCAGACAAGATAAATACAGCATATATACATATGATGTAAAAATGGAGCGCGGCGTGCCGCCGCGCGGGTTTAGCTAGTAGGATTGAAAGCACACCAGAAGAATCAGATTGCGCAACTACATGATGATCAGTATGTTGTAAAGCTAGGGTCATTCCTTGCATTAATGCATGTATCTCCGCCTCCAATGCCTCATTGCAATTAAAGATAACACTATAAGCAGCAAAGATCACCGTGCTGTCCTCCCGACCCAAAATCATACCAATACCCGCACTGCCATCTTGAGAGGAAAATGAGCCGTCAACCGATAGCGCAGATCAGTTAGCAGCAGGAGGCGGCCAATGGCTTGGAATCATAGTGTCTTGCACCATCGGCTGAACCTCCTCCTGAGCTAACATTTTCCCTTCAATAATCTCAGCCATACCATAATTCATTGCAAACTTCCCCCAGCTTAGCATCCGGTTTATAGTAATTCGGAGTGCCCGGCATTATGCGACACCGTGTTGAATGAAAAAAATTGGTTCGGACGTTTGCGCAGTTTTGCGGCACGGCATTGGAGATTCCTAGGTAAAGAATATCAACCCCAATAGCGCTGCCCTGCCTGGTCACTGACAGTGAGGTGGGAGATGATCTTCCGAGTCCTATTTCTACCAGATTAAGCGAATTTTTTTGTTAATTAAGGCGTGAATAATTTTCTAAAAAAATGGATTATTTGGGCACCCAGATTAATAAATTGTCCAATGGAGGAAAATGGACTTCCTCGTCTCATCCGCGTCCACGCCACCGCCGTCGACACCACACACCCTTCTCTGTTTTCCTCTTACCGGTTACGGGCTTAAGGCCATGGTCGGCGGCTGCTACTGCGCCGTCGCCGCGGCCTCCGGTTCCCTTTGCCATTGCTGGCACCTGCCCCACCTTCCTTCGCGGCCCCAATCGAAATCGGCAAGATTGCGCGGCGCCGACGGAGAGGAAGGACAAGCCACCGTCGGTGTCGTGTTTTGCTGCTCGTCGTCGGTCACGGATTTTCCAAGGTAAGAGAAGATGGGGGCACGTCCCTCGGATGTTCTGATCTCAAGAGGAATAAGAGCATCAGACATTACATTTTCCTGCTAATTTGATCTCTATCGGATGCCTAATGTGTGTGCTTCTGTTGTTTCTGCAGGTCTGGTGCAGTGGTGCTTCGATTTGATTTCCTTACATGAGGAAGTGCAGCGCCGTCATTGTTGCATCTGCTTGCACATTTCAAATGGATTGATTGGCAGGTGCTAGTGCTCCTTTCCACCGCTGTAGATCGCTATACAATTTCTTTTTTTTTCCTGAATTGCTGTACTTCTGTTGTTAATTAGTTCCATGGTAAGGTTTTGATCCCAGTAGTGGAAATTGGGTGACTAGATTTATTTATTTATTATTATTAACTTCTAGCACCTTCTAAGAAGGTGTTCAAGGAGAGGGTAATTAAGGAGGGCCCTTAGGAGGAAGGAGGGGATGCGGACAATGTGTGAATGAAGATGGCGACTTGCATTCGTAAGGTGGCCTCGGAGGAGTTTGGAGTGTCCAGGGGAAGGAGAAGCAAAGATAAGGATACCTGGTGGTGGAATGATGATGTCCAGAAGGCGATTAAAGAGAAGAAAGATTGCTTCAGACGCCTATACCTGGATAGGAGTGCAGACAACATAGAGAAGTACAAGATGGCGAAGAAGGCCGCAAAGCGAGCTGTTGGTGAAGCAAGGGGTCGGGCATATGAGGACATCTACCAACGGTTAGGCACGAAGGAAGGTGAAAGGGACATCTATAAGATGGCTAAGATCCGGGAGAGGAAGACGAGGGATATTGGCCAAGTCAAATGCATCAAGGACGGAGCAGGCCAACTTTTGGTGAAGGACGAAGAGATTAAGCATAGATGGCGGGAGTACTTCGACAAGCTGTTCAATGGGGAGAATGAGAGTTCTACCATTGAACTGGACGACTCCTTTAATGAGACCAGCATGCGTTTTGTGCGGCGCATCCATGAGTCTGAGGTGAATGAGGCTTTAAAAAGGATGAAAGGAGGCAAGGCGATGGGCCCTGATTGTATCCCCATTGAGGTGTGGAAAGGTCTCGGGGACATAGCGATAGTATGGCTAACCAAGCTTTTCAACCTCATTTTTCGGGCAAACAAGATGCCAGAAGAATGGAGACGGAGTATATTAGTACCAATCTTCAAGAACAAGGGGGATGTTCAGAGTTGTACTAATTACCGTGTAATTAAGCTGATGAGCCATACAATGAAGCTATGGGAGAGAGTCATTGAGCACCTCTTAAGAAGAACGACAAGTGTGACCAAAAATCAGTTTGGTTTCATGCCTGGGAGGTCGACCATGGAAGCCATTTTCTTGGTACGACAACTTATGGAGAGATATAGGGAGCAAAAGAAGGACTTGCATATGGTGTTCATTGACTTGGAGAAGGCCTATGATAAGATACCGCGGAATGTCATGTGGTGGGCCTTGAAGAAACACAAAGTCCCAGCAAAGTACATTACCCTCATCAAGGACATGTACAATAATGTTGTGACAAGTGTTTGAACAAGTGATGTCGACACCGATAACTTCCCGATTAAGATAGGACTGCATCAGGGGTCAGCTTTGAGCCCTTATCTTTTTGCATTGGTGATGGATGAGGTCACAAGGGGTATACAAGGAGATATTCCATGGTGTATGCTCTTTGCGGATGATGTGGTGCTAGTTGACGATAGTCGGACGGGGGTAAATAGGAAGTTAGAGTTATGGAGACAAACCTTGGAATCGAAAGGGTTTAGACTTAGTAGAACTAAAACCGAGTACATGATTTCAGTACTACTAGGTGTGAGGAGGAGGGTTAGCCTTGATGGCAAGGTGGTACCTCGGAAGGACACCTTTCGGTATTTAGGGTCAATGTTGCAGGAGGATGGGGATATTGATGAAGATGTGAACCATCGAATCAAAGCCGGATGGATGAAGTGGCGTCAAGCTTCTGGCATTCTCTGTGACAAGAGAGTGCCAAAGCTAAAAGGCAAGTTCTACAGGACGGCGGTTCGACCCGCAATGTTGTATGGCGCGGAGTGTTGGCCGACTAAAAGGCGACATGTTCAACAGTTAGGTGTGTCGGAGATGCGTATGTTGAGATGGATGTGTGGCCACACGAGGAAGGATCGAGTCCGGAATGATGATATATGAGATAGAGTTGGGGTAGCACCAATTAAGGAGAAGCTTGTCCAACATCATTTGAGATGGTTTGGGCATATTCAGCGCAGGCCTTCAGAAGCTCCAGTGCATAGCGGACGGCTAAAGCGTGCGGAGAATGTCAAGAGAGGGCGGGGTCGACCGAATTTGACATGGGAGGAGTTCCTTAAGAGAGACCTGAAGGATTGGAGTATCGACAAAGAGCTAGCTATGGACAGGGGTGCGTGGAAGCTTGCTATCCATGTGCCAGAGCCATGAGTTGGTTGCGAGATCTTATGGGTTTCACCTCTAACCTACCCCAATTTGTTTGGGACTAAAGGCTTTGTTGTTGCTGTTGTTGTAACTTCTAGCACCTTCTAAACTGGGTGACACATCCTATCCTAGAAGCAGAGGAACTTCTAGCACCTTCATTATTAACTTCTGAACTATACTGGCTTTTCCACCAGCAAACAATGGTAGAGACCACACAAGCTACCAAATGCACGCCAGCATACAGCTGAAAACAGTTCCCTACATGTTTCTGCTTCTGCAGGTCTCGTGCTTCGATTTGATTTCCCACATGAGTAGGAACTGGAGGGCCGTGATTGCTGCATGTGTTTGCACATTTCACATGGATTGATTGGTAGGAATACAATTTCTTTTTCAGAATTGCAGTAGATGAATTTACGCGTGTGTACTGTTTATTAGTTCCGCCTAATTAAGGAATGAGAAATGGGTGACTGAATGTTAGATGCACACATCCTATCCTAGAAGCAGAGGAACTGATAGCACCTTAAACACCTTGCATTGCAGCCTTGCAGGGCTGTGATGGCTTGGTTCCAATTGCGTCGACGGTGAACAGTACGGCGGAGAAGGGCGCGACCCCAAACAACCCAAGCCTCCAGGCTCCAACTCTTCGAAGTCATCGCGCCGAAAGCAGCCATTGAGGTGCAGTACCACATTTCACTCTGCTGCCTCTCATGTAACTCTCTCTCTCGGCATTGGCAGTCTCACCGGTGAAGATGATTCAGGCTTGTTCTTGTACCTCAGGTAGCCATTTATATATGCAATGCTCCAGTCGAAACTGTCCTTCTGCGCGCATTATTATTCCTAGGTCTCAATAACTGGGCTCAGAACCATTGATCAAGGCACGTATGCAGGTGGCCAATTCACCAACTTAATTATTAACTTCTGAACTATACTGGCAAACAATGCAGGTGTCTGAATAATGCTTGTTGCCCGGCGATCAGACGATGCAGACAGATTGTGGATCGCACATGCTTAATCTGCATAAAGCAACGGGTACCCACATACATTACAGGTAACTGTATCATGACACACACCACTTCAGGTCTGACAGTATGGAACACGCTCCCCTGGTCGCTCCCGCGGGCGGCCCGGGAGCGAACCCTTGGCGCCGCCAGTGAGCTCCCCTCCATCCCCACCTCCCCTCGCCGCCGCCGGCGGACGTTGCCGGGCGAAGCCCGCACGGCTCGGCGGCGGCGGCGGTGTCCTTCCCTTCTCCAGCTCGAGCAGGGGCTGCGCGGGCCGTTTGCTACGGTGGGAGCTCCGCGTGGCGCTCGCGCTGGCATGGGCGGCCACGTTCGGGAAGGTGCGGGTGGACACATAAAGGATGCATGCTTTGAGCTGCACGGCTTTCCAACTTGGTGGGAAAAAAGGAAAGTCTCGGCCAGGGGGAGTTCATGGAGCAAACAAAAAACAAGCTAACCTCACTACATCCAAGGGGGAGCTACCGGTGGTCGATGTGTGAGCTCTTGAGGATTTTACTTCCAAGCTTAGACTCTCAGAAGGCTCGTCTACTTCCCAGGATTCCTCTAAAGCTGAATCTAGTTTCTATATCAATTCACACCAAGGTATGAAACCACACCAGACCCACACTTCTACAACACAATCAAACCCTTGGGTTATTGATACAGGAGCTACTAACCACATGACAGGAGCCTCAAATTTGTTCACTTCTTACACACCTTGTTCAGGTAAGGACAAGGTACGTGTAGCTGATGGATCCATGGCACCTATTGTAGGAAATGGATCCGTTAGGTGCACTAAGACATTGTCCTTATCTCCGGTCCTACATGTTCCTAAATTTCCAATCAACCTCTTATCCGTTAGCTCTATTACTAAATCCCTTAACTGTAGAGGTTGGTTTGATCCTACCTGTTGTGCTTTTCAGGAGCTAGCGACAGGGAGACTATTGGGGACTGGGACCGTGCATGATGGACTCTACTATCTTGATGAAGGAAGTGATGAAGTTGCTTTTGCATCATGCTTGTCTCCTAGCCAAGAACGGCTACTCCATCATCGCAGGCTTGGCCATCTATCTTTTGCTGCATTATTACGTATTTACCCCTCTCTTTTCAAGTTGTGTCCCAAGGAGCTCCTTGTATGTGATGCTTGTGAGTTAGCTAAACATACAAGGGGTTCCTATCCTAGTATAGGTTTAAGAAGTGCCAAACCATTTGAAATGATTCACTCGGATGTTTGGGGACCCTGTGAGGTTCGTTCCATTTCTGGGCACCGATGGTTTGTGACTTTTATTGATTGCTTTAGTTGTTACACTTGGTTTTATCTCTTGAAGCATAAGAGTGATGTGTTCTTGGTTTTTAAGGATTTATGTGCTCTCATTAAAAATCAACATGGGGCAACTATTAAAACCTTGCGTTCAGACAATGGTACCGAATATATCAACAACGAGTTTGGACAGTTCCTTGCCTCAAATGGCATTGAACATCAAACTACCTGTGTTGACACTCCGGAACAAAATGGTGTTGCAGAGCGTAAAAATAGACATTTGCTTGAGGTTGCACGCTCACTTATGTTTACAATGAATGTGCCTAAATTTCTTTGGGGGGAAGCAATAAAAACTGCAGCATATTTGATAAACCGTATGCCTCTTCGGGTTCTTGGTCAGAAGACTCCCGCTGAGTGTCTCTTGAATTCTAATGACTTTGTAGTTCCTCCAAAGGTCTTTGGGTGTGTGTGCTTTGTGCATGATTATAGGAACTCTGTTGGAAAATTAGATCCCCGTGCTCTCAAATGTGCTTTCATGGGTTATTCCCCCTCTCAAAAGGGTTATAGATGTTGGTGCCCTTCGGAGCGCCAGTTTTTTGTGAGCATGGATGTGACGTTCCGTGAGCATGAATCATATTATGGCTCAACAGGTGACACCGGCATTGCCTTATCCCCACGTGAAGTGCAACAAGAAGGGGAGAGTAGTAATGGAGACTCTCCATTAAGCTCAATTCTTGTTTCCACTTCAGGTGGTTTACCCATTCTAGATAATGCTCAAAATCAGGGGGAGGAGACAAATAATGATGGGTGCAATAATGGTTCTGGTCATGGAGACACACAAAATGCAATTGAAAATTCTTCATTTCCTTCACAAGACGGTGAGCTTCACATGCATGAGGACCCAGGTACTAACACTAACCCATGTAGTTCCGCCACTCCTATTAGCACCGCGGGGCAGAGTGAGAATCAATTATCTACCCTTGCTCCTGAAAATAATCTACCGATTGCTTTGCGAAAACCTACTAGAAATCGAAACATTCCAGGACACCTCAAAGATTATAAACATGATATTGCCAATTACATTTCCTATGAATATTGTAATCCACCCTTCAAAAGCTTTATTGCCTCTTTAGACTCTATGTCCATACCATCTAATTGGAAAATAGCTATAGAGGATCCAAAATGGAAGGAAGCAATGCTTGATGAGATGAAAGCCTTGGAGAAGAATGAGACTTGGGAGCTCGTGGATCTACCACTAGGTAAGCAACCTATAGGTTGTAAGTGGGTTTTCACTATTAAGCACACCCCCGAGGGAAAGGTGGAGAGGTATAAAGCCCGTCTTGTGGCGAAGGGCTACACACAAACATATGGAATCGACTATGAAGAGACCTTTGCACCGGTGGCAAAGATGAATTCGGTAAGGACACTTATGTCATGTGCTGTAAAACTTGATTGGGATATTTACCAGATGGATGTGAAGAATGCTTTCCTTCATGGTGATCTCCAAGAAGAAGTATACATGCATATACCTCCTGGGTTTGAGTCAAGTCAAACCGGTGGAAAGGTGTTGCGCCTACATCGTTCTCTATACGGCTTAAAGCAGTCACCACGAGCTTGGTTTGACCGGTTCAGACAATCCATGCTGAAAAGGGGCTATGTTCAAAGCAATGCTGACCATACACTATTCTACAAGCATAGTAATAGCAAGGTTGCAATACTAATAGTGTATGTCGATGACATTGTGATTACCGGAGATGATTCCACTGAAGTTGCAGATCTGAAGCATCATCTTGCACAGGAGTTTGAAGTGAAGGACTTGGGAAAACTGAGATATTTTCTTGGTATAGAGGTCTCACGGGGGTCAAAGGGCATTTTTCTCTCACAGTGGAAATATATCTTGGATTTTCTCAAGGAAACAGGTATGCTTGGTTGTCGACCTGCAGCTACACCTATTGAGCAAAATCATCGTTTAAGTAGTGATGCAGGTACACCCGTGGATCGAGAGTGCTATCAGAGACTTGTTGGAAGGTTAATATATTTATCTCATACCCGTCCAGATATTGCTTTTGCTGTGAGTGTAGTTAGCCAGTATATGCATGACCCAAAATCAGCGCATATGGAAGCTGTAAACAGGATCCTAAGGTATCTTAAAGGGTGCCCAGGAAGAGGCCTTTTATATACCAGACAAGGAAACTTACAAGTTGAGTGCTATACTGACACTGATTGGGCTGGTTCCCTAGATGACCGACGCTCAACATCTGGTTATTTTGCATTTGTAGGAGGAAACCTAGTTTCTTGGCGAAGTAAAAAGCAAGGTGTAGTGGCTCGATCTACTGCAGAGGCTGAGTTTAGATCTATGGCTCACGACATATGTGAGTTACTATGGATACATATCCTCCTAGCAGAGCTGCGGCTGTACAGGTGCAAGCCTCTGATGTTGTACTGTGACGACAAAGCTGCCATTGACATTGCAAATAACCCTGTTCAGCGTGATCGAACCAAGCACATAGAAATTGATCGTCATTTTATTAAGGAGAAGCTTGATAGAGGGATAGTTTGCCTACCGTATGTAACCTTAGCTAGTCAGGTAGCAGATGTCCTTACAAAAGGACTCCCCGAAAAAACATTCTCCATGTTTTGTAGCAAGATTTGTTTGTATGATGTATTTGCCCCATCTTGAGGGGGAGTGTTGGTGTATGACTATATTTACCTAGTTCCTTAGGGACTAAAATGTAAAATGTACACATACTATAGATGTATATATAGAGAGGGACCGTGGAGAATGGTCCAGAAATTTCCCCAAATCCTCTCCATGGTTCTTCCAATCCCTAAAACTATTCTCTCAAATCTTGCTCGATTTTCAAGATGAATTGCAGTAGATGAATTTATGCGTGTGTACTGTTTATTAGTTCTGCCTAATTAAGGAATGAGAAATGGGTGACTGAATGTTAGATGCACACATCCTATCCTAGAAGCAGAGGAACTGATAGCACCTTAAACACCTTGCATTGCAGCCTTGCAGGGCTGTGATGACTTGGTTCCAATTGCGTCGACGGTTAACAGTACGGTGGAGAAGGGCGCGATCCCAAACAACCCAAGCCTCCAGGCTCCAGCTCTTCGATATCGTCGCGTCCAAGGCAGCCATTGAGGTGCAGTGCCATCATTTCACTCTACTGCCTCTTATGTAACTCTCTCTCACCATCGGCAGTCTCACTGGTTTAAGATAATTCATGCTTGTTCTTGTACCTCTGATAACCATTTATATATATCCAATACTTCTCTAGATAAATGCTTGGGTTGAAACTGTCCTTCTGCACACATTATTCCTATGTCTGAATAACCGGGCTCAGCATCATCTATTAAGGCACACATTATTCCTATGTCCAAATCACCAACTTAATTATTAACTTCTGAAATTGTGACGCCCCCGATTTAATCGTACACTAATCATGCACGCAAACGTGTACGATCAAGATCAGGGACTCACGGGAAGATATCACAACACAACTCTAAAACATAAATAAGTCATACAAGCATCATAATACAAGCCAGGGGCCTCGGGGGCTCGAATACAAGTGCTCGATCATAGACGAGTCAGCGGAAGCAACAATATCTGAGTACAGACATAAGTTAAACAAGTTTGCCTTAAGAAGGCTAGCACAAACTGGGATACAGATCGAAAGAGGCGCAGGCCTCCTGCCCGGGATCCTCCTAAACTACTCCTGGTCGTCGTCAGCGGGCCGCACGTAGTAGTAGGCACCTCCGGTGTAGTAGTCGTCATCGACGGTGGCGTCTGGCTCCTGGGCTCCATCGTCTGGTTGCATCAATCGAGTAGAGATAGGGGGAAAAGGGGGAAACAATGCAACCGTGAGTACTCATCCAAAGTACTCGCAAGCAAGGAGCTACACTACATATGCATGGATATATGTGTAAAGGGCCATATCAGTGGACTGAACTGCAGAATGCCAGAATAAGAGGGGGGTAGCTAGTCTTATCGAAGACTACACTTCTGGTCACCTCCGTCTTGCAACAGGTAGAAGAGGGTAGGTTGAAGTCCTCCAAGTAACATCACATAGCAATAATCCTACCCGGCGATCCCCTCCTCAATGCCCTGAGAGAGAGCAACCACCGGTTGTATCTGGCACTTGGAAGGGTGTGTTTTATTAAGTATCCGGTTCTAGTTGTCATAAGGTCAAGGTACAACTCCAAGTCGTCCTGTTACCGAAGATCACGGCTATTCGAATAGATTAACTTCCCTGCAGGGGTGCACCAACTTACCCAACACGCTTGATCCCATTTGGCCGGACACACTTTCCTGGGTCATGCCCGGCCGCGGAAGATCAACACGTCGTAGCCCCACCTAGGCATAACAGAGAGGCCAGCACGCCGGTCTAAACCTAAGCGCACAGGGGTCTGGGCCCATCGCCCTTAGCACACCTGCACGTTGCGTACGCGGCCAGAAGCAGACCTAGCCTACAGGCGTTCCAGTCCAATCCGGCGCGCGCCACTCAGTCGCTGACGTCACGAAGTGCTTCGGCTGATACCACGACGCCGGGATACCCATAACTACTCCCACGTAGATGGTTAGTGCGTATAAGCTCGTAGCCAACTCAGATCAAATACCAAGATCTCGTTAAGCGTGTTAAGTATCCGCGAACGCCGAACAGGGCCAGGCCCACCTCTCTCCTAGGCGGTCTCAACCTGCCCTGTCGCTCCGCCTCAAAGTAACAGTTGGGGGCCGTCGGGAACCCAGGCCCACCTCTACCGGGATGGAGCCACCTGTCCTTTCAGCCCCCATCTCCGAACAGTATCACAGGTAATGTAATAGTGTAAAGTATATAGTATATGCCCGTGATCACCTCCCGAAGTGATCACAGCCCAGTAGTATAGCATGGCAGACGGACAAGAGTGTAGGGCCACTGATGGAACACTAGCATCCTATACTAAGCAGTAGGATAGCAGGTAAAGGTAACAACAGTAGTAGCAAGGACAGGCTATGCAGCAGTATAGGATTAACTGAAAGCAGTAACATGCTACACTACTCTAATGCAAGCAGTATAGGGAAGAGTAGGCGATATCTGGTGATCAAAGGGGGGGCTTGCCTGGTTGCTCAGACAAGGAGGGGTCGTCGGTGACGTAGTCGACCACAGGGGCATCAACATTGGTCTTGGAGTCTATCGGAAAGGAGTAACGAAGGGGGAACACAATAAATAACAGAGCAATCAAATGTAACACAAAGCAAGACGCGGCAATACGTTGTGCTAGGGGTGACCTAACGTAGGGATAGGCGATACCGGTGAAGGGGGAAACATCCGGGAAAATATCCCCGGTGTTTCGTGTTTTCGGGCAGAGGAGCCGGAGGGGGAAAGTTGCGAGTTTGATATGTTAGGGGTGCGTGGCGGACGAACGGTCTGCGTATCCGGATTCGTCTCGTCGTTCTGAGCAACTTTCATGTTGAAAATATTTTAATCCGAGTTACTGATTAAAAGATATGATTTTCTAAAGATTTTATTAATTTCTGGAATTTAACTAATTATTTAATTAATTCGAAAAACGGATTAATGACATCAGCATGATGTCATGCTGACATCAGCAGTCAACAGAGTTGACTTGGTCAACCTGACATGTGGGTCCAGTGGGACCCACCTGTCATTCTCTGTTTAGGTTAATTACAGATTAGTTAATTTAATTACTATTTAATTAACCTAACTAGTTAATTAAATTAATTAACACGGATTAATTAACTTAATTAATTCATTAGATAATTAATTAATTAATAATTAATCTTATTAAATCATTTTTATTTATTTATTTATTTATTTATTTTATTTTATTATTTTTATTTTTTTAATTCGTTATGGGGCGTGGGCCCCCGTTGTCATCGGGCCACTGGGCCTTAGCGGATCGGGTGCGCCCGATCGGGCGGTGCGGGCGAAGGGGCACCCGCACGCGAGGCCACCAGGGGCGAGGCGGGGCGCCAGAATCCGGCGAGGTAGGGGGGAAAGGGCCGGCCAGCTCCGGTGAGCGGCGGGGCCGGGCAGCAGGGGGCTCGGCGGCAGCGGATGGCGCCGGCGTGGGCGCACGGGGCGCAGGGCGGCAACAGGGGGGCCACGG
>NC_041381.1:654972229-654999900 GCF_002162155.2 Triticum dicoccoides
ACCGATGAGCTGCGAGGCGTCCGGCGAGGGAGGGGTCCCCGGCGGCGAATGGCGGGTCGGGCACGGCGTTGGGGCTCCCAGATCGGGAGGGGGAGGAGGCGAGGAGGACGGCGTCAGGGTGGGCGCCGGCGACGGGGTGCCGGGGGGGGAAGGGATCGAACAGGGGGCGCCCCTCCTGTGGGTGAGTGGGCGACGGCACAGGGAGGGGACGAGGGAGAGTGGGGATCGGGTGAGGGTTAGGGTTCGAGGGAGGTGGTAATGGGGAGTGCGGGGTGGCCGGCTGGGCCGGTGGTCGACTGGGCCGGCCTGCTGGGCCGAAGCCCAGTGAGGGGGGGCCTTCTCTCTTTCCTTTTGTTTTTTTGCTTTGCCTTTTCTTTTTACTTTTCTTTTCTGTTTCATGTGTAGTTTTCTTTTATTTTAGTTTTACAAAATACACCAACGGTTCCTAAATTGGTATTGCTTATACATACTACTGCCACATTAATTTGGCTAACTAAATAAAATAGTTTAATATTTTATTTATTGTAAAAGGAATTCAACTAATTGTTTTTGCTACTATTCAAAACATTTTAGAGTATTTATGCCTTTTATAAAAGTGTGGTTCCTCCACCATAATTACTTATGAATTATTTGGAACCACCCGAACATTTTAGTTTTAATATCAGAAAACCTTTAATGTTTGACTTGATTTTGAATTCGAATTTGAATCGGTTTCGAACTAACGCGAGATTTGTCACAGTAATCTAGGTGACGCGGCATCACTAGTAGAGGGTTACTGTAGCTTAATTATCCGGGCGTCACAATTCTCCTCCACTACAAGAAATCTCGTCCCGAGATTTAAGAGGTAGAGAAAGGGGGGGGGGGAGGTCTAGTTACAAAATTCTAACGGATCTTCTCGAAGAAGTTAATCCCTTTCGTTGATGCCTTCAATTCTTTATCCCAAAGCATCATGATGAAGTTGTCGTCCTTTCTTCGGGGAGCTCCATCGTACTTACGAATAGGTAGGGGGCAACTCTACAATGATAGGATGTTATAAGGGAAATTCATCTGGGGGTATCCTAGGAATAAACATATGAGTATCTCTCAAGTTGAACAAATGACACACATCGAGAGCAAAGTAAGACGGTGTAATAAGAGGTTTCAAGCGGATAGGTAATCGTTCATTGCCTGAAGCAGAGTGCGAAAGGGGTTCAGAGCAACGAGAATAAGTATTGTGTCCGATACCAGAATAGATCAACAGGCAAGTGGCCCGTGAATTACATACAAAGTCAAGCACGAGGGATAACTCTGACAACAGGGTGTACAGGAGAGTCAGGTTTCGATCCTGTGGAACTGTGGGTTATGGGCCCACCATATGGGTTAAAAGTAGGAAAGGCGGTGACGTCTTGCACAATCATGTAAGCAAGGCATGTCAGAGGAGAGTCTGTGGGTCATGTCGGCAACAACATAGGTACCAAGGGCGAGGGACAAAGAGAACCATTTTTCTGCTCGTTGAAACGAGGCGGACCAATAGGCAAGGTTCCCGTCCATCGGTGGTTACCGGAATGTCATCAACAATAGTAACAAGGTCTTACCGACAGAGTTGTACAACGAGGTGTTTGCACAAGCAGTGGATTATTACTGCTTATATCATATAGATCATAGAAAAGGTTTAAACAAACCAATGGAAAAATAGAACAATGGAAAGGAAAATATGTTTAAACACATTTTCAAGGGTATATCCTTCCCAAGGACAAGCAGAGCAAGATATCCATGACAGGATATAAAGTAGAAAACCATTTAGGTAAGGGGGAAGGAATCTCATGATATTACCCATACAACGGTGTTAGGATAAGTGATAATTAAAATTTAGCATCGTGCTTCAAATGTTCCTGTTGAAAATCGGAGTACCATTGACATGCTTCGAGATAGCATTGACATGGTCTTCAGGTGAAGATCAGACTTTGGAAACACGAAGGATCCATCAGGAATAACTTGTAGAATAAGTCTTACAATTTCCTCATGGATGAATGGATAACCTTGCTGAAAAGGAATCTATAATGATAGGTCCTCCAGCCAGGGGGGGGGTGCTAGGCATGACATCATGTTACCGGGTCATCAAAGGATCAACATTATAACTCTTGGAAAGTTGTCCCAACCATCATATCTGACCAAGATTCAGATCCGATTGGTGTCAGGATACCTCAGACTTAGGATACCTGAGAAGAAAAGGTGTAACGCAAATTGACGAGATGACATTGTAAGATTCTCGGGGAAATGAACTATGTAGTGATTTCCGTTATCAAGAGTCCATCATTAACCCAAGGAGAGGACAAGGAGGTGTCTGGTGAACTCAACGGCAATTCACCGAGATTCCCAAAAGATGGATTTCCACAATTAAGTGAACAAGGAGATAACATTTGTCAGATCAAATGATATAAGGAAGTATGCTCGAGGAAAACATACACAATTAAACATTGGTTGAAAGGTGCGCCCGAAATATGGGTTGGGTTGCACGACCAATGTCAGAATGGTGATTCAATAATCAATAGCCTAAGAATGAACTTTCGACCATTAACTTCAAAAAATAGGGTTGCTAGAAGGAAAGAATCCAAACAACACCGTGCACTTGTTGGAATTAACACGGGGACCAAGAAAGAATGGTGATGGTGAGAAGTATTTCTACGTCAAGAATTCTCAAGAGGTGGAACAAATCTCAGAACATTCTTGACATAAAGGATGGTAATACTCCAAGGTAAAGAAGAACAATTGCTGGATAGCAAGGAACTCAAGGTATAACACCAAACATGAACAAGCTTGTGTTGGTGGGAGGGCAATAAAGTGGTCGACGATAATACAATTCATCGAGGGCAAGGATGGTATTTCTCATCATGAATTCAATTGATATCCTGGATGAGCTCAGAATGTTGATGATCACGACACCTTTGTCGCGAGAGTTCATGAAGATGTAATCGATCGGTGATGACATCAAGTCAAGTAATGATGAAGTGAAAGGTTATTGGAACCAAGGGTACGACACAAACTCGAAACCAAGCCGGTTGTTCAAGGCGAAATGATATGACGATGAGGATCGACGTAAGGTTAGTTCATCGTCGAAAATTGTGCTCCGAGAAGAAGGACTGGGTAGCACAGTTAAAATCATCACGACAATGATATAGCCAAACAGGCTAGGAATGGCGTGATCGGGTACAAACTCGTACTTATAGAAGCTTACTGAAGAGTTGTTGAACCATAGTGCGGACTCGGTTCAGTTATCGGTGTCTTTGAGTGTTCATTAACTCAGAGCCCGTGGAAAATGGAATCAGTGGGAAGGTAGCACTTGATGAAGGACTCATAAGAAGTTATGCAGTTCCATGATAATCTCGAGATACCAGGGGGTAATACTCGACACAAGATCAAAGTAAAGGTTGGACTGGTGTATTGATCCATAGGAGACAATTGTTTTAACTTGTCCGAGAAATGAGATCAAAGAAGAACAATCATGGTCGGAACCACGGTTGCAAGGGATCAATTCACAGATACCATATGTTAGTTATCAAGGAAATAGTTATTGTTACAAGAAGCTTTCATGATAGGATATATATCGCGTCCATGGGCATGAACACAAGGTTCAAGGTCGACTCCCACTTCTCCAATGCATACCCTTTCATTCACTTCTCGCTTTCGATGAAGTTATAGCGTTGAAATTTTATCTGGCAAAATACCAGAAGAGTACGACTCGTGAAAACTTTCGAGTTCACACATATTAAGGAAGGCATAGGTTCAACCCATCGGGGCATCTTAGAATCATATACCAGAATCTTTAGAAGTAATTAACTCAAGCTCGAAGGCAGAGCATGGTTGAGAAAGCAGACGACACAATTTACCAAAGGCATTATGTATCCAAGAAAAGGCTCACAAGTTTATTGAATATGAAGGGCGTTGTCAGATAAAATCCAACAAAGGATCTGGTGGTCCACAAGGGATCTGACGTGAGCATCGGTACTCAACTAGAGGAAGCAGATTATAGAAACAACTGACTAACTCAATTGTCGAATGCAAAGGAATTATGATTTCCAAATCAAGGGATCAGAAGCAATGCTCTGATTAGGGGTGGATAAGTTGAATAGCCTTAGGGTACAATCAAAGACAATTGGATTGGTCGAGAACCAATTCCAGTAAAAAGAATGGCAGCTCAGCCGGAAAAGTAATTTATAAGGATCAATGATGATTGCGTGTATTCGCAAACATATTGAGTCAACAGATTCAAAATGGTAATGACAAGGAATGTCAATATGACTACGAGACTTATGGGATTATCCATAATGCAAGCAAGCAAGAATTTCAAGAGCCAAAGGCCCCAAAGGATTTTCAGAAGATCAAATATTATTTTGAAGACTTTTGTGAAACACATGAACAACTGGGGATGAGCGGATACTCGACAAGTGCGAGGATTTATTCGAAGGGGTATTCATGTGGCAAAGAACTGCTAGGCAGTAGGCACAAAGTATTCTCGGAACAATAGAGAAAACTTCGGGGTATCTTGTAATAACAAGATCAATGGGGGATGATCGTATGAATGGCAAGTGTAAGTAGTTATCCATACGGATTTATCGGTGGTCAGGAATAGCAAAAGTGATGGGCACAAAGTCTCGAGAGAACATCAGAGAGTATCTTCGGAATCTTCTGATGTAGCCGGCGATCCTCTGCAATAAGGGGCTCTTCGGGTGGATGCGATCACGAGATCCTAATCTTAGAGTTAGCAAATTCATTTAACCCGAATAGTAGAGAGATCAGAGTCCTAGAGTATAGACGAGGAATAAAAGATCCTAATACCACCCGATGGCGACGTGGGCCCGTGAGGCACACAGCCAAGTTAGTAAAAGTTTTTGCAATGTCCAGACTCGACTTCGGCCAAGGAGTGTGGAAGGGGGATTCCTACAGGCAGTCGGCTCTGATACCAACTTGTGACGCCCCCGATTTAATCGTACACTAATCATGCACGCAAACGTGTACGATCAAGATCAGGGACTCACGGGAAGATATCACAACACAACTCTAAAACATAAATAAGTCATACAAGCATCATAATACAAGCCAGGGGCCTCGGGGGCTCGAATACAAGTGCTCGATCATAGACGAGTCAGCGGAAGCAACAATATCTGAGTACAGACATAAGTTAAACAAGTTTGCCCTAAGAAGGCTAGCACAAACTGGGATACAGATCGAAAGAGGCGCAGGCCTCCTGCCTGGGATCCTCCTAAACTACTCCTGGTCGTCGTCAGCGGGCCGCACGTAGTAGTAGGCACCTCCGGTGTAGTAGTCGTCATCGACGGTGGCGTCTGGCTCCTGGGCTCCATCGTCTGGTTGCAGCAATCGAGTAGAGATAGGGGGAAAAGGGGGAAACAATGCAACCGTGAGTACTCATCCAAAGTACTCGCAAGCAAGGAGCTACACTACATATGCATGGATATATGTGTAAAGGGCCATATCAGTGGACTGAACTGCAGAATGCCAGAATAAGAGGGGGGTAGCTAGTCTTATCGAAGACTACGCTTCTGGTCACCTCCGTCTTGCAACAGGTAAAAGAGGGTAGGTTGAAGTCCTCCAAGTAGCATCACATAGCAATAATCCTACCCGGCGATCCCCTCCTCAATGCCCTGAGAGAGAGCAACCACCGGTTGTATCTGGCACTTGGAAGGGTGTGTTTTATTAAGTATCCGGTTCTAGTTGTCATAAGGTCAAGGTACAACTCCAAGTCGTCCTGTTACCGAAGATCACGACTATTCGAATAGATTAACTTCCCTGCAGGGGTGCACCAACTTACCCAACACGCTTGATCCCATTTGGCCGAACACACTTTCCTGGGTCATGCCCGGCCGCGGAAGATCAACACGTCGCAGCCCCACCTAGGCATAACAGAGAGGCCGGCACGCTGGTCTAAACCTAAGCGCACAGGGGTCTGGGCCCATCGCCCTTAGCACACCTGCACGTTGCGTACGCGGCCAGAAGCAGACCTAGCCTACAGGCGTTCCAGTCCAATCCGGTGCGCGCCACTCAGTCGCTGACGTCACGAAGTGCTTCGGCTGATACCACGACGCCGGGATACCCATAACTACTCCCACGTAGATGGTTAGTGCGTATAAGCTCGTAGCCAACTCAGATCAAATACTAAGATCTCGTTAAGCGTGTTAAGTATCCGCGAACGCCGAACAGGGCCAGGCCCACCTCTCTCCTAGGCGGTCTCAACCTGCCCTGTCGCTCCGCCTCAAAGTAACAGTTGGGGGCCGTCGGGAACCCAGGCCCACCTCTACCGGGATGGAGCCACCTGTCCTTTCAGCCCCCATCTCCGAACAGTATCACAGGTAATGTAATAGTGTAAAGTATATAGTATATGCCCGTGATCACCTCCCGAAGTGATCACAGCCCAGTAGTATAGCATGGCAGACGGACAAGAGTGTAGGGCCACTGATGGAACACTAGCATCCTATACTAAGCAGTAGGATAGCAGGTAAAGGTAACAATAGTAGTAGCAAGGACAGGCTATGCAGCAGTATAGGATTAACTGAAAGCAGTAACATGCTACGCTACTCTAATGCAAGCAGTATAGGGAAGAGTAGGCGATATCTGGTGATCAAAGGGGGGGCTTGCCTGGTTGCTCAGACAAGGAGGGGTCGTCGGTGACGTAGTCGACCACAGGGGCATCAGCATCGGTCTTGGAGTCTATCGGGAAGGAGTAACGAAGGGGGAACACAATAAATAACAGAGCAATCAAATGTAACACAAAGCAAGACGCGGTAATACGTTGTGCTAGGGGTGACCTAACGTAGGGATAGGCGATACCGGTGAAGGGGGAAACATCCGGGAAAATATCCCCGGTGTTTCGTGTTTTCGGGCAGAGGAGCCGGAGGGGGAAAGTTGCGAGTTTGATATGTTAGGGGTGCGTGGCGGACGAACGGACTGCGTATCCGGATTCGTCTCGTCGTTCTGAGCAACTTTCATGTTGAAAATATTTTAATCCGAGTTACGGATTAAAAGATATGATTTTCTAAAGATTTTATTAATTTCTGGAATTTAACTAATTATTTAATTAATTCGAAAAACGGAATAATGACATCAGCATGATGTCATGCTGACATCAGCAGTCAACAGAGTTGACTTGGTCAACCTGACATGTGGGTCCAGTGGGACCCACCTGTCATTCTCTGTTTAGGTTAATTACAGATTAGTTAATTTAATTACTATTTAATTAACCTAACTAGTTAATTAAATTAATTAACACGGATTAATTAACTTAATTAATTCATTAGATAATTAATTAATTAATAATTAATCTTATTAAATCATTTTTATTATTTATTTATTTATTTATTTTATTTTTTATTTTTATTTTTTAATTCGTTATGGGGCGTGGGCCCCCGTTGTCATCGGGCCACTGGGCCTTAGCGGATCGGGTGAGGCGTCCGGCGAGGGAGGGGTCCCCGGGCGGCGATGGCCGGTCGGGCACGGCGTTGGGGCTCCCAGATCGGGAGGGGAGGAGGCGAGGAGGACGGCGTCAGGGTGGGCGCCGGCGACGGGGTGCCGGGGGGGAAGGGATCGAACAGGGGGCGCCCCTCCTGTGGGTGAGTGGGCGACGGCGCAGGGAGGGGACGAGGGAGAGTGGGGATCGGGTGAGGGTTAGGGTTCGGGGGAGGTGGTAATAGGGAGTGCGGGGTGGCCGGCTGGGCCGGTGGTCGACTGGGCCGGCCTGCTGGGCCGAAGCCCAGTGGGGGGGGGGCCTTCTCTCTTTCCTTTTGTTTTTTTTTGCTTTGCCTTTTCTTTTTACTTTTCTTTTCTGTTTTATGTGTAGTTTTCTTTTATTTTAGTTTTACAAAATACACCAACGGTTCCTAAATTGGTATTGCTTATACATACTACTGCCACATTAATTTGGGTAACTAAATAAAATAGTTTAATATTTTATTTATTGTAAAAGGAATTCAACTAATTGTTTTTGCTACTATTCAAAACATTTTAGAGTATTTATGCCTTTTATAAAAGTGTGGTTCCTCCACTATAATTACTTATGAATTATTTGGAACCACCCGAACATTTTAGTTTTAATATCAGAAAACCTTTAATGTTTGACTTGATTTTGAATTCGAATTTGAATCGGTTTCGAACTAACGCGAGATTTGTCACAGTAATCTAGGTGATGCGGCATCACTAGTAGAGGGTTACTGTAGCTTAATTATCCGGGCGTCACAGAAATATACTAGCAAACAATGCAGGTGTCTGAATAATGCTTGTTGCCCGGCAATCAGAAATGCAGACAGATTGTGGATCGCACATACTTAATCTGCATAAAGTTCTGCTTCAAGTACCCAGGCAGGCATTAGTGCAACAGCTACTCATCATGATTCATGACACACACCAATTCATCTTTGAGTTGCAGAACCCAATCAAAACATACTGAAATCACACTTTACATTAATATAAGAAGTCAAATGTGTGCACAAACATTGCACTTATTACATGAATACATATAATGTTCGATACAGAGGAAAGCCACACAAATTCAAATGCAAGCATAGATACAACCATTTATGCCCAGTCAGAGTCACAAGGCACCCATGTGGAGAAAGTAAACACACATACTTAGTTGTACAACAGAAAGAAATTAACATACAAGCAGAACAGATTGCAATCCACACTTAGCACACGCAAACCACACTATGGGATCAAAGGAGAAGAGGCCCTTCCAGCGTCGAACCTGTTTCTTTCCAGCAGAAAGAGACTCTTGCAGCATCGTCGTCGTCCTCTTGTTCATCTCCTTTTGCTCAGTCTTAAAGTTTTTGGTCCATAAGTTTAAGGCTAAGCTTGTTTTTATGCTTTTCGATGCCCTCTCTCACCTCATCGGGGACTTGACCACCGTTGAATTCAAGCACCTTCAAACTGGCAAGTTTGTGGATACCGGAGAGAGATGTGAAAGATGACCAGACAATCTTCTCAAGCCTAGGAGCAGATCCGCTGGTGAAGACGATCCTGGTGATGGCCGAGCAGTCAACAACAAGATGGTTGAGCCATAAGAACTCATCTTTTAATGTAATCTCGTTCTGTATTCCACCAAAAGACTCGTTCAAGAGCACGAGACATCATAGATTTGGTTTCTTGGCGAGTATTTGTAGAGCGTCTTGCTCTAGCAATGTACCACGAAGAGTCAGCTTGGCTATTTGTGAGACATTGCCAAATGATGATAGCAGCCTGCCGCAGAAGCTGTTATTCAACTCAAGCTCTTTCAAGTTTGGAAGCCTGTCAACTCCAGAAATAGAACCTTTGCTGAAAGACAAAACCATCTTCTCGAGCTCACATGCTGCTCCATGCTCAAAAGTGATAGTCAAGTCCGACTCCTCAACAAGAAGGTACTTGAGGCATCTAAATTGACCTCTCTTGAAGTTGAGCACGGGCTCGATGCATGTAACATGCTGGAGCCTGACACACCGTAACTTTGGCAGCTCAGCAAGGACTTTCAGATCATCTTGGCTCAGCAGGGTGCTCCTAAGAGTTACCTTGGCAAGTTTATTGTTGTCACCTTTTATGAACAATGGATTTAGACTGATTCCCCTGATGCTTAGACTCTCAAGCATCTTGGGTTGGTTTTCTAAGAGAGAGCCAATGCCATCTGGTAAATCTGCACTGGAAGGAGTACCTCGCATTGTGTGGCTACCGGAACACTAGCAGTGATTGTCAGAGAACGGAGGGACTCACGGAGGTCACTGATTGTCTGAAGCAAATTCCTGAGGTGGCTATCCTTATCATCAATAACCACACCTAGCTTCCTCAGCTGCCATAGCTTTCCAATATCTTTTAAATCATGACTATGCTTGGCCTGGACATTAGATAGGACCTCCATGTTTACCATTTTGCCGATCCTACGAGGAACCCGGCCACTAGAGCCAAACTTGCTTGCATTCAGATCAATGTGACCAGCAAGCAGACGCTTCAGCTTCAATAGCAGGATATTTGCTGTTGCATGTGGAGGCACATCGGTTTCTCGGATATCCAATACCTCTAGCTCATGGAGGTTGTTGATTTCACTAGGTAGCTCGGTAATATCTGTTCTCCTGAGGCTTAGATACTTGAGAAGTAACATCTTGCTGCAGATGTCCTTGAGGTACTGCCGGTTCTTCCCAAAGCACTGACAACCTTCTAGATCGAGCACCTTGAGCAGGGATACTCGAGATGATTCAGAGAGCCCCTGGAAGAATTTATCAATTCTATCAGAGCCACGGAGCTGGAGATCGTTGAAAATCGAGAAGTGGCGAGCCAAGTGATGTGACAGCCGTGTCTCCACGATGTGTTGTTTTCTGGCGATGGTGGTAATGAATCCATGAAAAAGTGTCAGCGACCCAAAATACTTTGGCTGCAGCACAAACCGGGCAGCCGAAGCAGCGAGCCCACCAGCATATGGGCCGGGCCTGATGGGTTGCCACTCCGAGGGCTGACTACAAGTATTCACGGGAGAGCAGCAGCGAAAGGTTATCCGGGCTTGGATCAGGCAAACGGCACGGCGGCTTCCTCCTTCTCCTACCTCCTGTACTTCCTTCTTCCTCCCTCTCCAATTCCTTTGTATCAGACCTTGATTCCCCTGTAATGGAGTAATCTGTGAGTGGGTTCCTAACATCGTGGCATCAGAGCCTCCTTCCACCCTTCCGATTCGCCACAAATTTTTCTGAGTTCGTCCAATTTTTGCCCAATTTTTTTCTGAGTTCATCAATTTCTTCCACCACCATGCACCCGGAGCCGAAGGCCTACTTGGATGATTACCACGCCCGGACCATGGCACGCTACGACGCCGTGGACAAGCAGCACGCGCGGATGTTGAAGATCCTCACAGGCGTCTCGACCACGCAGCCGGCTTGCCCCATGGGCACGGCAGCCGATGGCGGCCTCACCGACGACACCAGAGCCCCGGCGATCGTCCCCGACGTCTTCTCCAC
The DNA here is from genome assembly GCF_002162155.2 of Triticum dicoccoides. Lineage (NCBI taxonomy): Eukaryota > Viridiplantae > Streptophyta > Magnoliopsida > Poales > Poaceae > Triticum > Triticum dicoccoides. The sequence continues at coordinate 654,983,188 of NC_041381.1, forward strand.
CACCACCCAGGCCCAGGAGACCCCTGCGGTCGCCCATGATGCAGCCTCAGTCTGCATCGAGAGAGTGCCCGTCACCTGTTCGATAGAGTGCCTGACCGAGGTCGCCTCCATCGCCAGCGTCAACGAGGTCCACGACGCTGCCACAACCGCCCACCTCGAGCCCGTGGATGACCTCATCCACCAGGAGGTGGCCTTCAAGATCGTCACCACGGTGGCAGCCATCACCGACGTCGACCCCAAGGCTGGCGTATTGGAGCTAGATGCCTCATTACTGCTGTGCATCAACACCTCCGGCCAGGTAACCAGCAAGAGGGATCACATCGTCATCCTCATCATCTCTGACAACCTTGCTGCACTGGCGCCGACCACATGCTCGACAGAATACCCCGTCCCTGCGAGCGCCTCAATGAATTCTATGTTCGCCATGAGTATACTCCCTCCAACCTATGCACCATTCAGTTTGGTTCACCCTGATCATTCAGAACACCTGCGGCACCAGTGGCTGGTTGCACAAGCAGAATATAGCAATCACCTTGTTGAAAAGAGCACAACCTGGTGCTTGCCACCAGTACAGCAAGGAATCAGGCAGGAGCCATGGCCACCGCCTTTGCGACAGCGGGTCGGAAACATGAAACGCCTATTCAGACCAAGACTGTGGCGGTCGCTCAAATATTATTCAGTTTCAGGTTATCTCGAGGAGCTATCTTCAGGTTCACATTACCAGCCACATGAAGTTTCAGGGTTCAGTGTTGAGCTAGTACCATTACCATTCAGTAATGTGAGTTCTCCTCAAGTTCCTTATCATCGGTCGAATTCCATGGAAGAGTCCTTCTGTTGTTTGTCGGGTGCAAAGCTGCAGTCTGGGCGCCCTCCAGATCGTGCAACAACTGGGAATATTATTCAAATGTCGCCTGTACGAGTGAGGATCAGTCATACAGGACACTTGTTCAGGCCTAGACCATGGCCCACTTTCAAGTATCATTCAAATGACGGCTATCCTGATGAGCCATATTCAGGTATACATAATCAACCACATGATGTTTCATGGTTCAGTGCTGGGCTAGTGCTATTCTTGTTCAGAGATGAGGATTTTATTCCAGTTTGCTGTTGTGAGATGATTCCCATGGAGGAGCCTTTCATATGTTTGCTCCAGTGTGAGACTTCCTATGGGTTCTATTGGGAGATGCTTGCTTTAGCTGTGGACATATTCAAGGAGCATTTGTTATTGCAACCCAAGCCCCCATGGTCAGCTACTGCTCTAACCAAAATTGATACTTATGATATCAGTACATCCAACTTTGGGATCCACCTGGTAGGAACTTGCTCGATTACAATTGAGCTGGAGCTGTGCACTGATTTGATTTCTTATCAAGTAAAACCTGGGCTGCATCCTTTATGCATGAGTGCTAGTAGAGCATTGTTGGTGTTGATGTTTGATTGGCCATTATCTTCAGAGAGAGAGCTTATTGTTGGGGCCATGGCTATGGGTACTCAAAAACCGTTGCAATCATCGGGTATTCAGTGTGAACAAACATGTTACTTTGAGTTTGGCTCTACTCAAGCATATTTGAAACAGAATGAAGTTCGTGTTGCTCCTGTTTCTCTTTTTGAGGACTATTTGAGTATATGGTCTGAACTACATATTGATGTTCATGAACAAGTCAGGCAGTGGGCATGTTGTTTTTGTCTGGAGAAACAGTACAACGGTAGATATCTGGCATGTAAAATCCAGGATCAACGGGAATTTTATGATCATCACATATTGGAGCATGTAGTTGGTGGCATTTGTACCCCTGATAAATTGCAGGAAACAGTACAAGATAAATTTAAGTGGAGTGGCTGTTTTGCTAGAGAATGCAGACTTGAACATTTAGATGATGGTTCAAGAGCAAGAATTCAGCTTGCTGTGCTGACCAAATTTCTGTACCGCGCCTTCACATGTACACCATATTGTATACTATTGATCAGGCCACTTACAGAAAAGAGAACATCAGAGGACAAAAATCCGTTAGTACAGGCACTTTTCACAGATGCTCATGCGCATGGATTTTGGGTTGCTGGCTACATGGTCTATCAGTGTACCCTTAGCAAAATTATGAGGAGTCAAAGTGTCACTATTCAATCTTTTGAGCTATGTGCTACTTTCTTGCCCATGGAGATGGATCCACTGATGAGTACTGAAGCTTGGGAACAGTGTGGTTACCAGCATCTTATATCTGCGGGAACTTATCATTTGTTGTCAGATTGCAGGTTTGAGCAGGTAATTCCTCATGACTGGGATTGGTTGCTCTTTTCAAATCGGCGAACAACTCGTGCATATTTGAAAATGGGGGACTCCGGTCGAGCCAGTTTGTGTATCCTCCCTATACTTGTCGATGATTCAGTTCATCACTGGGTAGTTCCTGTATATGCAAGTATACAGGCTGATGGCGATCTATTCAAATATAAATGGAGCGCATACTTCTTAGACAGATGGATATATGAGCTTGGGTGCAATCCCAATTCACACTTGTCATCCTATGTACATGATGCTGACACATGCATGTCTGAACTCATGCAAGTTGCAAATGAGGGACTTCACGGATATACCATGCCCAAGGATCTGAATTTTCTGTCACCAAAAAACAGCAGCAAGGTCTTGCTTCCGGCAGCCAGACCAAATAAAGTCGAGTTCTCAGTTCTTGCCGTGGAAAGCAACGGTTGCCTTGCTCAGCTTCGAGTGTCTGGTTATAACGGCTGCCCCTTCCTTGCTTGGGTTCAATTTGAATATCCATTCACCATAAGTGTTGATGTGAGGGAGTGTGGCACGGGCACCACGAAGTTGGAAATGACATGGGATCCAGGAGGATTGAATTTTGCGGATATGCAGAACTTCAAGACCCGTGTTCTCCTCCTCGGCTCACTGATGGCACCTTGCATATGCTCAAACTGCATCTACAAGACACAAGCTTTCAGGAACCAGCGGCTAAGGGGCACCGGCTTGAGGGCAAGCCAGTTATTAAGGAGGAGGGGATGTCAGCGACCCAAAATACTTTGGCTGCAGCACAAACCGGGCAGCCGAAGCAGCAAGCCCACCAGCATATGGGCCGGGCCTGATGGGTTGCCACTCCGAGGGCTGACTACAAGTATTCACGGGAGAGCAGCATCGAAAGGTTATCCGGGCTTGGATCAGGCAAACGGCACGGCGGCTTCCTCCTTCTCCTACCTCCTGTACTTCCTTCTTCCTCCCTCTCAAATTCCTTTGTATCAGACCTTGATTCCCCTGTAATGGAGTAATCTGTGAGTGGGTTCCTAACATCGTGGCATCAGAGCCTCCTTCCACCCTTCCGATTCGCCACAAATTTTTCCGAGTTCGTCCAATTTTTGCCCAATTTTTTTTTCTGAGTTCATCAATTTCTTCCACCACCATGCACCCGGAGCTGAAGGCCTACTTGGACGATTACCACGCCCGGACCATGGCGCGCTACGACGCCGTGGACAAGAAGCACGCGCGGATGTTAAAGATCCTCACAGGCGTCTCGACCACGCAGCCGGCTTGCCCCATGGGCACGACAGCCGATGGCGGCCTCACCGACGACACCAGAGCCCCGGCGGTCGTCCCCGACGTCTTCTCCACCACCACCCAGGCCCAGGAGACCCCTGCGGTCGCCCATGATGCAGCCTCGGTCTGCATCGAGAGAGTGCCCGTCACCTGTTCGATAGAGTGCCTGACCGAGGTCGCCTCCATCGCCAGCGTCCATAAGGTCCACGACGCTGTCACAACCGCCCACCTTGAGCCCGTGGATGACCTCATCCACCAGGAGGTGGCCTTCAAGATCGTCACCACGGTGGCAGCCATCACCGACGTCGACCCCAAGGCTGGCGTATTGGAGCTAGATGCCTCATTACTGCCGTGCATCAACACCTCCGGCCAGGTAACCAGCAAGAGGGATCACATCGTCATCCTCATCATCTCTGACAACCTTGCTGCACTGGCGCCGACCACATGCTCGACAGAATACCCCGTCCCTGCGAGCGCCTCAATGAAGTCTATGTTTGCCATGAGTATACTCCCTCCAACCTATGCACCATTCAGTTTGGTTCACCCTGATCATTCAGAACACCTGCGGCACCAGTGGCTGGTTGCACAAGCAGAATATAGCAATCACCTTGTTGAAAAGAGCACAACCTGGTGCTTGCCACCAGTACAGCAAGGAATCAGGCAGGAGCCATGGCCACCGCCTTTGCGACAGCGGGTCGGAAACATGAAACGCCTATTCAGACCAAGACTGTGGCGGTCGCTCAAATATTATTCCGTTTCAGGTTATCTCGAGGAGCTATCTTCAGGTTCACATTACCAGCCACATGAAGTTTCAGGGTTCAGTGTTGAGCTAGTACCATTACCATTCAGTAATGTGAGTTCTCCTCAAGTTCCTTATCGTCGGTCGAATTCCATGGAAGAGTCCTTCTGTTGTTTGTCGGGTGCAAAGCTGCAGTCTGGGCGCCCTCCAGATCGTGCAACAACTGGGAATATTATTCAAATGTCGCCTGTACGAGTGAGGATCAGTCATACAGGACACTTGTTCAGGCCTAGACCATGGCCCACTTTCAAGTATCATTCAAATGACGGCTATCCTGATGAGCCATATTCAGGTATACATAATCAACCACATGATGTTTCATGGTTCAGTGCTGGGCTAGTGCTATTCTTGTTCAGAGATGAGGATTTTATTCCAGTTTGCTGTTGTGAGATGATTCCCATGGAGGAGCCTTTCATATGTTTGCTCCAGTGTGAGACTTCCTATGGGTTCTATTGGGAGATGCTTGCTTTAGCTGTGGACATATTCGAGGAGCATTTGTTATTGCAACCCAAGCCCCCATGGTCAGCTACTGCTCTAACCAAAATTGATACTTATGATATCAGTACATCCAACTTTGGGATCCACCTGGTAGGAACTTGCTCGATTACAATTGAGCTGGAGCTGTGCACTGATTTGATTTCTTATCAAGTAAAACATGGGCTGCATCCTTTATGCATGAGTGCTAGTAGAGCATTGTTGGTGTTGATGTTTGATTGGCCATTATCTTCAGAGAGAGAGCTTATTGTTGGGGCCATGGCTATGGGTACTCAAAAACCGTTGCAACCATCGGGTATTCAGTGTGAACAAACATGTTACTTTGAGTTTGGCTCTACTCAAGCATATTTGAAACAGAATGAAGTTCGTGTTGCTCCTGTTTCTCTTTTTGAGGACTATTTGAGTATATGGTCTGAACTACATATTGATGTTCATGAACAAGTCAGGCAGTGGGCATGTTGTTTTTGTCTGGAGAAACAGTACAGCGGTAGATATCTGGCATGTAAAATCCAGGATCAACGGGAATTTTATGATCATCACATACTGGAGCATGTAGTTGGTGGCATTTGTACCCCTGATAAATTGCAGGAAACAGTACAAGATAAATTTAAGTGGAGTGGCTGTTTTGCTAGAGAATGCAGACTTGAACATTTAGATGATGGTTCAAGAGCAAGAATTCAGCTTGCTGTGCTGACCAAATTTCTGTACCGCGCCTTCACATGTACACCATATTGTATACTATTGATCAGGCCACTTACAGAAAAGAGAACATCAGAGGACAAAAATTCGTTAGTATAGGCACTTTTCACAGATGCTCATGCGCATGGATTTTGGGTTGCTGGCTACATGGTCTACCAGTGTACCCTTAGCAAAATTATGAGGAGTCAAAGTGTCACTATTCAATCTTTTGAGCTATGTGCTACTTTCTTGCCCATGGAGATGGATCCACTGATCAGTACTGAAGCTTGGGAACAGTGTGGTTACCAGCATCTTATATCTGCGGGAACTTATCATTTGTTGTCAGATTGCAGGTTTGAGCAGGTAATTCCTCATGACTGGGATTGGTTGCTCTTTTCAAATCGGCGAACAACTCGTGCATATTTGAAAATGGGGGACTCCGGTCGAGCCAGTTTGTGTATCCTCCCTATACTTGTCGATGATTCAGTTCATCACCGGGTAGTTCCTGTATATGCAAGTATACAGGCTGATGGCGATCTATTCAAATATAAATGGAGCGCATACTTCTTAGACAGATGGATATATGAGCTTGGGTGCAACCCCAATTCACACTTGTCATCCTATGTACATGATGCTGACACATGCATGCCTGAACTCATGCAAGTTGCAAATGAGGGACTTCACGGATATACCATGCCCAAGGATCTGAATTTTCTGTCACCAAAAAATAGCAGCAAGGTCTTGCTTCCGGCAGCCAGACCAAATAAAGTCGAGTTCTCAGTTCTTGCCGTGGAAAGCAACGGTTGCCTTGCTCAGCTTCGAGTGTCTGGTTATAACGGCTGCCCCTTCCTTGCTTGGGTTCAATTTGAATATCCGTTCACCATAAGTGTTGATGTGAGGGAGTGTGGCACGGGCACCACGAAGTTGGAAATGACATGGGATCCAGGAGGATTGAATTTTGCGGATATGCAGAACTTCAAGACCCGTGTTCTCCTCCTCGGCTCGCTGATGGCACCTTGCATATGCTCAAACTGCATCTACAAGACACAAGCTTTCAGGAACCAGCGGCTAAGGGGCACCGGCTTGAGGGCAAGCCAGTTGTTACGGAGGAGGGGATGTCAGCGACCCAAAATACTTTGGCTGCAGCACAAACCGGGCAGCCGAAGCAGCGAGCCCACCAGCATATGGGCCGGGCCTGATGGGTTGCCACTCCGAGGGCTGACTACAAGTATTCACGGGAGAGCAGCAGCGAAAGGTTATCCGGGCTTGGATCAGGCAAACGGCACGGCGGATTCCTCCTTCTCCTACCTCATGTACTTCCTTCTTCCTCCCTCTAAAATTCCTTTGTATCAGACCTTGATTCCCCTGTAATGGAGTAATCTGTGAGTGGGTTCCTAACATCGTGGCATCAGAGCCTCCTTCCACCCTTCCGATTCGCCACAAATTTTTCCGAGTTCGTCCAATTTTTGCCCAATTTTTTTTCTGAGTTCATCAATTTCTTCCACCACCATGCACCCGGAGCTGAAGGCCTACTTGGACGATTACCACGCTCGGACCATGGCGCGCTACGACGCCGTGGACAAGAAGCACGCGCGGATGTTGAAGATCCTCACAGGCGTCTCGACCACGCTGCCGGCTTGCCCCATGGGCACGGCAGCCGATGGCGGCCTCACCGACGACACCAGAGCCCCGGCGGTCGTCCCCGACGTCTTCTCCACCACCACCCAGGCCCAGGAGACCCCTGCGGTCGCCCATGATGCAGCCTCGGTCTGCATCGAGAGAGTGCCCGTCACCTGTTCGATAGAGTGCCTGACCGAGGTCACCTCCATCGCCAGCGTCAACGAGGTCCACGACGCTGCCACAGCCGCCCACCTCGAGCCCGTGGATGACCTCATCCACCAGGAGGTGGCCTTCAAGATCGTCACCACGGTGGCAGCCATCACCGACGTCGACCCCAAGGCTGGCGTACTGGAGCTCGATGCCTCATTACTGCCGTGCATCAACACCTCCGGCCAGGTAACCAGCAAGAGGGATCACATCGTCATCCTCATCATCTCTGACAACCTTGCTGCACTGGCACGACCACATGCTCGACAGAATACCCCGTCCCTGCGAGCGCCTCAATGAAGTCTATGTTCGCCATGAGTATACTCCCTCCAACCTATGCACCATTCAGTTTGGTTCACCCTGATCATTCAGAACACCTGCGGCAACAGTGGCTGGTTGCACAAGCAGAATATAGCAATCACCTTGTTGAAAAGAGCACAACCTGGTGCTTGCCACCAGTACAGCAAGGAATCAGGCAGGAGCCATGGCCACCGCCTTTGCGACAGCGGGTCGGAAACATGAAACGCCTATTCAGACCAAGACTGTGGCGGTCACTCAAATATTATTCAGTTTCAGGTTATCTCGAGGAGCTATCTTCAGGTTCACATTACCAGCCACATGAAGTTTCAGGGTTCAGTGTTGAGCTAGTACCATTACCATTCAGTAATGTGAGTTCTCCTCAAGTTCCTTATCGTCGGTCGAATTCCATGGAAGAGTCCTTCTGTTGTTTGTCGGGTGCAAAGCTGCAGTCTGGGCGCCCTCCAGATCGTGCAACAACTGGGAATATTATTCAAATGTCGCCTGTACGAGTGAGGATCAGTCATACAGGACACTTGTTCAGGCCTAGACCATGGCCCACTTTCAAGTATCATTCAAATGACGGCTATCCTGATGAGCCATATTCAGGTATACATAATCAACCACATGATGTTTCATGGTTCAGTGCTGGGCTAGTGCTATTCTTGTTCAGAGATGGGGATTTTATTCCAGTTTGCTGTTGTGAGATGATTCCCATGGAGGAGCCTTTCATATGTTTGCTCCAGTGTGAGACTTCCTATGGGTTCTATTGGGAGATGCTTGCTTTAGCTGTGGACATATTCGAGGAGCATTTGTTATTGCAACCCAAGCCCCCATGGTCAGCTACTGCTCTAACCAAAATTGATACTTATGATATCAGTACATCCAACTTTGGGATCCACCTGGTAGGAACTTGCTCGATTACAATTGAGCTGGAGCTGTGCACTGATTTGATTTCTTATCAAGTAAAACCTGGGCTGCATCCTTTATGCATGAGTGCTAGTAGAGCATTGTTGGTGTTGATGTTTGATTGGCCATTATCTTCAGAGAGAGAGCTTATTGTTGGGGCCATGGCTATGGGTACTCAAAAACCGTTGCAACCATCGGGTATTCAGTGTGAACAAACATGTTACTTTGAGTTTGGCTCTACTCAAGCATATTTGAAACAGAATGAAGTTCGTGTTGCTCCTGTTTCTCTTTTTGAGGACTATTTGAGTATATGGTCTGAACTACATATTGATGTTCATGAACAAGTCAGGCAGTGGGCATGTTGTTTTTGTCTGGAGAAACAGTACAGCGGTAGATATCTGGCATGTAAAATCCAGGATCAACGGGAATTTTATGATCATCACATACTGGAGCATGTAGTTGGTGGCATTTGTACCCCTGATAAATTGCAGGAAACAGTACAAGATAAATTTAAGTGGAGTGGCTGTTTTGCTAGAGAATGCAGACTTGAACATTTAGATGATGGTTCAAGAGCAAGAATTCAGCTTGCTGTGCTGACCAAATTTCTGTACCGCGCCTTCACATGTACACCATATTGTATACTATTGATCAGGCCACTTACAGAAAAGAGAACATCAGAGGACAAAAATTCGTTAGTACAGGCACTTTTCACAGATGCTCATGCGCATGGATTTTGGGTTGCTGGCTACATGGTCTATTAGTGTACCCTTAGCAAAATTATGAGGAGTCAAAGTGTCACTATTCAATCTTTTGAGCTATGTGCTACTTTCTTGCCCATGGAGATGGATCCACTGATCAGTACTGAAGCTTGGGAACAGTGTGGTTACCAGCATCTTATATCTGCGGGAACTTATCATTTGTTGTCAGATTGCAGGTTTGAGCAGGTAATTCCTCATGACTGGGATTGGTTGCTCTTTTCAAATCGGCGAACAACTCGTGCATATTTGAAAATGGGGGACTCCGGTCGAGCCAGTTTGTGTATCCTCCCTATACTTGTCGATGATTCAGTTCATCACTGGGTAGTTCCTGTATATGCAAGTATACAGGCTGATGGCGATCTATTCAAATATAAATGGAGCGCATACTTCTTAGACAGATGGATATATGAGCTTGGGTGCAACCCCAATTCACACTTGTCATCCTATGTACATGATGCTGACACATGCATGCCTGAACTCATGCAAGTTGCAAATGAGGGACTTCACGGATATACCATGCCCAAGGATCTGAATTTTCTGTCACCAAAAAACAGCAGCAAGGTCTTGCTTCCGGCAGCCAGACCAAATAAAGTCGAGTTCTCAGTTCTTGCCATGGAAAGCAACGGTTGCCTTGCTCAGCTTCGAGTGTCTGGTTATAACGGCTGCCCCTTCCTTGCTTGGGTTCAATTTGAATATCCGTTCACCATAAGTGTTGATGTGAGGGAGTGTGGCACGGGCACCACGAAGTTGGAAATGACATGGGATCCAGGAGGATTGAATTTTGCGGATATGCAGAACTTCAAGACCCGTGTTCTCCTCCTCGGCTCGCTGATGGCACCTTGCATATGCTCAAACTGCATCTACAAGACACAAGCTTTCAGGAACCAGCGGCTAAGGGGCACCGGCTTGAGGGCAAGCCAGTTGTTAAGGAGGAGGGGATGTCAGCGACCCAAAATACTTTGGCTGCAGCACAAACCGGGCAGCCGAAGCAGCGAGCCCACCAGCATATGGGCCGGGCCTGATGGGTTGCCACTCCGAGGGCTGACTACAAGTATTCACCGGAGAGCAGCAGCGAAAGGTTATCCGGGCTTGGATCAGGCAAACGGCACGGCGGCTTCCTCCTTCTCCTACCTCCTGTACTTCCTTCTTCCTCCCTCTCAAATTCCTTTGTATCAGACCTTGATTCCCCTGTAATGGAGTAATCTGTGAGTGGGTTCCTAACAAAAAGATCACCTACAACACAGCTCTTGACATTTCCTGCAGCACCAATATCAGCAGGATCAATGAGGCACCGGTCAATGAGTGTGTCAAAACATCGGTTGGCCTGACGCACAGAACTGAGCCAATCTTCATTGGATGTCAGTCCTTCTGCAATCCACCGTCCAATCAAAGTTGACCGCCTGATCTTGTGTCCCATAGAGAAGATAGCTAGGTACAGTAGGCATGACTTGTATTCTTTAGGCAGATCGTTGTAAGAGAACTTGAACATCACCTTAGTGATGCTGTTGAATGATTTTGGCAAAGCCTGCAAGGTGCTGTGCAGCTTGAGTAACTCCTCATTGCTCCTGTTGGGGTTAGCATACAGAGCATGAGTGAAGATCTTCATGCAGAATTCATGTGGCTCACACTCGTACAAGATATCATGAAAAATCTGGGGGTTGTAGTTTTCTTCATTCTTCTGCTGCCTATTAAGCTCGAGCACTGTATCATGGTAGAGACCAGCAAGAGAATAGTCTATAGGTTCCCGCTCTGGATAGCAATATTCTTTCGCCAACTGCATGTCCTTTGTGGCGGTGACCATCATTATTAAATCGGCGCTGCAGTTTAACAGGCTCAAAGCATTTCTCGTATCCTCATGTGGAAACATCCATCAGCTCATCAACTTTGAGGATAAAGAGGGGACACTCATACTCACCCCATTGCTCAAGATAATTCAAGTGATGTTTAATCTCATCCACCAGCCTTTTGATCTTGAGCTGCTCTTTGAACTCCTGCTTTATTTTGTCCATCATCTGACCAAATTTTTCAGAAACAATTTCTGGGTTTTGATCCAGAACACCACCAGATTCACCCGTCCCTTCACTCTTGTCATGTTTGCCTTGCTGCAGCTCCTCTAAGATGTCATGGATCATTTGTTTGATTTGTTCCTCACCCAATTTAGCCGTTGTGGTCTTTGTAGCTTGCTTGTCTGATGATCTGTCTTGAGCCTGCAGGGGCTTGCTGCTGCTGCTGCTGCTCTTGGGGAACAGCTTCCGTAGGATGTGTGCATATTGTGCCTCATCAAGGTGACTTTCGGATTCTTTGCTTTCTTCTTCTTCTTTGTCCTCGTCGTCCTCCTCCATATCATGTATGGTTACTTCTCCTTTTCCCTCCATATCTTTGCATGTTACTTCTCCTTTCCCCTCCTCCATATGCTTGGCTGCTTCTTCCTCTTCAAGCTTCTCATCCTTTCCCTCTGTTTCCATATGCTCCTTAAGCTTCTTGACGATGATGTTGTTCTTGTCCCACACTGGTAATGTATGCATGTCTTTGTTCTTCCCTTGGTCAGCTGCCTGGAGCAGCAGCTGAAGCAGTACATCTAGGTCCAGCTGGTCAAACTCACCATGCAGCTTGTCACCCTTCAATAGTCCGTCGCCCTCATAAATCTTCATTTCTTTGATATTCTTCTTGATTTTAAGAAGAGCAAGAAACATCTTCCTTTCTCTGTAAATTTGGAATCTTCGCATGTAAACTTCCCAGGGATCAAGACACTTCTCCTCCACGTCGCCTGATTTGGCATGCTTGAGCTCGCGCAAAATGTAGAAGAGAACGTCCTTGGGTCGTAGCGGCGCAAAATCCGAGTGCACGGCAGAGATGTCAACCAAGACAAAGCGGTGGTAGCCGTTCTCCGCTGGCAAAACCGAGCGCATGTAGCTTAGGCCCTCCGGCAGAACCAAAATTTCTTGTACAAGAGCGAGGAGGTCCTGATAAGTGTACGGTGCTACAAGGACCACGGACGTCTGTAGGAGTTCCATCTACCCACTCACGTAGCTTTGCCTTGACGCAGTCGTCCAGAGCGCGAGGCTCTACGAAGGCTCTTCGACCACGAGAATGGCCGCCGGTCACCATTGCCCCCACGAGTTGATCGTCACCCTCTTCTTCGTCGTTGTCATCCCCAGCAGCATAACAACCTCGGGCAGCAGTCCGTGCTGAAGGTGCCGCTCCTGCTGGCCCAGGTGCCAGAGGCGATTGCCCCTCCCTTGACTTGGCCGGGACCTCCACGCCATACCTCAACCTCCGCTCGCCGACGTCATGTGCCCGCTCCTTGAGCTGGCGCAGCTGCTCGGCCGCGCGGTGCCGCGCAGCCAGCTTGTGCAGTAACCAGGTTACCCACCAGAGGTAGCCTCGGAGGCCGCCTCTCGCGCGGTGGATATCGGGGTTCCTCCGATACAGGTAGAGGTCGATGCAGTTGTTGCAGTCTTGGGCGAGCAGCCGCACCTGGTTCATCCAGGTGCGCACCTGCTCGTCATGCTCGCCACCGGAGGGGGCCGACCTGGCCAGGTGCGCCAGGAAGCTCTTCATGCTCTCCATCTCCTCCTTGATGACCTGCACATCATCCCGGACGCCACGCAGTAGCAGCGCCTCGCTGCAGATGACGGCCAACAGTGAGCTCACGGCGCCGGTGGCGAGCTCAGCCATGGCGCCCTCTCCTTCCGCCGGCCGGGTGTCTGGCTGGTGGTTTGTATTAATTCTGGTTGAATTGTTCTCGCCGGGGCAGTCTAGGGCTAGCTGAGCTGGGTACGTCGTGAAGATGATGCACACATGGGAGTACCTCTCCAGAATGTTTGACGTTTTCTCATGGGAGAACCACAAAATATCTTGACTTGACGAAGGGCGTCGTCAAGGGCGTTCACATGCTGTGCACTCACACATTGGTTGGTTGCACTTACTGCCTCAACTGTCCAAGGTACCCCGAGGCACTAGATGCCGGAAATGCTGCCGGTGGATAGAGAAATTGATGGGGTGCGCAATGATCCGGGATCGGCTCATGATGATCAACGCTGTAGTGGAGCAGTACCGGGGTCGGTCGATGGAGACATAGATGGGGGTGTGCAATGCTCTGGGTCCGGCTCATGACGATCAAATGCTAGTAGTACGGATGTCGGTGGACAGAGAGACTGACGAGTGTGCCACCACTACATGACCTTTGTTTAAACTTACTCCCTTCGTTCCAAAATACTCCATATCAAAATATTAGACGCTTTTGTAGACTTTTTTAGCCCACGAAAACCGAATATTCTCTTTGGAGGCCGAGCTCCATGGATCTCGGTTATGAAAATTTTGAATTTCGTCAAATTTCATATTTTCTATGTTTCAAAAAAATCTGACAAAACACATATATACATGAAGGCATAATACACATGTGTGTAAATTTTCAGGACAAAATATGCTGAAATGAGGGCTGTGCAAAAAAACAAATCGGGGGCTTTTTAACACGTGTTACTATTCATCCTTCCAAGCCATGATTTTATCTTTTTTGTACAGATCGCATTTCAATGTTTTTCATCCTGAAATTTTACACACATACACATAACATCCTTGTTTACTTGCACGAATTTTTTTCACATTTTTATGACACTGAAAAGTTTGAATTTTGATTTTTTTTCAAAAAAGGGCCTCCATGGAGGCCGGGAGCCAAACGTCTATTCTCCACGAAAACGTCTTATATTTTGGTATAGAGGTAGTACGAGTAGGTGTTATGATTTCAAATTTAAACTAAAACCACAACTCTTATTTTGAAACGAAGGGTTTAGTTACTCACTCTTTTCTTTTTTACTTCGCATATCAAGTTTGTCTTAACTCAAAATTTGTAAACTTCGACCAGATTTATATTAAAAAATATGTCATCATCTACATTATCAAATAAATGGAATATGAAAATATATTACCGAAAAAGGGTTTCCTCCCGCTTTGTATTTCAAAGCACCAACCAACAGATCTATATTCCATCACAAATCTATATTGATTTGGTATTGTGAATGGTGATATTTTTTCTGTATAAACAAGTTTAACTTAAGACAAAGCTAATACCGTGTGGCATGTTTTGTCTGTGACCAGGCAACTCACTCTTGAAGACAATTGCGAGCAAGTTCATCCGCCAATAACAAGCTTCGTCATACCGTGTGGCATTTTGTCCGAGACAGCCACTTCCATTGGCGCTGTAGCACATGAAGGTTCGCCATGGCCATGGCAGCTGGTGCTGCTCTTAAAAAATGTTTCGCCAGGTTAAGTGGCACCTCCCGTTGCCGCGCCTATCATGGTGACGTGCATGTACGTGTTATTGTGCTCTGCTGGCATGTTACGTATATATGGCGATGGGTAGGACGGTGAGACGTGCCAATGGTATGGCGGACTAATTGTCAGATGACACGCCGTTTAGGATGTCTTTGAATTTGTTCCTTCACATTGCCAAATTCTTCGAGTAGAGGAGGATTGCGCGCCAGAGATCTTGGACATAGCACTATCCAGAGGGTGACTGCCACATTGCGCATGATGTCATAGGTATTCCAGCCTATTAGAGAGCACTTCAATCTTTGTGCATCAAGAAATTTTTAAAGGCAGTGGTTGACGTGTTCAGGCCAGAGTTTTTGAGAGCACCCAATCCTCGGGACACTCAGAGACTTTTGGAGATGAACAAAGCTCATGGGTTTCTAGGCATGCTTGGCTCAATTGATTGCATGCACTGGAGGTGGAAGAACTGTCGTACAACATAGCATGGGCAATTCAAAGGATAGAAGAAGGATGCCAACATCATTCTTGAAGTCGCGGTCAATCAGGTCTTGACAGTTATGCTGCTCGGAGGGTGGTCGACGCTTAAGGTCTTCACGACCGCCTTCTTGGAGTCTACAATCGCCTTGGACGGAAGTTGAGGTGGGTCTCGACCTCCTCCGACTCTAGCTCATCCCTGGATACCCGCGTCGGGTCTTCAGGCCCGTGTACTTGTACATCGGGGATGGCCGGGCCTGAAGAACAAGGACGTGGCGCTCCACCCACGTCCTGATAATATGACCGCCCATCGCGCCTCCTTTCTTTAGGTGGGCAGCGGACTCAGCTAGCATCATGGCCTTCGCTGATAGCTTGGTCATTGGAGCCGCCTTTCTTTAGGCGGGCGGTGGCCTCAGCTATCATCTTGGCCTCCAGTGATAGCTTGGTCATTGGAGCCCAGGACCACAGCTTCTGTAGGGGCTCATTCACAAAGGCAGACAGGTCGTTTCCGAGCCCACTCACGTAAAAACCACGACTTGTGCCACTCCTGAAGAAATTTTGGGAGGTCCGTGGCGAAGATTGGAGTTTGGGAGGAGTTGCAGGATGGCTCCCCCGAGGTCGTAGATGGCGTCCCCATTTGTTTCACTACCGGAACAGGGCCCTATGCCGACGGCCATATATATGCCGACGGCCCCCGTCGGCCTAGTCTGGGCTATGCCGACAGCCATGTCCAGGCCGTCGGCGTAATAAAGCCGTCGGGCTATCCCGAGCTATGCCGACGGCCCCCGTCGGCCCAGATGAGCCGTCGGCTTATCCCAAGTTACGCCTACAGCGGCCGTCGGCATACATGGGCCGTCGGCATAGTTGCGGGCCCGACGATCTCGCTCGTGCCGTGCGGCTAACGGCGTCCGATCTATGCCGACGGCCGAGACGGGAGGCCGTCGGCATAGATGCGTTTACCACGTCATCGATCCGAGGCGCACCGACCACCACCTATGCCGACGGCTGCCGTTGGCATAGATGCCACATCACTGATCCGCGGCGCGCCGGCCATCTGCGCTCGCCGCAGTGCCGTCGGCATAGTTTTTTTTCTTTTTTTTTCATAGCTATATTTTATGTTTTCTTAAATATTATTATTTGACTAACTTACATATAGTACGTGTTAATAAGCATACATACATTATTTTTCGGTTCTGTACAGAGCGGTGTGACCCCCCTCACGAACGGTGCCGCCGCCAGCCGGCACCTGGAATGGGGAACAGCCGCATCGGGTCTTATACGAAGGGGACTTTGCTCCCAAGTATTTATATATATATCGGATGACCTACCACAACCGGGTGGTGTTGTGGCATGTCCGAAGAGGCGGAACGCGTCTCCGGTGCGTGGCCCCCCTCACGGACGGCGCCGCCGCCGACACCTAGAGGGGGGAAACTGCCGCGTTGGGTCTACACGGAGTGGATTTAGCTGTGGGTTTAGCCCGGATGTTGCTCCCCGGTGTCCATCTGGGCCGACCTGACACAACCGGGTGGAGAGGTCCACTGGTCAAAGCCCGTCCGTGGGAAGTCAAAGGGCTAGATCTCGTGGTCAACCGCTCCAGGGTAAAGCGGGACGGGGGGCTGGGGGTAGCAATGCCACCAGAGCGTCGTACCGGGCCCTCATACATG
>NC_041381.1:655001196-655046103 GCF_002162155.2 Triticum dicoccoides
CGACCTGACACAACCGGGTGGAGAGGTCCACTTGTCAAAGCCCATCCGTGGGAAGTCAAAGGGCTAGATCTCGTGGTCAACCGCTCCAGGGTTAGGCGGGATGGGGGCCCTGGGGGTAGGAATGCCACCGGAGCGTCGTACCGGGCCCTCATACATGCGGGGTGGTGTTGTGGCATGTCCGAAGAGGCGGCACGCGTCTCCGGTGCGTGGCCCCCCTCATACATGCGGGGTGGTGTTGTGGCATGTCCGAAGAGGCGGCACGTGTCTCCGGTGCGTGGCCCCCCTCACGGACGGTGCCGCCGCCGGCACCTAGAGGGGGGAAACTGCCGTGTAGGGTCTACACGGAGTGGATGTAGCTGTGGGTTTGGCCCGGATGTTGCTCCCCGGTGTCCCTCTAGGCTGACTTGACACAACCGAGTGGAGAGGTCCACTGGTCAAAGCCCGTCCGTGGGAAGTCAAAGGGCTAGATCTCGTGGTCAACCGCTTCAGGGTTAGGCGGGACGGGGGCCCTGGGGGGTAGCAATGCCACCGGAGCGTCGTACCGGGACCTCATACATGCGGGGTGGTGGTGTGGCATGTCCGACGGCCTCCGTGGGCTAGCATGCCGCCAGTCTTGCGTACACGGCTTCTCACAAGTCTGAAAGTGTTGTGGCATGTCCGAAGAGGCGACACGCATCTCCGGAGCATGGCCCTCCTAACTGACGGCGTCGCCGGCGGCACCTGGAGGGGCGAAACGGACGCGTCGGGTCTACATGGAGGGGATGTAGTTTTGGGTTTGGCCCGGATGTTGCTCCCCGGTGTCCCTCTTGGCCGACCTGACACAACCGGGTGGAGAGGTCCACTGGTCAAAGCCCGTCCGTGAAAAGTCAAAGGGTTAGATCTCGTGGTCAACCGCTCCAGGGTTAGGCGGGACGGGGGCCCTAGGGGGTAGCAATGCCACCGGAGCAACGGGCAACGCACTTCCTTCACAAAACTGGGCATGTTCTGTCTCGATAGCTAGATACTACCTCAGAAATGTTGCAGTTTACAAGAGGCCCTCAGTTAGGCTTCTGCGAAATGTGCTCAAACTTTTACCATAACCTACAAGGGCCACATGACGCCACCGTGCTAGGTCTCGAGGGTTTCCGGCAAAGTATGATTTTTCGTGGATTTTAATGGCTAGATCCGGCATGTTGCTGAGGCACATTCACCCTTCGGGGGTGGGGCCTGCCCCTCCTTTGGTTGCACTAGGCCTACACATACCGCAAAGACATCATATATGATTTGACAAACCACTTCTGGACATCATTTCAGGTGGTCGCCATGCAGATCTGTAACTTCCCGCATTGAAACCCTACGAATGCAATAAATGTCTCAAATATTGCAGGCGGCCCCGAAAAATGCCATGTCCTGCACGTGTCATGTGATGGCCCCCTTTGAGATCACGAGAAGTATCAAGGTCAACGGAGAAACGGGCAACACACTTCCTTCACAAATCGGACAAGTTCTCTCTCTATAGCCATATACTACATCGGAGATCGTGTAGTTTACAAGCGGCCTCCAGCCAGGCTTCTACGAAACGCGCTCAAACTTTTCCCACACATTACAAGGGCCATATGATGACACCGTGCCAGGTCCCGAGGATTTCTGGCATCATATGATTTCCCGTGGATTTTAACGGCCAGATCCAGCATGCCGCCGAGGTACATACACCCCCGGGTGGTGGGTCCTGCCCGTCCTTTGGTTGCACTAGGCCTACACGTACCGTGAATACATCATACATGGTTCTACAAACCACTCCTGGACATCATTTCAGGTGCTCGCATTACAAGCGGCCTCCGGTCAGGCTTCTCCGGAACGCGCTGAAACTTTAGCACACCCTACCGTGGTGTGGTAAAGCATGGGAAGGAGCGAGCCGTTTAGACCGATGCCCTTCTCCAAAATTGTTAAGTGTTTACTCGGAATAAGAGGAGAAAATACAATTGCAATAGCTTAAATCTCATTGGTGGAACCAGTTGTGGCATGGATTGATGACATGGCTCACATCTATTCATCCATCTCTCCACGCCACATGCCACATCCACCCATCTAAAGAAAAGGAGGAAAAAATGAAAAAGAAAAACCAGACAGAAACCCACCGCACGCCTCCCGCTCTCCTTCTCTCGCTCGTCTCTCCCTGCTCCCTCCCCCACCCACGAAACCCTCACCGCCGCTGTCTACGCCGCTCGATTCCGGCGGCCCTCGCCGGCGCGCAGCACAGATCCGTGCTCCCCTGCCGCCTCTCTTCCCTTCCCTCCGGCCAGATCCGCTTTTGGCGGCCCCGAGAGCTCACCCACGACCCCTCCCCATGGCTAGGGTTTTGAGGGTGGCGTCCCCTCCAACTCCGGCGTGTCGCTGGTGACTCTGCTCCACCATCTTCGACGCCCACCGCAAGTCCCACGGGCGGCTCCGCCTCGTGGTCGGTGCTCCTGCACCCGGTGGCTGCGGGGAGGACGCACGCGGCGGGTAAACTCCGGCGAGACGGCGGCCCCCTCCACGGCGTGACGGCGGTGCACTGCATCGGCTAAAGCATCCCCATGGTGAGCCCCTCTGCACTCCTCTATTCCCCCTTTTCCTTGTATAATGATGCTTCACATTGCTTGATATGAATGTGATTTTGGTCAATCTTCACTTCCGCCTAGCTAGCTAAAAGAAACGTGTGTTTGTTTATGTATGCTATAACAAATCACGTACGTGTATGCTAGCTAAAAGAAGCAACCAAGCTAGTAGCTTAATTGATATACAGGAAACTAGCTAGATGTGCCTCTCTAACAATGTGTTCATCAGGCTGCTCTCAGGTATCGTTTGAGTGCGCCAATTAGTTTGGCCAGCCTCTATGATTTATTCTGATAGTTGCTGGAGTACTTCTATTTGTGAAAAATTCGACGCAACAAAAAAATGTTAATCAATCTGCTCTCTCAAAGTCAAGTTTGGGCTGCTGCATATGAATGGATTTTTTTCTCAGTTTGGGAGCTAGGTACTGGTGGAGTTTGGTGTATCCATAGTCCGCTCTCTCAAATGTTAATCAGCCTCTGTGATTTTTTTCTCAGTTCTAGAGATGCAGGGAGGAAGGGACGTCCATGGATTGGACTGCAAGGATTGGATGCAAACCAATGCACATGAGGAGGAGAGATGCAAGCCATGCCATGACCTGAAGGTCCCTGCCGTGAACCCCTTCCCCTTCACGTGTATAATCATGCTCAACATATGATTTTTCTAATCTTCAATTCAGCCTAGCTAGCTGTTGTAGTACTTGCTTGTCTCCTTCCAAATGTTGCCCCAGTCCGTTGAGCTTCTTATTGCTCCAAGTAGTACTGCTATTTTTCTGCTCTGCAATTTGATGTGCATGGTTCCAGGCTCCCAGTCTACCACTTTTGTTGCTGTGATGTCGAGCTCTGCTTTCTTTATTATCACGAGTTGCAAAATTAGTAGGAACTAAACTTTTGTTAACTTATTGGCTGAACCAATGGAACTACAATTATATTTGATTTGTCGCTCAACTAGTTCTGCAATGATTGGATCGAATGATGGCATGATCCTACTGTTATCATTGCAATTATCTTGGTCTTATAGATGTTATTGTTCCCGTCATATAGCACATGCTACTTTCTTTATTAGTTGGCTGCTGGTTCTATTTGTTCATATGTACAAGTGCTAATGTTTCTTTGTTATCTTATAAAGTATATAGTCCTTCATTTGTATATAGCTGTAACTCTCTTATTGATCAACATATACTGATTCGTCTCTTTACTGCAATTACTCTGTAGTTCATGATTTGCTCCCGTAGTGGTATAAAATTATAGTTTCTCTTTCAAGCTGGTACTGTGTTTGATATATACTAGTCTTTATCTAAATACCATGTATTGGTATTTCTTGTATGGTTTAGTACATCATCTACTGGTGGTTTAGTTGTATATTGTACAGGACATAGTCCTGATGGTTGCATGTAGTGATAATTCTTTCTTTGCATTAGCTATTTCATATGTTTCAGATGATTTAGATGCATGCTTATACTCCTATCTATACCAGGTGCATGTGTTGTGCTTGTGTACCTGTATACATAATAGTACCCATGTGTAAGTGGGTGTATGTGTTCTGCTTATAGCAGATGTTTAGTAAATGTGCTATCAATGGCCTATTTCTTCTTGCAGGTTATGGACTATATCTTTTCTTGCCAATTCCCTCTCTCTTAAATCTGATTTGAACAGATACTACACCGGTCTCTTCACTTTCTTTCTTTCTCTCCTACTCTCACTGATAAGAACATGTGCTCCTTCATCTTGCCATGGCAATGATGGTGTCCTGAGGCTCTCATCGCTGCTTAACAACAGATGCTGCACTACTTGATCCAATGATGCAATAGTCCTAGCACTACTAGGCTGCCTGAGGACAATCCCTACTTCAAACCCTACCTCTGGGCTAGTTGATTAGTAGTGGGTTAGTTGGATTTCATCTGAAAACTAACCCAAGCTTAATTGAGGGACCCCCTAATCATGGAGTTAGTGCTAGTTTGAATTGATCTTTGGGTTTGGCTTTGATCTATACTTTGCTGGCTCTACTTCTGTCTTGGGCTATTGGCTCCATTTATGCAGTGTTGGCTCTCTTCTACTGTTTCTTTGATCAACTTAATCTGATTGGGGTTTGACTAATGTTTCCAAATTCCTAAGTGCTAGCTCCTACAGTAAAGGCATTTTGCTAAGGGGAATGCTGCATTTAAACCTTGATCAAGTTTTTCCTGTTTGTTGTTTCTTGTTTTGCAGGTTGATGAACTGCAAGAAAGAAGCAGAAGATGAAGAACTAGATAGTTTAGTATAGGTTTAGTTTAGGACTTTTTCTTTCTTCTTTTATTTCCTTTTCCTCTAAGTGTAATTCCTGAATGCTTGTAATTGACATTTATATTAATAAATTCTATTGTTTATTATTCAGACCAAATAATTCTAGTGTTCCATATATTATGAGTATAGTTTCTTTTATTCACTTTTTGCAATATCACTTGTATTATTTCTTCATCAAATAGGGAAAAAAAACTATGCCTACGGCAAAGCCGTCGGCATAGATCAGCCTAGGGCTATCCAGGGCGTGCCACGTGGCAGGCTATGCCTACGGCATAGATTGCCGTAGGCATAGCCCTGCCACCAGGATGCACACCAGAGCAACACGTGGCAGAGGTATGCCGACGGCTTTGCCGTCGGCATAGATTTCCATCTATGCCGATGGCAAAGCCGTCGGCATACCTCTACCACATGTTGTCGTCTGGTTCGTCAGCGCTTTTGACGGTGCCGTCCGTTGCCGTCAGGCGGAAAACACTGCCGACGGCTAAACTATGCCGATGGCTGGCCCACGGCCGTCGGCATAGGCCCCTATGCCGACGGCTATACTACGCCGACGGTGTGACAAATCTACGCTGACGTGATCTACGCCGATGGGGCTTTGCCGACGGCAGCCGTAGGCATAGATCTATGCCGACGGCAAAGGACCTATGCCGACGGCCCTGGGCCGTAGGCATAGGCCGCGAGTCCGGTAGTGTTTGGACGTAGACCCGAAAGAAATACCAGAACAACTCAAGGAAGCACTCGCAGAAAGTGATGAAGTTGGTGATATGAAGAACTCCATTGGGCGGAATGTGGTCCATCTAGCAGCCGTAGAAGCGCAATAGCCCATGAACGAAGCAATGGAAGGGAAATCCGAGCCCACTCCCAAAATACTCTAGGCAGATGACATGCTCACTGGCACGAGGAGTCAGCGGAGCCTCGCCCTTCGAAAGGCGGTGCTCGAGATCCGCTGGCGTCAATCTCTCATCCACGAAGACCTGAAGCTCATCGGACGAGGCCATGGAGGGGAACCACTTTCCTGTGGTCTGGGGGATTCCCGCGGCTGCTTCTCGTCGCCTTTTGAGGTGGCCCTCTTCCACTTCCAGTCCGCCCTGACAGTGGGTGGAACCTGGCTGGAGGCCCGAGCAATCTTCTCACTTCTGGTCTTGGCCATGTTGACGACAAGGATGGAGTCGACAAGAGTAGTGCAGGCGAGCGACTGCGGCGCGCTTGAAGATTGAAGGCGGAGAGGCAGAAGTGGGTGAAAGCAGAGGAAGGAGTGTCGTGGGGATGAACCCCGAGCAGGCAACGGAACCCGGATCCTTTTTAAAAACAACGAGGATAGCATCGCCCCTCAAGCCGGCCCGCGCTTGGCCGGGTCGCTCAACCCGGCCAAGCCCCTCGACCCGGCCGAACTCTCCGACCCGGCCAAGCTCCTTGACTCGGCCCCAACCGCCAGCTCAAGGCGGCCGAGTCCGGCACACCAAGACTTCTCCAACAAGCCAGCTCCATCCTTGGCGTGTTCCCCAACCCAGTCACAGGTCAGCTCCCATCCCATCCAGGTCGTATGATGGGACGAGTCTCCGTCCACCGATGACCAAGGCAACAGTGCCCCGCCCATGCTTCTAGACAGCCCGAGCGTGGCAAAAGTGCCCCTCACCTACCCACTGACCAAGGTTGGCGTGGCAACAGTGCCCCCACCGTCACCGCTAATGCCGGCAAGTGGCGACCTGACGGAGCGCCACTGTACCCGACTCGACTCGGCCACTCTCTGACGATCGACAAGACGGCGAACAGTTCCCCTAGTCAAGCGGGGCCCGCACCTAGGGGAACCCGGCGAACCACAGGCACCCGGCGGGTCCCAGCCCCGGGTCCCCAGACGCTGACGACCTGGCCCTACGGCCTTGTAGTGTTACCATTGTACCCCTGGGGGGTTGGCCTATAAAACCCCCCAGGAGCCCTCATGAATACGGACAAGCACACAGGAAATAGCCAACCGATCAGTAGAACACACCTAGGGAGAAGGAGCAGCCTAAGCCTTGGCCAGTCTTCCTTCTTCCTCCACACAGCTCCAGGAGCAACTCTGTACTTTTGCATATAAACCACACTCAGCAGGACTAGGGGTATTATCTCTCCGGAGAGCCCCGAACCTGGGTATGTCTTCATCCCACGCTCGCTCATGCCGACCTCGCCTCTGGAGCCCACCAGTGCCCTCGAGCCTCCTCCTCTCTTTAGCCATCCCATGGCATCTGCCGTGCGCCCACCACGACAGTTGGCGCCCACCATGGGGCAGCTCGAGGTCCTGGCGGAAGCATGCTTCAGACGGGGCTCCTCTCCGACTCCGACGAGCCCGTCACGCTGGCGGACGACGTCATCGACACGCTCGCCGCCTCCTTTGCCGCATTGCGCATCTCCGACGCGCATGCGGCCGATGAGTACCCCAGCGAGGTACTTAACTTCTCTGACTCCCCCCTCTCCCTCGGCGGCAGCGCTCCCACCGGGGTAATGGACGTCCACACGGAGGTCTTTGTCACTGGCACCGATGCCTCTTCCTCGTCAGGCGCGGCGACGAAGGCTACTGGAGACAAGGCCGCAGCGGTTCGGGCCGCCTCGCCCAACCCGTTGCGCGCCGCAATGCAGAGCCTTCGCGTCCATATCGGCACCGACATCAACGCCTCCAACGTCGCCGAGGCCCGGGCCCGGCTCGAGGAGAACCGCCAGCACCTGCTGGACCTGACTGAGACGCTCGCCGCCATGCAGCGTCGCCTGGATTCTGCTTAGCTAGAGCCAACGCCGCCTACGGCTTCACGCCTACCACGGCCGAGCCGAGCCGGGTCGCCAACGTGCAAGCCCGGGGCGGCGCGATCGGCCGCGCCTTAGGCGCCATCCTGATCGTCTACGAGACTCCCGCGAAGAACATGCATGCTGCCCAGGCAGCCGTGATCGGCCTGGACCAGTTCACGGGCGAGGAGCTGAGGGAGCGCATCAAGCGGATGAACGACCTCCTCGACGCAGCCAACACGCAGCAGGACCACATCAACCAACTCGCCAAGCCGGCAGGGTCCGGCTCCGCCCGCGCCGCCGAACCCGACGATCATCATCACACGGCGTCCTCACCACCCGGCCAGGCGCACTCCGGCCGCACCCGAACTCGGCGCGACCCGACCCTGACGACCGCCGACGGCTTAGGCGATGAGCCGGCCCCAGAAAACCGACGCGAACCCGACGAACCCTGCCGGCGTCCGGCTCCTACCGACCCGGCACCCCGTGGCCCGGTCGCCAGCCGACTCGGCGCACGCGCCATCGACGACACCGACGCTCGCCACCGCCTTGACCGGCTCACCTTCTCCCTGGAGGCGGAGGAGAGCGGCGATGTGGGGCCGACGTGCTTCTTCCCACGCATCCGGGAGGAGCCCTTCTCGAAAGGGTTCACGCTCCCCCGCAACACCCTCAAGTACAACGGAATCGTGAAGCCGGAGGACTGGCTTACCGACTACACCACCGCCATCGGCATCACCGACGGCAACCACCGGCTCGCCGTGCGCTATCCGCCACTCATGCTCCAAGGGTCAGCCCGCACCTGGTTGAACAGTCTGCTGGTGGGCAGCATCAACACGTGGGTGGACTTCGAGCAGGCCTTCGTCCGCAACTTCATGGGGACTTACCGGCGACCCGGCCGCCCCAGCCAGCTCGCTATGTGCGTGCAGGAGCCGACGGAAACCGGCCGCGAGTACCTCGCACGCTAGACCGAGCTCCGGAATAGCTGCGAGGGCGTCCACAAGGTTCAAGCGATCCAATACTTCATCAACGGGTGCCGAGATGGCACCCTCCTCAAGCACAAGCTCTTGCGCTCCGAGCCGGCCACCATGGCCATGCTCATGGTGACGGCGGATAAGTACGCCAACGCCGACTCCTCCATGAAGATCCAGGTGGCGCTGGATGAAGCCGACAAAGCAAAGCCGGTTCCCCCTTCGAAGCCGGCCGGCGAAAGCAGCCGGCAGCAGCACAACCAGCAGAACAACAAGCGCAAGGCCGACCAACCGGCTCAATGCTACGACAACCGGCTCGTCGCGGCCACCGAGCCCGCGGCCAACCCGGCAGCCAAGCGCCGGCAGACCGCCAAGACGGCGTGGCAACCCGCCATGAGCTTCGAAGAGATGCTCGACGCCCCCTGCAAGCACCACCGCGGCGCAGGGCCCTCCACGCACACGCTTCGGATGTGCGGCATCACCAAGCGCATAATGAGGGGCGACGTCTCACCTCCTCTGGCTCCGGCTTCGGCTCCAGGCTCGGGTCAGCCGCCTCCGCCTCCACCGCCGCCCCCAGTCGGCAGCGCGATGCGCGACGACGCCTACCTGGACCAGAATGCAGCCTACGTCGTCTTCACCAGCCTCAGCAACGACAAGCGCAGCGAGCGGCTGCTTCGGCAGGAGGTGAACACCGTCGTCCCGGCCAAGACGGAGTACATGCACTGGTCGGACCACCCGGTCACATGGACCCGGGAAGATCGCCTGGCTGTCATGCTGAATCCGGGTAGCTACGCCCTCATCCTCAACCCCACCATCGTCGCACGGCGCACGTGCAAGTTTTCCCAAGTCCTCATTGATGGCGGCAGCAGCATCAACATCCTCTACCGCGACACCATGACCAAACTCGGCCTCGAG
The DNA here is from genome assembly GCF_002162155.2 of Triticum dicoccoides. NCBI lineage: Eukaryota > Viridiplantae > Streptophyta > Magnoliopsida > Poales > Poaceae > Triticum > Triticum dicoccoides. The sequence goes on from NC_041381.1 coordinate 655,010,690, forward strand.
GCCAAGGACCTGGAGCCGACCCGGACGATCTTCCACGGCATCGTTCCCGGCCTCTCCTGCTCTCCCATTGGCCAAGTCCGGCTCGACATCCTGTTCGGCGACAGCAAGCACTTCCGGCATGAGCCGATCTAGTTCGAGGTGGTGGACCTAGCGAGCGCGTACCACGCGCTTCTGGGATGACCCGCGCTCGCCAAATTCATGGCGGTCCCACACTACGCTTACCTCAAGATAAAGCTACCAGGTCCGAAGGGCCTCATCACGATCACCGGCAACTACCGCAAGTCCCTGGAGTGCGCCCGAGACGGCGGCAAGCTGGCCGAGTCGCTCGTCATAGCCGAGGAGCGGCGCCAGCTCGACCGGATCGTCGCCCTGGCTAACGAGACATCAGCCGCACCGATCTCGGCCGAGGAGCCGGCTGACGAGGCCGCCTTCAAGTCCTCCAAGGAGACCAAGAAAGTGAAGCTGAACCCGGAAGACCCCAGCTGCAGCAAGTACGTTGTCGTAGGCACCCGCCTCGACAACAAATAGGAAGGCGAGCTCGTCGACTTCCTCCGTGAGAATCGGGATATTTTTGCATGGACCCCCAAGGACATGCCAGGTATTCCGAGGAAGTATGCCGAGCACAAACTCCACGTCCGCAAGGACGCCAAGCCTGTCTGCCAACCCCTACGATGTTTCTCCGAAGAGAAGAGAAGAACCATCGGTGAAGAAGCCACCAAGCTTTTGGCGGCCGGCTTCACCATGGAAGTGTTCCACCCCGAGTGGCTGGCCAACCCAGTCCTCGTCCTGAAGAAGAACAAGACCTGGCGCATGTGCATCGACTACACCGTCCTGAACAAGGCCTGTCCCAAGGATTCGCTCGCCCTCCTGCGGATTGACCAAGTCATCGACTCGACCGCCGGGTGTGAGCTCCTGTCCTTCCTGGATGCTTACTCCGGCTATCACCAGATCAATCTGGACCCGGCCAACGCCCTGAAGACGTCCTTCATCAGCCCTTTGGGGCGTATTGCTACATCACCATGTCGTTCGGCCTAAAGAACGCCGGCGCCACCTTCCAGCGCTGCATGCAGAAATGCTTGCTGCCGCAACTCGGCCGCAACATCCACGTTTATGTGGACGACATTGTGGTGAAGACCAGGCAGCACCTCACGCTCCTCGATGACCTGAAGGAAACATTCGCCAACCTATGCGAATACAAAGTCAAGCTCAACCCGGAGAAGTGCGTTTTCGGTGTCCCGGCCGGAAAACTACTCGGCTTCCTCGTCTCGGAGCACGGCATTGAGGCGAACCCGGAGAAGATCAAGGCCATCGAGCGCATGCGCAAGCCGGCTCGGCTGCGCGATGTCCAGAAATTCACCGGCTGCTTGGCCTCGGTCAGCCGGTTTCTCAGCCGGCTGGGCGAGAGGGCCTTGCCCCTATACCAGCTGATGAAGAAGATGGCGCCGTTCGAATGGAATGACCAGGCGGACAAGGCTTTTCGGGACCTCAAACGCATGCTCTCCACCACACCAGTCCTGGCCGCGCCGGCCGAGAAGGAGCCGCTGCTGCTCTATATTGCCGCGACCTCATGGTCGGTCAGCACGGTGCTGGTGGTCGAGCGACCAGAGAAGGGAAAGGTCCAAACCGTCCAGCGCCCGGTCTACTACCTGAGCGAGGTGCTCTCCACCTCCAAGCAGGACTACCCGCACTACCAGAAGATGTGTTACGGCGTGTACTTCACCGCCAAGAAACTGAAGCAGTACTTCCAAGAGCATGTTATCACCGTGGTCAGCACAGCCCCCCTCAGCGAGAACATCAGGTGCCGGGACGCCTCTGGCCGGGTCGCCAAGTGGGCGCTCGAGCTAGCCGGCCACACCATCCTCTACGAGCCCCGCACCACGATCAAGTCCTAGGCTCTGGCCGGCTTCCTCGTCGACTGGACTGAGACCCAGTACCTGCCGCCGCCTTCGGACTCGACGCACTGGCGCATGCACTTCGACGGCTCCAAGATGCGTCTTGGCCTAGGGGCCGGCATTGTGCTGTCTTCCCCGAAGGGCGATCGACTTTGCTACGCACTCCAGATCCACTTCGCCGCCTCCAACAACGTCGCCGAGTATGAAGCCCTTGTGCATGGCCTCCGGCTTGCCAAGGAACTCGACATCCGGTGCATCCTGTGCTATGGCGACTCGGATCTGGTGGTACACCAGTGCTCTGGCGAGTGGGACACCCGCGACTCCAACATGGCAAGCTATCGCTTCCGCGTCCAGAAGCTGTCTGGATCCTTCGAGGGCTGTGAGTTCCTCCACGTCCCGCGCGCGGAGAGTGAGGCAGCCGACATGCTCACCAAGATCGCCTCGTCCCAACAATCCATCCCGTCCGGCGTCTCCCTCGAGCACCTGCACAAGCCGTCCGTCAAGTCGTCTCCGGACTCCGAGTCCATCCATGTCCCGAACGACCCGGTCGCGCCTCAACCTGGCCTGGGGACTGCTGAACCCGGCCCGAGGACTACTGAACCCGGCCCGGGGACTACTGAACCTGGCCCGGGGAATGGCGAACTCGGCCCGGAGACCGAAGCCACCAACCCAGCCACCATCACCCTCGACCCGGCCGCCGCCATCCCCGACCCGGGGGCTGCTCAGCCCGGCTCGGGGGCTGCCGACCCGGAACCCACCCTGGTGGCCGTCTTCGCCGTGGTGATGGCCCCATCTTGGGCCCTGCCCATCTCAGAGTTCCTGGAGAACGGCGTCCTCCCCATGGACGAGACCGAAGCCCGGCAGGTGCAGCACCGCGCGTCCGCCTACAACATCATCAACAACGAGCTCGTCAAACGCAGCTCCACCGGCGTGTTCCAGCGCTGCGTCGAGCAGGACCAAGGCATTGAGATCCTCCTCGACATACACCTGGGCGAGTGCGGGCACCATGTCGCCTCGCGGTCCCTGGTGGCCAAGGCTTTCTGCCATGGTTTCTACTGGCCTACGACCCTCCAAGACGCCGAGTCACTCGTCCTCAGGAATGAGGGATGCCAGCGCTTCAGCAAGCGCGACCACCAGCCGGCGTAAGCACTCCGCACCATCCCGATCGCCTGGCCCTTCGTGGTCTGGGGACTCGACATGATGGGACCCTTCAAGACCGCCCGAGGCGGCATGACGCACTTGCTGGTGGCGGTGGACAAGTTCACCAAGTGGACCGAAGCACGACCAATCAAGAAACTGGATGGGCCGACGGCCGTCCGGTTCATCAACGACATCGTAGTACGCTAAGGCATGCCGAACAGCATCATCACGGACAACGGCACCAACTTCACCAAGGGCGCGCTTGCGCAATACTGCTCCGTCTCCAGCATCCGCCTCGACCTGGCCTCCGTTGCACACCCGCAGTCCAACGGGCAGATCGAGCGGGCCAACGGCCTCATCCTATCCGGCATCAAGCCGCGGCTCATTGAGCCACTCATCCGCTCACCCGGCAGCTAGCTCGACGAGTTGCCAGCCATCCTCTGGAGTCTCCGAACCACGCCGAACCGGTCGACCAGGTTCACCCCGTTCTTCCTCGTCTATGGAGCCGAAGCTGTCATCCCGACCGACGTCGAGTTCGACTCGCCGCGTGTCGCGATGTACACTGAAGTCGAAGCCAAAGAAGCCCGCGAAGATGGTGTCGACCTACTCGAAGAAGCCCGCCTCCTGGCGCTCAGCCGTTCGGCCATCTACCAGCAAAGCCTGAGGCACTACCACAACAAGAAGATCAAGCCCCTCGCATTCCGTGAGGGAGACCTCGTCCTCCGACTCGTCCAAGAGCAGGCCGGCCAGCACAAACTGTCCCCTCCATGGGAGGGCCCGTTCATCGTCAGCAGGGCCTTGTGCGATCGCAACGCCTACTACCTCATCGACGCGCGCAAGTCAAACAAGCGCAAGAGAGACACCTCCGGTGAAGAAACGACCCGGCCGTGGAATGCGGAACTCCTCCGCCCGTTTTACAAGTAGTCGTAGGAATGTATGTATTGCTGCCTTTTGTAAACGCATGAAACTATGGAGTCCCCGAACGATGCTCGAGGGCTGCCCTTTTCTGACCAAGTTATTGTGTCTCCTACATTTGTGCATCACTTTGCTCCTAAACCCGGCCACCGGTCCGACTCGCTCAACCCGAGGGCTTGCCGGCTTGGTCGCCACCCGCCGCCTTCCTTGGTGATTCCTGACGCGCTAAGGGCGCCGCAACCCTCCACTTCGCCCTAGGCCACAGAACCGGCTTCGGCTGTCGGCTGGCAAGCACAACGGGCCAGAGCTCCAGCACGCCTCAAACACTAAGTCAAAGGCCGCCGGGTCGACCAACCCGGCCCGTCACTTTAAAATAGTTGCACGACATGCTGCTCGCCAACCGGCTGTGCCGGATTGCCGCCAGCCGGCCTAGTGGGTGTTTCGCTCACGCTCAACGTTTTGAAAGCCTATGTTCTGCGCGCTCCTCTAAAAAAACCGAACTCCTTGTCACGGACCGGAGCCTCGGCCGTCAGACTCGTGGGGGGGGGAGGTTCGAAAGAGGAAAAACGCAAGAAATCGGCTCAAAAAGCGAAAAGGCAAGAGCACATGCATCCACAAAACATACACATCACACAATATTAAAGAATGGGCCCATGGTCAGAGTTCATTACACCCATAAACCCCTAGTGGGTGGGTGGACTTGCTACCTAACAGAAATTTTACTAAGTCTAAACAGGACGGCCACAGGCGTCTCCAGCGCCAGGTTGCGCATTTGAAGGCTCCCCTGCGGCGGCCTTCGGGTCCGCCGAAGTGCCGGTGTCTTCCTCGGCACCCCCGTCACGGTAGACGTCCGTCTCCTCGGAGCTGCCCTCCGGGTCGTGCAGAAGCAGGCCGTAGTCGTCGCCAGCCACGACTCCGCCATCCTCCGCCTGCTTCGGGTGGAACTCGTCATGGAAGGCGAACCCGGCGATGTAGCTGGCCCAGGAAGCAGGCCTGCTCCTGCAGCTGCTCCTCCGAGCCGGCCTGCTGGCCCATCAATGCGTCCAGCTGCAGGTCCCGGTGCCAGGACAGCGCAAACCTGAGCGCCATCTCGGTGCCGACACGAGCAGCGGAGACGCGCCACTCATGGAGCCGGTCCGGCCCCATCTCCAACCAGCGCGCCAGCCGCGTGAAGCTGCACGGCGCAACGGAGCCCGGCCACAGGGCCGTCGTCATCGCCGTGCCGGCCTGGGACAGCCGCCCCATCTGATCGCACAAGACTGTAGACGAGCCTCGGCAGCGGTCATGATCTCCGGGAAAGTCCACGCCACCTGCGGGTTGGTCCCAAAGCCAACGACCCCCAGCGGGTCACGCTGGAAGCGGACGGCCTCCTCTGCCAGCTGATGCGTCTCCGAGAAGGCCCCTGACAGAAAACGAAGCAAGTCAGAAAAAAGGCACCAAGGACAAGAAGCCGGGATCCCAACACGGCAGAACTCAAGAAAAGCACTTACTGGAGAAGGATTCTTTCAGGTGTCGCGCTTCGAGCAACGTACCGCGCCATTCTTGATCAATGGTGCGGTCGCGCTCCTGGAGCGCCTTCTCCAAGTCGGCCACCTTGGCAAGGGCCGCCTTCAGCTCGGCGTCCTTGTCCTCGGCCGCCTTCTCGGATGCCTCACGACGTTGGGTCTCCTCTTGGCAGGCCTCCCCCGCCGCGGTCATCTGCCCTTTCAGGCGCTCCACGTCGGCCTGGAGAAGGCCCTTGTCGTTGGCCAGCTTGCCGCAACTCTGGTCCGCCTCGGCCAGGGCTCGCTGCACCTCCACCACCTTGGGGGCTTCCGCCTTGAGGTGCTCCACCTCGGCCTCGAGACGGCTCTTGTCACCCGCCAACTCCTCCCGCAGCCGGCTGGCTTCGTCGAGCGACCGCCGGGCCGCCGCCGCCTCCGCCTTCGCCTGCGCCACCTCGGCTCCAAGACGGCCGGCATTGGCAACGAGACGGTCGTAGTGAAGGCCCGCCCAAAGCAGCCGTATCTGCCGAGGCAGCACCTCGGCTACAAAAATAAGATTCAGAAAAGAAGAACCACTTTTAAGATTCGACCCAACTGTTACACAGTTGGCCCGAATCTCGGGGGCTACACCTAGTGGTGCGCTAGCGCGCCCCCACTAAAAGGAGCACAAAGATACCTGCAGCGACGTGGGGCTCCTCCTCCTTGGCGGCGAGCAGCTCCTTGAGCTCCCGATACTTGCCCAGGAGGCGGTTCAAGGCGCTGACCCGGTAGGCTTCCAGTTGCTGAAAAAAGCAACGATCAGCACAAAAATGACACTCTAAAGATTTGACCCAACTACTATATAGTTGGCCCGAACCTCGGGGGCTACACCTAGTGGGTGCGCTAGCGCGTCCCCATAGAGAAGAAGCTAAAAAGGAAGAAACACAGAGAAGAAGCTACAAAGGAAGAAATATTAGAAGGCGGAAAGGGAGCTTACCAGCACGGCGCGCTCCAGCTCCAGCATCCGCTCCACCTTGGCCTGGGCAAAGGCCTCAAGCCTGTCCATCCGCCCGCGCAGACGGCGGCTGACGGCGTCCATCGCCGCCTCCTCCTAGGTCTGAGGCCCGAAGACAACGTCGGCCCCGCCCTGTGCCGGCAGCGACACGGCAGGCCGACGTCCCCTTGGCCTAGGCACCAGGGCATGCTCTCTGCCGGTCGCTCCCCCCGCGGCCGGCGCCTCCTCCGATGCCCTCTCCGGTGCCGCCGCCGGCTCGGCAGCCGGGGTGGCCAGCGGTGCCACCACCAGCGGCGTCCTGCTTGCCGACGCCTGGGGCGTCCCTGCGGCGCCATTCGTGGCGCCTCCTCCAAGACGGCATCGCCGCCGCCTCCGTCGACCCCCGCCCGCTCAACGGCATCGGTACGCGGCGGGGTGTCGTCCTCAACCTCCACGACCTCCAGGTCGAGGTCCACCACCTCAGCACGGCCTCCTTGGTCGCGCTCCCTCACCGACGACGGCTCGAAGACCGTCGCTGCGACCATCGTGCCCTCCAGCATCTCCGGTCACACCGGCTCCTCGCCGACTCGTGCCCACGTCGCCGCGGCATTGGTCCAGGCCTGGACCGATGCCGATGATGACCCACAAGTACCGGGGATCTATCGTAGTCCTTTCGATAAGTAAGAGTGTAACAGATAGTTTTGTGATAAGCGATTTTCAGTAAGGTATTCTCTGCAAGCACTGAAATTATAGGTAACAGATAGTTTTGTGATAAGATAATTTGGAACGGGTAACAAGCAATGAAAGTAAATAAGGTGCATCAAGGTGGTCGAATCCTTTTGTAGCAAAGGACAAGCCTGGAAAATTTCTTATAATGAGAAAAGCGCTCCCGAGGACACATGGGAATTATCTTCAAGCTAGTTTTCATCATGCTCATATGATTCGCGTTCGTTACTTTGATAATTTGATATGTGGGTGGACCGGTGCTTGGGTGCTTTCCTTTCTTGGACAAGCATTCCACTTATGATTAACCCCTATTGCAAGCATCTGCAACTACAAAAGAAGTATTAAAGTAAACCTAACCATAGCATGAAACTAGTGGATCCAAATCAGCTCCTTACGAAGCAACGCATAAACTAGGGTTTAAGCTTCTGTCACTCTAGCAACCCATCATCTACTTATTACTTCCCAATGCCTTCCTCTAGGCCCAAATAATGGTGAAGTGTCATGTAGTCGACGTTCACATAACACCACTAGAGGAGAGACAACATACATCTCATCAAAATATCGAACGAATACCAAATTCACATGACTACTAATAGCAAGACTTCACCCATGCCCTCAGGAACAAACGTAACTACTCACAAAGCATATTCATGTTCATAATCAGAGGGGTATTAATATGCATTAAGGATCTGAACATATGATCTTCCACCAAATAAACCAACTAGCATCAACTTCAAGGAGTAATCAACACTACTAGCAACCCACAGGTACCAATCTGAGGTTTGGGTACAAAGATTGGATACAAGAGATGAACTAGGGTTTGAGAGGAGATGGTGCTGGTGAAGATGTTGATGGATATTGACCCCCTCCCGATGAGAGGATCATTGGTAATGACGGTGGTGATGATTTCCCCCTCCCGAAGGGAAGTTTCCCCGGCAGAACAGCTCCGCCGGAGCCCTAGATTGGTTCCTCCATGGTTCCGCCTCGTGGCGGCGGAGTTTCGTCCCGAAAGCTTGCTTATAATTTTTTCCAGGGTAAAAGACTTCATATAGCAGAAGATGGGCACCGAAGGGCCACCAGGGGGCCCACGAGGCAGGGGGCGCGCCCCCACCCTCGTGGCCAAGGTGTGGGCCCTATCTGAGACTTCTTTCGCTCAATAATTCTTATTAATTCCAAAAATGACTTGCGTGGAGTTTCAGGACTTTTGGAGCTGTGCAGAATAGGTTTCCAATATTTGCTCCTTTTCCAGCCCAGAATTCCAGTTGCCGACATTCTCCCTCTTTATGTTAAACCTTGTAAAATAAGAGAGAATAGCCCTAAGTTTTGTGACATAACGTGTAATAACAGCCCATAATGCAATAAATATCGATATAAAAGCATGATGCAAAATGGACGTATCCACTCCCCCAGGTAGACCTCACTTGTCCTCAAGCGAAAGCCGAAATCAAAAAATATGTCCACATATTTAGAGATAGAGGTGTCGATAAAAATAAAATACGGACATGAGGGCATCATGATCATTCTTATAACAGCAACATATATAGATTTTGTCATATGATTTCTTATGCTCAAGTAACAATCTATTCACAATGTCAAGTATGGTTCAGAAACTTCATTGAGAACTAACAAACTATAATCTCAGTCATTGAAGCAATTTCAATTTATCATAACATCAGAAAGAGTCAAGAATAGAGCTTTTCAGCAAGTCCACATACTCAACTATCATATAGTCTTCTACAATTGCTAACACTCACGCAGTACTTATGGTTTTGGAGTTTTAATCAGACACTGAGAAAGATAGGGGCTTATAGTGTTGCCTCCCAACGTCTTACCTCAAGGGTAATGTCAACAATAATAGTTCATGCTAACTTACATCCAATTGGATATATATATATATCAGGATCTTTCCAACACGAGGTGCTTTCCAAAGGATAAAATGAAAAAGGGAAAGGTGAGGATCACCTTGACTCTTGCATAATGTAAAAGACATAAAGTAAAAGATAGGCCCTTCGCGGAGGGAAGAAGAGGTTGTCATGTGCTTTTAGGGTTGGATGCACGAAATCTTAATGCAAAAGAACATCACTTTATATTACCACTTGTGATATGAACCTTTATTATGCAGTCCGTCGCTTTTATTACTTCCATATCACACGATCGTATAAAGCTTATTTTCTCCGCACTAATAAGTCATACATATTTAGAGAAAAAATTTTATTGCTTGCAACATGACAACTTACTTGAAGGATCTTACTCAATCCATATATAGGTATGGTGGACTCTCATGGCAAAACTGGGTTTAAGGATATTTGGAAGCACAAGTAGTATCTCTACTTGGTGCAAGGAATTTGGCTAGCATGAGGGGGAAAGGCAAGCTCAACATGTTGGACGATCCATGACAATATACTTTAACTAATATGTGAGAAAACATAACCCATTACGTTGTATTCCTTGTCCAATATCAACTCTTTAGCATGTCATACTTTAATGAGTGCTCACAATCATAAAAGATGTCCAAGATAGTATAATTATATGTGATAACCTCTCTTTCTTTATTACTTCCTATTAATTGCAACGATGACCAAAACTATGTTTGTCAACTCTCAACAACTTTTATGCCTCATACTCTTTATATGTGAAGTCATTACTATGCGTAAGATCAATATGAACTCTTTTATTTTTTCTATTTTCTCAAGATCATAGCAAGATAGCAAAGCCCTTGACTCAACACTAATCTTTATTATATATAGCTCACCGACTCGATTACATAGAGGGATCACAAAGCAAAACTCAAAAGTAAATCATACCAAAACTTTATTCTACTAGATCTAGATATTACCAAAAGGATCGAACTAAGTAAAACGGTAAACATAGGAGTGTGATGGTGATATGATACCGGGGCACCTCCCCCAAGCTTGGCAGTTGCCAAGGGGAGTGCCCATATCCATGTGATTATGTCCTCGGAGGTGATGAAGGTGGTGACGATGATGGTGGATAATCGCACATCGAGCGTAAAAGCTCCTCCAACTTGCGGATAATGCCCTTGAGTGCAACGATATGGTCCTTCAACAAAATATTTTCCTGTGGGAGATACTTGTTTTGTATGCGAGCTAACTCAATCATCTTAAAAGCTTCAATCTTAGTTGGAGTAAATAGGTTAGGTAGAGGTTGAGGGATGTTTTCTTCTTCTGCCGCCGGAGCTTGACCCTCCATGGCCTTCTTGATCCCTTCATCCTTGTTGATCTCCTCCGGTTCTTCTCTTTTAAGCTCTATCTTCAATAGCCAAGCATCCTTGTCTTCATTGTTGGAGGAGGGTGACGTCATGATGCTCTAGATCTGTCAGAAAAAATAGATCGAAACAAAAACAAAGGATATTTGCGTGATACGGTGGTCAAAACCTTCGGGAGATTATATAATGAATTTTTACCAACCAAAAGAAGTATTGTGCAAGAAAACGGAGTCCAAAGAGCACATGAGGTGCCCACAAGGTAGGGGGGCGCGCCCAGTTAAGGTGGGCACGCCCTCCTCCCTCGTGGACGCCTCGTGTCCTTCGCGGACTACTTCTTATTTTCCTATTTTCTTAAATATTCCAAAACGGAGAAAAATTGCTATTAGAATCGTTTTGGAGTCGGTTTACTTACCGTACCACATACCTATTCCTTTTCGGAGTCTGAAACATTCTGGAAAGTGTCCCTTATGTATTCCTCCGGGGGTACGGTTTCAATAATATTAGTTTCAACATTTATAGGGTTACCTGAGATATAATGTTTGATTCTTTGACTGTTCACCACCCTCGGACTTGTGCCTTCGAAGTTGTTGATTTTTATGGCACCGTAACGATAGACCTCCTCGATAACGTAAGGACCTTCCCATTTAGAGAGAAGTTTTCCTGCAAAAAATCTTAAACGAGAGTTGAATAGCAACACATAATCACCTACGTTAAACTCACGCTTTTGTATCCTTTTGTCATGCCATCTTTTAACTTTTTCTTTAAACAGCTTGGCATTCTCATAGGCTGGGTTCTCCATTCATCAAGTGAGCTAATATCAAATAACCTCTTCTCACCGGAAAGTTTGAAATCATAGTTGAGCTCTTTAATAGCCCAGTATGCCTTATGTTCAAGTTCGAGAGGTAAGTGACATGCTTTTCCATAAACCATTTTATACGGAGACATACCCATAGGATTTTTATATGCAGTTCTATAGGCCCATAATGCATCATCAAGTTTCTTGGACCAATTCTTTCTAGATCTGTTAACAGTCTTTTGCAAAATTAATTTGAGCTCTCTATTACTCAATTCTACTTGACCACTAGACTATGGGTGATAAGGATATGCAATTATATGATTAACATCGTACTTAGCAAGCATTTTATGGAAAGCGCCATGAATAAAATGTGAAACACCATTAGTCATGAGATATCTAGGGACTCCAAACCTCGGAAAAATAACTTCTTTAAGCATCTTAATGGAGGTGTTATGATCAGCACTAGTACTTGGAATAGCTTCTACCCACTTAGTAACGTAATCAACAGCAACTAAAATATGTGTATATCCATTGGAGGCAGGAAAAGGGCCCATATAATCAAAGCCCAAAACATCAAATGGTTCAATAACAAGAGAATAATTCGTAGGCATTTCTTGACGTCTACTAATATTACCGATTCTCTGACATTCATCACAAGACTAGACAAACTTACGGGCATCTTTGAAGAGAGTAGGCCAATAAAAACCAGATTGCAATACCTTATGTGCAGTTCGATCTCCAGCGTAGTGTCCTCCATATGGTTCGGAGTGACACTTGCGTAGGATATGTTCCTGTGCATGCTCGGGTACACAACGTCTAATAACACCATCTACTCCTTCTTTATAAAGGTGTGGGTCATCCCAGAAGTAATGTCTTAAATCATAAAATAACTTTTTCTTTTGTTGGTATGTGAAACTAGGTGGTATAAATTTAGCAACAATGTAATTAGCATAATCAGCATACCATGGAGCAGTACGAGAAGCATTTATGATAGCTAATTGTTCATCAGGAAAGCTATCATCAATAGGTAGTGGGTCATCAAGAACATTCTCTAACCTAGACAAGTTGTCTGCAACGGGGTTCTCAGCTCCCTTTCTATCAATAATATGCAAATCAAATTCTTGTAGCAAGAGAACCCATCTAATAAGTCTAGGTTTAGCATCTTTCTTTTCCATCAGATATTTAATAGCAGCATGGTCAGTGTGAATAGTTACTTTAGAATAACCAATATAAGGTCTGAACTTATCACAAGCAAATACAACTGCTAAGAATTGTTTTTCAGTGGTAGGATAATTTCTCTGGGCAGTGTCAAGAGTCCTAAAGAATGTCACCTTAAGGCCATGAAAAGGATAGTGAGATACTTAATCCATACACCAAACTTTGGCATTTGGTATCCTAAGAGGGCCTCTTTCGATCTTGCTGGCTACTCCGACTCGGACTATGCCGGTGACAAGGTTGGTAGAAACTCCACTTTGGGTACTTGTCAATTTCTTGGTAGATCTCTTGTGTCCTGGTCTTCTAAGAAACAAAACTCGGTATCCTTGTCCACCGCCGAAGCACATTGCCGTTGGTTCATGTTGTGCTCAATTACTTTGGATGACCCAAACTCTTAAAGATTATGGGATATATGTGAAACATGTTCCATTACTTTGTGACAATGAAAGTGCTATCAAGATTTCTCACAATCCCGTGCAACACTCTCGAACTAAGCATATTGAAGTTCGTCATCATTTCATTCGAGATCATGTTGCTAAGGGTGACATTAATCTTAAGCATGCATGTTCGCACCGAAAAGCAATTAGCGGATATATTCACTAAACCACTTGATGAGAAAGTGTTTTGCAGGTTAAGAGGTGAATTGAACATCATTGATGCTTCAAACTTGGAGTAGGAACTCCATTGGATACATGCAAGACATGCGCTTATGACTAATCCTTGATATTTCTCTCATGATGATAATCTTATGTCTTGGACAAATTTGCATCTTGCATGTTATCTAACCCTTGTAGGTACTTGGATGAATCTAAGTCTATGAGATTGCAACTCACTCACATCTTGAGCAATCTCTACCTCACCAAGTCTCTACACAATGGTGGTTGAAGACAAGGAAGCACGAAACCATTCAAACATATCCTTTGACAAACTCTATGTTGAGTTTCATGATTGTCATATTGGATACACAAGTGCTCTTCCTTGCAAGAACTAACCCATGTAGGTAGATGAACTCAAATTCCAAGTGGTGCTCCCAACTCTTGATGAGCTACATCAACCTTGAGCAACCCACACAATTTCAACTACATGATCACGATCAACACCACCACCCAAGGTATGTTATTCCATCTTAGAGAAGCTTTACTCCAAGACATGAGTCAAAGCAACTCGACAAGATGTGAATACATCAAGTGATGCTTAAACGAAAAATGGTAACCCCATTTTGAGCTTAAACGATGAGTATGACATATGATCAAGTGATCTCACTTGACTCCTAAGTCAATATACTCTAACATAGGTGACTTTGTCACCGCCCAATTCTAGATGAAGTTCTCTTGTGTTTCCTTTTGCATTTGTCTCATGCATATTTGTTTCCCCTTTCAAAAAAAACTTCATCTAGATTTCTTTTCTTTTCTTTCTTTTCTATTTGTTCTGCATTCCCTCCATCCAATTCATTGCAAATCTTTCAGTTAATTCCTTGCAAATCCTTGTGAGATTTTACTTGTCTAGTGAGCTGAGGTGACAAAGTTTTTCTCTGCGATGAACTCGGTCTCACCGGTTTTCTGTTTTCGGTGCAACCGAAGCAAACCACTCGGTGCCACCGATTTCACTACAGGAAAAACATTCTGCCACTTGTTTCTGATTCACTTTTGATCTAGCTCCACTCAATGAATCTTGTCCTCTACAAGCATCACATTTTTATTAGTGCTTTGTGTTGTGACTCAAGGACCAAACCCATTCACAACAAATTCCAGAAGGCCCTTCTTGGAAATTGATGTCAAAGGGGGAGAGAGAGATCACATCAAAGCTTATCACTTAGAGAGATCCCATCAAAACTTATCACTTCCAAAGGGGAGAGAGAGTATCACCTCCATAGGGGGCGAGAGAGAGATCTCCAGGGGGAGAGAATACTCAAGCAGAGAGTAATTCTCAAGGATCCCAGATGCTTGATGTTCAAGAGGAGAGATGCCACATGTCTTCATGAGGGGGAAAGAAAGACATGTTCATATGTGCTTATTTGCATTAGCTCTGATTTTGCATTATTATTATTTTGCTCTGATTTTCTGTTCCCTATCTTCTCCCAGTATCCCATGCTAGATTCAGGGGGAGCAAGACATCTAAGGGAAATAAATCATTTAAATTCATTGCACATCTATACCTTTGGGGACATGTCTATATCAAATGTGGTACTTAGTACTCACTCTCTACATGTCATCCCAGTCTTGGTATTCTTGTGGTTTCTTCTGTTTGCTTTGGCTAGTAAGTGTATCTGTGTTATTTAACATTGTTTACGCAGGTTCATTCCATCCTAAGCCAACTCAAGACCACAAGGTAAGTATATGCATCACAGTCATGTGTATGAGGAATTCTTGCTGATGTACATATTGTTTGCAAGAAGGACTCATGAGCATGAAGGTACATTTCCCACATACACATCTATTGTTATCTTTTGCTCTGATGCATATGACCAAGATACATGTAACACATTGCTTACTCTGTCATGTTCATGCATTCACATGCTTCTACATTCCATATTCACATGATTGCGTACATGTAGGGGGAGCCTATGCATGTTACATATCTTTCCAAAGCTTTACTTGCTATTCTCTATATCTTTATCTAAAGCTTTGATGTATGTTGTCATCAATTACCAAAAAGGGGGAGATTGAAAGCACAAGTGCTCCCTAGGTGGTTTTGGTAATTAATGTCAACATATCTCTTTTTGGACTAACACTTTTATCTAGCATATTTCAGACAAGTTCAACTATGGAGTGGCATGGACTAAAGGATGTGGAATCCCTTCCAGATGCTAAGGACAAAGGATTGGCTCAAGCTTCAAGATCAAGACTCTGCATTTTATATTTTAGTGATCCAAGATCACATTGAGTCTATAGGAAAAGCCAATACTATCAAGGAGGGATGAGGTGTTGCTTAATGAGTTTCTTGCTCCACAGTGCTTAGTGATATGCTCCAAAGCCCTCAACTACTTTCCCACATCCACACATATGACCAAAACCTAAAGTCTAACTCGGCCCCACCGATTCTTTCTATCCGGAGCCACCGAGTTTAGATGTCATAGCCACTGCCACAAACCCTAGGCAAATCGGTGTCAACGATAGGGATCTCGATCTCACCGAGATGGGATTGTAATCTCTCTGTGTATGTCCATTACCAAAATCGGTCTCACCGAGTTTGAGCGATCGGTACTACCGAGATTACAATGCAAACTTTCTGGTTAGCTTATTACCAAAATTGGTCCCACCGAGTTTGTGTAATCGGTCTCACCGAGTTTGCCTGACCAACTCTTTGGTTAGCTATTTACCAAAATCGGTCTCACCGAGTTTGTGTAATCGGTCTCACCGAGATTACGTTATGCCCTAACCCTAACCATATCGGTCCTACCGAGTTGCATGTCGGTCCCACCGAAATCACTAACGGTCACTAGGTTTATTGAATCGGTCCGACCGAGTTTGTTTATTCGGTCCCACCAAGATTGGTAAATTGTGTGTAACGGTTAGATTTTGTGTGGAGGCTATATATACCCCTCCACCTCCTCTTCATTCATGGAGAGAGCCATCAGAACAAGCCTACACTTCCAGCATCCTATTTCTTAGAGAGAACTACCTACTCATGTGTTGAGGCCAAGATATTCCATTCCTACCATATGAGTCTTGATCTCTAGCCTTCCCCAAGTTGCTTTCCACTCAAATCTTCTTTCCACCAGATCCAAATCCTGAGAGAGAGAGAGTTGAGTGTTGGGGAGACTATCATTTGAAGCACAAGAGCAAGGAGTTCATCATCAACACACCATTTGTTACTTCTTGGAGAGTGGTGTCTCCTAGATTGTCTAGGTGTCACTTGGGAGCCTCCGAAAAGATTGTGGAGTTGAACCAAGGAGTTTGTAAGGGCAAGGAGATCGCCTACTTCGTGAAGATCTACCGCTAGTGAGGCAAGTCCTTCGTGGGCGACGACCATGGTGGGATAGACAAGGTTGCTTCTTCGTGGACCTTCGTGGGTGGAGCCCTCCGTGGACTCGCGCAACCATTACCCTTCGTGGGTTGAAGTCTCCATCAACGTGGATGTACGATAGCACCACCTATCGGAACCACGGCTCAAAAATCACCGTGTCTCCAAATTGCGTTTGAATCCTCAAATCCCTTCCCTTTACATTCTTGCAAGTTGCATGCTTTACTTTCCGCTGCTCATATACTCTTTGCATGCTTGCTTGTTATGTATTGTGAATGTTAAAGTTGTGCCTAAACTCCACTTAAACTTAAAGAAGTTAAAAACTGCAACTTTTGGTACTTAGTGTCTAATCACCCCCCTCTAGACACCTCTTCTCGATCCCTTTCAATTGGTATCAGAGCTTTGGTCTCCATTGCTTTGGTTTAAACACCATTGGAGGAAGATGGATGAGTCTACTATTGGGAGTCTTAGACATAGAGTGCCTATACTTGATGGAGAGTATTTTCATGAGTGGAAAAATGAGATGCTTGTAATTTTCAATCAATATCATTTGAACAAGTACATTGCTAGCCCTTGTGCACCTCATATTGATCCCTTGCATCCCACACCCGAAGAGGATCTTGACATGATTCGCAATCTTAGAACCATCAATCTTATCATAAGAGGATTGCCCAAAAACTTGATTGCTAGTTTGCCTACTCTTGATTGTGCCTATACCATATGGAAATTTCTTGAGGAATGATTTCCAAATTATTCCTTGAAAAATTTAGATGAAATTCTCCATAAGTCTATTGCCTTGAGTAAGATGAATTCTAGTGATCCTATGTTTGGTGATTGTCTATTTGAGCTTACAAACCTTATGCGTGCCAAAGGAGATGTTGGAATTATTAGTGATATTATTTCCGAAGCTATAAAAATTCATAAGCAAGATCATTGTCAAACTCACTCTAACGAATCACCTTCTCTAGGATTTGATCCACCACATGACGATGTTGAACATGGATACTATGATGAGGATGATGATGCAATGAGACACTTTCGTCTTATGGCAAATCTTCGGGGATATATGGCAGGAGGAAAGGAATGGGTTCTTGATAGTGGATGTACCGATCACATGACCGGAGATAAAGACATGTTTCGTGAGCTTGCGGAAAACGATGGTCCTCGAAAGTATGTCACAACCGAAAGGGTAAGGTGGTTGGCCTCGGTAAGGTGGCCATATCACATGATAGCTCCATACAAAATGTCATGCTCGTTGAATCTCTTGGATACAACTTACTTTCAGTATCTAGACTTGCTGATTTCGGTTTCAATGTCCTATTTACTGAAGTAGATTGCCAAGTGTTTCGTAGAGATAATCATAAAATGGTCTTTACCGGTGTGCGTAGAGATGATCTATACATTGTTGATTTCACTAAAAAGGCTCAACCTAGAACTTGCTTTATTGCTAAATCCTCTAAAGGTTGGTTATGGCATAGACGATTAGGTCATGTTGGTATGCGAAACCTTGACAAGCTTATTAAAGGAAATCATATCCTTGGAGTTAACGATGTCATATTTGATAAGGATAGACTTTGCAGCACTTGTCAGGCAGGTAAACAGGTTGGAGGAAGGCATCCCGTGAAGAACATCATGACCACAAGGAGGCCACTCGAGCTACTTCATATGGATCTCTTTGTTCCCAACGCTTACAAAAGTCTCGGTGGAAATTCTTTTGGTCTAGTTATAGTTGATGATTTTTCAAGATTTACGTGGGTGTTCTTTCTCGATGATAAATCCCAGGTTCAAAAGATCTTCAAAAACTTCGCTAGGAAGGCCCAAAATCAATTTGAAGTGAAGATCAAGAAGGTTCGCAGCGACAACGGAATGGAGTTCAAGAACGCAAATGTGGACACCTTTCTTGACGAAGAAGGGATTTCACACGAGTTGTCAGCTACGTACACACCTCAACAAAATGGAGTTGTTGAGAGGAAGAACCG
Organism: Triticum dicoccoides; assembly: GCF_002162155.2. NCBI lineage: Eukaryota > Viridiplantae > Streptophyta > Magnoliopsida > Poales > Poaceae > Triticum > Triticum dicoccoides. The sequence goes on from NC_041381.1 coordinate 655,028,999, forward strand.
GGCGCTCATCGAAATGGCGAGAACAATGCTTGATGAGTACAAGACGCCGAAGCACTTTTGGGCGGAAGCGGTTGAGACAGCTTGTCATGCAACAAATCGCTTGTATCTTCACAAGCTACTCGGCAAGACGACATACGAGCTTCTCACCGGTAACAAACCCCAAGTTGGATACTTTCGAGTATTCGGCTCAAAGTGCTACATTCTTGATAAGCATCATCGTTCTAAATTTGCTCCTAAGTCTCATGAAGGTTTCCTACTTGGTTATGGATCAAACTCTCACACATACCGTGTCTACAACAATTTCACCCGAAAGGTTGAAGAAACGGTAGATGTGAAGTTTGATGAATCTAACGGCTCGCAAGTAGAGCAATTGCCAATTGATGTAGGAGACAAAGACCCCTTGGAAGCAATTCAAGACTTGTCTATTGGTAAGATTCGCCCAACGGAGGTGAAGGAGAGTACCTCATCCGTCCAAGTGGAAGCTTCTACCTCACGACAAGGTGAACCAAGAGTTGATATGGAAGCATCCACAAGTGGGACACACCAAGATGAAGAAAACGAGGAAGTACACCAAGAACGTCAACAACCTCCTTCTCCACCACGACAAGAGAACGACAACGCCAACAATGAAGAAGGCCAAGAAGAAGAACAAGATGAAGAAGATGTTCAACCAAGAACCAAGCAAAAGCTTTCACGAGTTCGAGCGAGAATTGCTAAAGACCATCCCGTCGAGCAAATCTACAATGATATCCAAACCGGGAGAATCACTCGCTCTAAAACTCGTTTAGCTAACTTTTGTGAACACTACTCATTCATCTCTAGCATTGAACCTATGAAGGTTGAAGAAGCATTGGAAGATCCAGATTGGATAAATGCCATGCACAAAGAGCTACACAACTTTGAGAGAAATCAAGTGTGGACATTGGTTGAGAAGCCAGACAACAACCACAACATCATCGGTACCAAATGGGTCTTTCGCAACAAGCAAGATGAAGATGGACAAGTAGTCCGCAACAAAGCACGTCTCGTCGCCCAAGGCTACACACAAGTCGAAGGTATGGACTATGGTGAGACTTATGCTCCCGTTGCTAGACTTGAGTCCATTCGCATCTTACTTGCCTATGCTAATCACCATGATATCACCTTGTACCAAATGGACATTAAAATTGCTTTTCTAAATGGTGAAATTGAGGAGGAAGTTTATGTTAAGAAACCTCCCGGCTTTGAAGGGCGATGCATTGACATGGTATAGGCTATGTGATGATACGGGATCTTGGGACTATAAGCGATTGAAATTGGAATTTCACCAGAAGTTCTATCCTATGCATCTTGTTCATTGTGATCATAATTATATATATAATTTTTGGCCTCGCGAAGAAGAAAGCATCGCTCAATCTTGGGGGAGGCTTAAGTCAATGTTATATTCATGCCCCAATCATGAGCTCTCAAGAGAAATGATTATTCAAAAATTTTATGCTCGGCTTTCTCTCAATGATCGCACCATGCTCGATACTTCTTGTGATGGTTCTTATATGCTGAAGACTATTGAATTCAAGTGGGACTTATTGGAAATAATTAAACGCAACTCTGAAGATTGGGGTTCCGACGATGGTAAGGAGTTAGGTATGACACCTAAGTTTGATTGTGTTAAGTCTTTTATGGACACCAATGCTTTTCGTGGATTTAGCGCTAAATATGGACTTGACTCTGAGATAGTAGCTTCTTTCTATGAATCTTTTGCTACTCACGTTGATCTCCCTAAGGAGGATGATCTCTAACTGGTTTGGCTCCAATTTAATTTTGTGTTGGCACAGAGTGGGACTAATGCCCTTAAGATCATCAAGATTATATTCAATAGCAGAACGGTGCTTCTTCAGAGTTTTCAATAATCTTTCCTCTTCCTGCTCTGAAAGGTTAGCACTAATAATAACAGGATATATCTTCTTTCCATCAAGATAAGCATATTTAAGAGTATCAGGTAACGGTTTAAGCTCAAACACGGGATCACCCTTGGGTGGAGGAGGATCCCCTAGGATTTCAACAGGCAATTTGTGTTTCAGAATAGGACCCTGTTTAAGGAATACTTCATCTATTTCCCTTCTTTCATTCATAAACATATCATTTTCATGGTCTAGCAAATATTGCTCTAACGGATCAGTAGGAGGTATGGCAATAGAAGCAAGACCAATAATTTCATCCTTACTAGGCAATTCTTTATCATGGAGTTGTCTGCGAAACTTAGCAAAATTAAACTCATGAGACATATCCCCTAAGCCAATTGTAACAACATCCTTTTCGCAATCAATCCTAGCATTAACAGTATTCAGGAAGGGTCTACCAAATATAATGGGACAAAAGCTATCTTGTGGGGAACCAAGAACATGAAAATCAGCAGGGTATTTAACTTTCCCACACAAGACTTTAACATCTCTAACAAGCCCAATTGGTGAAATAGTATCTCTATTTGCAAGTTTAATAGTGACATCAATATCTTCTAACTCAGCGGGTGCAATATCATGCATAATTTCTTGGTATAAGGAAATAGGTATTGCACTAGCACTAGCACCCATATCACGTAAGCCATGATAACAATGATCTCCTATTTTAACAGAATAACAGGCATGCCTACAACAGGTCTATGTATCTTAGCATCGGGTTTAGCAATGTTAGCAGCTTCCTCACAGAAGTAAATAACATGCCCATCTATATTTATCAGCCAAGAGATCTTTAACCATAGCAATACTAGGTTCAACTTTAATTTGCTCAGGAGGTTATATGTTCTAGTATTAATTTTACGAACCACAGTTGAAGCTTTAGCATGATCCTTTATCCTAACAGGGAAAGGTGGTTTCTCAACATAAGTAGTAGGAACAATAGGATCATTATAAGTGATAGTCTTTTCTTCAACCGTAACAGGTGCAACTACTTTTACTTCAATGGGAGGATTATATTTAAACCACTTCTCCTTAGGGAGATCAACGTGAGTAGCAAAAGATTCACAGAAAGAAGCTACTATCTCAGAGTCAAGTCCATATTTAGCGCTAAATCCACGAAAAGCATCGGTGTCCATAAAAGACTTAACACAATCAAACTTAGGTGTCATACCTGACTCCTTACCATCGTCGGAACCCCAATCTTCAGAGTTGCGTTTAATTCTTTCCAATAAGTCCCACTTGAATTCAATAGTCTTCAGCATATAAGAACCAGCACAAGAAGTATCGAGCATGGTGCGATCATTGAGAGAAAGCCGAGCATAATTTTTTTTAATAATCATTTCTCTTGAGAGCTCATGATTGGGGCATGAATATAACATTGACTTAAGCCTCCCCCAAGCTTGAGCGATGCTTTCTCCTTTGCGAGGCCAAAAATTATATATATAATTACGATCACAATGAACAAGATGCATAGGATAGAACTTCTGGTGAAATTCCAATTTCAATCGCTTATAGTCCCAAGATCCCGTATCATCACATAGCCTATACCATGTCAATGCATCTCCCTTCAAAGATAAATGGAAGAACTTCCTCTTAACAACATAATCGGGCATACCTGCAAGCTTAAATAATCCACAATCTTCATCCACATAGATATGGTGTAAATCGGGATGCAATGTTCCATCTCCTTCAAAGGGATTAGCTAGCAGTTTCTCTATCATACCCAAAAGAATTTCAAAGTAAACACTTTCAGTAGGTTCAGTAGGTTGAGGAGCAACTCTTTGCTCTATTGGTCGGGGCGAAGATGCCCCGAACAAGCCCCTCAAAGGATTAGTTTCCATAGTAACAAGTGACAGAAAATTTCAGCACACTATATAAATATTTCCTTACCAAGTTTCACTCACCAAAGGCGCTTCACTCCCCGGCAACGGCGCCAGAAAAGAGTCTTGATGACCCACAAGTATAGGGGATCTATCATAGTCCTTTCGATAAGTAAGAGTGTCGAACCCAACGAGGAGCAGAAGGAAATGATAAGCGGTTTTCAGTAAGGTATTCTCTGCAAGCACTGAAATTGTAGGTAACAGGTAGTTTTGTGATAAGATAATTTGTAACGGGTAACAAGCACTGAAAGTAAATAAGGTGCAACAAGGTGGCCCAATCCTTTTTGTAGCAAAGGACAAGCCTAGAAAATTTCTTATAATGAGAAAAGCGTTCCCGAGGACACATGGGAATTATCGTCAAGCTAGTTTTCATCACGCACATATGATTCGCGTTCGTTACTTTGATAATTTGATATGTGGGTGGACTGGTGCTTGGGTGCTGTCCTTTCTTGGATAAGCATCCCACTTATGATTAACCCCTATTGCAAGCATCCGCAACTACAACAGAAGTATTAAGGTAAACCTAACCATAGCATGAAACTAGTGGATCCAAATCAGCCCCTTACGAAGCAACGCATAAACTAGGGTTTAAGCTTCTGTCACTCTAGCAACCCATCATCTACTTATTACTTCTCAATGCCTACCTCTAGACCCAAATAATGGTGAAGTGTCAAGTAGTCAACGTTCACATAACACCACTAGAGGAGAGACAACATACATCTCATCAAAATATCGAACGAATACCAAATTCACATGACTACTAATAGCAAGACTTCACCCGTGTCCTCAGGAACAAATGTAACTACTCACAAAGCATATTCATGTTCATAATCAGAGGTGTATTAATATGCATTAAGGATCTGAACATATGATCTTCCACCAAATAAACCAACTAGCATCAACTACAAGGACTAATCAACACTACTAGCAGCCCACAGGTACCAATCTGAGGTTTGGGTACAAAGATTGGATACAAGAGATGAGCTAGGGTTTGAGAGGAGATGGTGTTGGTGAAGATGTTGATGGAGATTGACCCCCTCCCGATGAGAGGATCGTTGGTGATGATGATGGTGATCATTTCCCCCTCCCGGAGGGAAGTTTCCCCGGCAAAACAGCTCTGCCGGAGCCCTAGATTGGTTCCGCCAAGGTTCCGCCTCGTGGCAGTGGAGTTTCGTCCCGAAAGCTTGCTTATGATTTTTTTCGAGGGTAAAAGACTTCATATAGCAGAAGATGGGCACCGGAGGGCCACCAGGGGGCCCACGAGGCAGGGGGCGCGCCTAGTAGGGGTGGGCGCGCCCCCACCCTCGTGGCCAAGGTGTGGGCCCCCTCTGGTACTTCTTTCGCTCAATAATTCTTATTAATTCCAAAAATGACTTTCGTGGAGTTTCATGACTTTTGGAGCTGTCCAGAATAGGTTTCTAACATTTGCTCCTTTTCCAGCCCATAATTCCAGCTGCCGGCATTCTCCCTCTTTATGTTAAACCTTGTAAAATAAGAGAGAATAGCCATAAGTATTGTGACATAACGTGTAATAACAGCCCATAATGCAATAAATATCGATATAAAAGCATGACGCAAAATGGACGTATCAGCCGCCTCCAGCTCCGCCTCGGCCTTGTTCCGGTCCCGCCAGGCCAAGCCTTCGGCGTCAGCTGGGTCCAGGCCGAGATCCGGATCTGCCGGCTCCTCCTCCTCGTCCCGGTCGATGGTGCCGGACCGGCTCCTCCGGAACGCGGCGCCCTCGGCGGGCGCGGCGTCTGCCGCCGCCCTTGCCAGCGCGATCGATGACTTGAAGTCCAAAACAAAATAAATAACAAGCAGGGCCGCTCAGCCACTCGGATGTGAATAAAAGTAAAGCTTACCCCGACAACACCAGAACGGCGGGCCTTGTCGGCCTCTCTTGCGCAGCGCCGTGCCTCCTCTTGGCGGCCGGCCTCGCGCCCCCGGCCGGGTCCGCCGCGCGCTTCATGGCCGGAGCCCACGGCACGACTCTGTCCTTCCCTGCGGCCGGCTCGGTGTCGGTACCCCCCGCGATGACCCGGCATCGCCGGCGCTGCCGCCTCCTCCGCCCAACACCATTGCATCAACGGCCTGCATCAACATCGCCTGCACCGCGTCACGCCCGGCGACTCAACGAATATGAAAGAAGCAAGGCTTACCCGCGTGGCGCCCCGCGCGGATGTCAGCGGCCGCCTCCTCCCCTCCGCTGTGGGTCGCGGGCTCCTCCGACGCTGCCCGCACCACCTGCGACGGTGCCCGGGGGTAAGGGTGCTGGATGGCATTCAGAAGCACCTCCTGTGTCGCGTCGGGATGGATAAGAAGATGCGCAGGAGCAAAATACAAAGACCAGAGACTCACCATGGGCGCCAGATTTGAGTAGCTATACGGCGGCTTGCCGAACCGCTAGTCGTCCCTCAACGCGGCCTTGGAGATGTCGTTGACCCGGCGTGCAATCTGGCCCCCCCCCAGGCGCGTGGCCGCCAGGCGGTTGGGGTCCTGAAGGCCGGTCATCTCGCTGATGAGGCAGCTGCGTCGTTGCACCGGCAGAACCCGACGCATAATGAAGGTGGCGATGAGGTCGGTGCCGCTGAGCCCCTCCCGCGCCTTCATCACCGACACCCGCTCGTAGAGGTTGAGTATCTCCTGCGACGGGTGCCTGGGGTAGTAACCCCAGTTCATCTTCGCCCGCGGCGGCGCGTTGATGAAGGCCGGCAGGTCGATGCAATCCACGCCAAGATTGCGGATGTAGAAGAAAGAATTTTGTCATTTCTTGGTAGAATCCTCCAGCGGAATCTTGGGGCAATCAGCGCCCGACCGCTTCGAGATGACGGCGGCCCCGCAGTCAAAGAACTCCCCGGCCGTTGGCCCCTGGTGCTTCAAGGAGAAGAAGCAGGCCCGGAGATCGATCGAAGGCTCGACCCCCAGGTACCCCTCGCAGAGGGTGATGAAGCCCGAAAGCTGCACGATAGCGCCGGCGCCAAGATGATGGGGCTGGAGCCCGAAGAACTCCAGGAAGTAGCGGAAGAAGGCGCTCGCGGGAAGGCGGAACCCACGCTTGAAGTGCAGGAAGAAGACGACGCGCTCCGTGCCCTCGGGCAACGGCCTTTGCTCGCCCTGCGGCAGGCGCACGGCAACCTCCCTTTCCCCCGGCAACCGCCGAGTGGTGCGGAGGTAGGTGATATCATCGGCGGTGACGGTCAAGCCCATCCATGAGCCTGACGACAGCGCCATCGACGAAGATGAAAGAAAAGGAGAGAACATGGATGACGGTGGAGCTCTGCTCGAAGCAGCGGGCGTCGCATCGCGGCGGTCACAAGGAGCAGAGGGAGGACGGAGAGGCAGGGGAGCGCGAGTGAGAATGATGTCTGCCGCACCCTCGCCCCAATTTATAAGTCCTGGTTCGAACATGGGGGAGTGGGATCGTTTGCGCTCGCCTTTCCTACTTCCCCGCAATAAGTGCGCACGTACGCGCGCAATAACTACACGGGGAAGAGCAACCGACTTGCGGACGCCGCAATAAATCTGCGCGTGTGGGCCAAGGGCACGCGGCGGCGGGCCCCAGCACGTCACCCAGTCCCGTCACGCGCGTGGCCTGTCAGGCCCCTCCGACTTCCAGGCGCCCGCGCGAAGCCCAAGGGATTGCCCCAAGATTCGATGGACTCTCCAATTTCCCGCCGCTGCCGGGATGCTGCGATCTTGTTTCCAAAAACCGTCACACGGTGGGTGTTGCCGGACCCAGCGGTCGTAGGATTTGCCTCTTTCAAGGGGGGAAACTGCGAAGGCCCTCCCATCCGAAGACGGCGGACCTTCACATCTTCAGGGACTACTGTCGGGGGGATGAACCCCGGGCAGGCAACGGAACCCGGATCCTTTTTAAAAACAACGGGGATAGCATCGCCCCTCATGCCGGCCCGCGCTTGGCCAGGTCGCTCAACCCGGCCAAGCCCCTCGACCCGGCCGAACTCTTCGACCCGGCCAAGCTCCTCGACTCGGCTGACGGTGTCCCGGACTAGGGGGTACTCACCACGTCGTCTCCCAATCAGTTAGATTGGGCCGAGGACCCCCGTGGCCGTATACTCATGGGCCAGTTCGGACGGCTGCCGCATATAAGGAAGATTCTACAAGACTTGGTGATCAAGACAAGGACTCCTCCCCACCGGCGTATTCGGCTAGGACTCTTGTTATCCTAGGCCTCTGGTACATTACATAAACCGAGGCCAGGCTAGTCGATAGATCATTATGACATTACTCATCATACCTCTAGGGTTTCGACCACAACATATGATCTCAGGGTAGATCAACTCTTGTAACCCCTATACTCGTTAAAGTCAATCAAGCAGCATGTAGGGTATTATCTCATCAAGAGAGCCCGAAGATGGGTAAAATCCTGTGTTCATGTTACCATCGATCCTAAGACGCACAGCTTGGGACCCCCTACCCGAGATCTGCTGGTTTTGACACCGACAATGGTGCTTTCATTGAGAGTTCCATTGTGTGATCGGCGAAAGGATCAATGGCTCGACTGCAGGTCAACTGCGACGTCGGTTTCTTCGTCACCAGCTCGACTGGTCACCTTGGCTTGACCGAGGACTGCGCCCTACCTCCGACCGTCATGTTCGGATGAGGGCCTTCATCAACATCAACTCCGATCTCTATCAACATTGAGGAGGAGTCATCCATGGAGCTTGGGGGCTCAACGTCAACATTGCCCTCGGGCAACCGTGCTGTTTTTCTGGACAACAAACTCGTATCCGCCGCCACCGGCTCCTCGAGTGTCGCCTAAACGATCGCTTCGGTGGAATTGTGCGGAATTGAGTCTACAACAACGCTGCAAAATTTCATCGAGTTCCGATGGAGGAATCTCCGGCAATCTCCGATATACCGGAGCCGTATTGAATCTGGACGAGAATCCGGACGAGTTTGGAGCGTGGTGTCCAGCATATAGCTCGGACGTCCTTTGGATGATCCAATCGTTGATCGGCTGCGTAATTCCTATATCTACCACCTGTCAAAAATTCAGCTCGATCCGACCGTCCAAACTCCGGGAACCTTCCGATTAGTGCATCACTTTTCGGATCTGTTTTCTGCGCGAGAACGAATCCGACCCGAGTTCATCTTCTTTATGAACGGGATTTCGGACATCCTTTTTTGAAGGAAGTTTTTGTATGGGGTATTGTGTATTATTCTCAAACACATCCCACTAATATTATAGGTATTTTTCCAATACAATCTTCGCCGTCGCGCCGGTGTCAAACCAGCCTTACAACATCACTCCATGCCGGCCGACCTGCGCTAGACACATCGTCGCTTTGTTGAGCCGAGCTCAACTTCTTCGGATCATCATCTCGGCCAGCCGAACAATAGTTCGGCATCGCGAAGGATAAATCGCCACCAATACCACCGCCACACGAATTACACGGAGCGGGCACACCGGCATCGCCGCACGGTCACTTCATCAAGCCAGTATTAACCACGTCGCAAGTTACGACCTGCATCGGCATGGCCGAACTGTTGCTTCATCGAGCCAATGTCCACCAACGCCGAACTACTTCAACACCTCGGCTGACATGGCAGCTGCAACATCTCCTCATCGATCTGCTCAGTCTCCTCGTCCGGACCGGGGGCTTCGTCATCCCTTCATCAGCACACTCCGGTGACTCCGGCGACACCAGCCGACCAGCTTCGTCACGTCAGCTGGACCGGGGGCTTTGCCTCGGCGAGTCAACCTTTACCAGCGTCGCCATGCCATATCTTCACCGCCCATCAGGCAATGGTTATGCGGATCGAGTCCCAATCTTGGGAGTCACTTTTCCTTCGGGCTACTACAACAAATAAATCAGGTGCTATTAATCCTAGTAATTTTTTCTTGCTTGGGTTTGTTTTTTTGAAAAATTATTACTCCGGTTCGTTCCATCATCTGTACACAGGTCTGTCACATGATGGCCACATTAACAATGGTGGCGCGATGGTTCGGTCCGTCTCCCGTCTGTAGTTCGGCGAACACCGCATCTGGAGCCCGGACCGCCCTGTAAATTCAAGCCTTGTCACGCCTTCACTGCGTCATGCCGACGCCCTGCATCGACATTGGCTTCGGCACCAGGCCACATCTCTTTACATAAATTATTTTTATGTAAAGCAATTATGCAAGGATTATATATTATTATTATTTCCTGCCCGCACTGTTTTATGTGTGCAGGTAATCGATTTTGACTGTGTTACGCGGTCACTACTCCGGAGTACCGAACTCCTTGCTCGGACACCTCGGTCCTGTCGGCTATTGACCTCGGCCATACCGAGGACTGCAAACCTTGTCAGATCTATCATAGATCAATGAACATCTTCGTCCCTCCACAAGCCCAAATCGCATCGTCAATACCGAGCACATTAACCAGCTAAGTTGCTTTCATGCTCAAAAACTTTCAGTTTTAAATTTTGTTTGGTTCGAACAAGCATTATACTTTTTGGCACAAAGTTGTTTGTGATGAAGTTCCTTGTCCAAACTTTGTTTGTGACACACAAATTCAAATACCCCGTTTATTTGGGGGCTTCCTTTGTGGAGTTTTTCCTCTTGCATATGATTATACTTGTACGGCTTCGTTCCTTGTTCGTGTATTATGCCACAATATGCACCATGTTGACTTAAGAGACTTGCAAGCTGGGTTGCCTGGCTCCTGTGCTTACCCCTACGTTCCCGATTGTTCGGCTAGGGAGTAAAGGGAGCACCTCTGCGATTGTCACGATCGGTTCATCCGAGCCGGACCTCAGACTGGGTGAAGCCGAAAGCTAGCTCTCTTACTGTTTTCAACAATGGTAGGCACACAACTGAACTCATGAGTACAAAAAATCTATTGCACAAGTCTCATAATAATAATGAGCAACCAAAGAAAGGTATCGGTGGGGGTACTATTTTCTTCAAAGATGCTTCTTACACTTCGTTAGTAATATAGCATAAGTTCCCTGAGAGCGCTTTGTCTGTTACAGCCTTATGGCATGATTGCCTGGTTATCGGAAACACCATCGATATTCTCGATAAGTGGGGTACATAACACTTTTCGGTCCTTGACCGAAGAGGGAGAAGCCGACGGTCGTTTAAGACGCGTATAAGGTTCGGGTGAACACATATATGATATAAGTACTTCGGTACATACAATCATTATACATAAAATTCTTTTACCCAAGTCACTTGGGGGCTATTAAATTTATTTGAGCTGTTTTATAGTAAATGTGTTTTCTTTTTGGTCGTTGCAAAGGCTTTTTCTATCACTCCTTTTTCGACGCGAGTGTGCGGTCAATAGCTGGGTAGCCTAATTTCTCTCTCAAAGCCACTAAAGTTTGCTAAACTGGCCTAACGAGAAGTACTCCGCCTTCGGGATAGGAGGTTGAAGCCGTAGGCTGACCCGCTTGAAGTCTTGAGATAGGATGTGTTATGTTAAAGCACAACAGAAGCACAATTTTTTTTTCTCTTTCTAAGACCAATTTTCTGATTGGCACCGAACAATTGATCTAGTTCGGACGTTGAGTTTTTCCTGACCTTTTTGATTTTCCAATCCCCCGGCACTTTTCAACTATTTGTGTGTTTTCCGCATAAGTCTCGCCGTGCAACGCCGGACACCTTTAGAGATTCGGCAAAAATTCTCGGATATTGCTATATATGCATCAGTTTCGAATTGTGTCTTCGGTCAATAGTTGGGTTGCCCGGCTCCTGTGCTTGCCTGCTATGTTCCGCTTTGTTCGCCTAGGTGTGCAAAAGGAGAAACACAGCGATTGTGCTTCCAGCTCGCATGGTTAAGCACCGCAGTGGAGAAAGCCGAAAACTGACTGTCACAATAAAGTGTAAACTGGTCAGCGGTCCGATGACTGTATTAAATGATGGGCCATTCATAACATTGGCCGAAGTGTTTATGGCTTGACTTCGGCTGTCGCCGAACACTTACCGGGGGACTACTAGCTGGCCTCCCAACTTTAAGCTCCTATGACTAAGTGAAAGTTATAAAGCCCGCATATCTGATTGCCTCGTTTCCGCCAACACAACCACCTTCGGGCACCGAGACGTCAGCTAAGGGTTGTTTTGTTATTTCGAAAACACCCTGCATAGCATCTACAAGGGCGTAGAAGCTGATGATGGGCCACTTTCAGATTATAAACGGTCGCAACGGAAGTGAAAACTTGGGTTCATTTATACCACACAGTTTGGAAGCTTTCCCCGAACTAAATCCCCAGTATTTTCCTCCCACATTGATCGGAGTTGAGATTTCATGATCATGCTTAGCATGACAACCCAAAGAAAGGAACCGATAGCGGGACTATTTTCTTTGCACGATGTTTCTTATGTTAAACAATAATATAACATGTCTCTTTGCGTACCTTTGTTTATAAAACCGAATGGCCAGATTACCTTGTTTGCCGTAAATCTTTGCCCTCATAAAGGCTTTATAAAGTAGGACAAACACTCCTCGGCTGCTGGCCGAGGAGGTTGAAGCCGATGGTCGGTCAACAAAGTTTTGTACAATGCGGATCCGAGCATTAATGATGTAAAGTACTTGGATACATAGAGTCATTACACATAATTTGTGATTTTACTATGGATATCGATCCTTAATTCGGCCTCCCGTGCCCGCATTAAGGCTCGGGGGCTACTAGGCTTCGGGCTTATTATTTACAAATATTGAAGGGGTGCATCGATCCACTGATCTGGTGTTGCCACCCGACCAGTGTCTCGGGGGCTACTGCATTGACAATCCAATGCAGAAAATTTAAAGTGCAATATAGTTTTCGAGGAGATTATTATCCTCAGGTTGGTCGGCCGCACCCAACCTGAGTCTCGAGGACTTTGCACACCGCGTTTCTATTCCTAAGTATGCTGTCGAGCTGGGAATTGATCCTCAGGCTAATTTTATGAATCGGCCTGAGTCTCAGGGGCTACTAGGGTCAGCGGTTTGATTTTTTCCTTCAGGTGCATCCCGGATATTAGGCCAACACGCACCTTGAGGGCTACTGGCTATACATCTTGACAGAGATTACATTGCACGATTCGGAATTAAATTCATAAAAATCAGCCCATGGCCGAGGTGGTGCACCACCTCGGATACAGTCCGGCGTTGGTGCTCGACTACAATAGACACCCCGGAATTAGTCTGGCATAAAGCTCGAACGCTAGTGGCTGGCTCCGTAGAGGGCATTTCCGGCATTAAGCTCGGCTAAACTCCTTCAACTTTTTTTGAACCAAGGTGATCTATGACACCTCGAATATAGTCCGGTGTTGGAGCTTGGACATAGTCCGGCGTTAGAGCTCGCATACAGTCCGGCGTTGGAGCTTGGACATAGTCCGGCGTGGGATCTCGGATACATTCCGGTGTTGGAGCTCGGAAGCGGTCCGGCGTTGGTGCTCGGCTGCTAAAGATACCTCGAATGCAGTCCGGCGTTGGAGCTCGGACGCAAGAGGACACTGCCGCTCGGGGACAACTTCAAACCCGAGGCGTGGCATAAAAATAACAAGGCATTGATAAAGGCCAGAAACTTAAAGGGGCTCCTCGGATACCCGACGTGTAGACTCTTTGGATTCACTTTGGCGATCCCCAAGATCGAAGATGGAAAGATTTGTTGAACCAGTTTTCAAGACCGATGGCCGAAGATGAAGCACAGTTCGGAAGAATCGAGGAGCGTCTCCAACTTGTAGACCGGTTCAGGGGGCTACTGACGGTGTCCCGGACTAGGGGGTACTCACCACGTCGTCTCCCAATCAGTTAGATTGGGCCGAGGACCCCCGTGGCCGTATACTCATGGGCTAGTTCGGACGGCTGCCGCATATAAGGAAGATTCTACAAGACTTGGTGATCAAGACAAGGACTCCTCCCCACCGGCGTATTCGGCTAGGACTCTTGTTATCCTAGGCCTCTGGTACATTATATAAACCGAGGCCAGGCTAGTCGATAGATCATTATGACATTACTCATCATACCCCTAGGGTTTAGACCACAACATATGATCTCAGGGTAGATCAACTCTTGTAACCCCTATACTCATTAAAGTCAATCAAGCAGCATGTAGGGTATTATCTCATCAAGAGAGCCCGAAGCTGGGTAAAATCCCGTGTTCATGTTACCATCGATCCTAAGACACACAGCTTGGGACCCCCTACCCGAGATCTGCCGGTTTTGACACCGACATCGGCCCCAACCGCCAGCTCAAGGCAGCCGAGCCCGGCACACCAAGACTTCTCCAACAAGCTAGCTCCACCCTTGGCGTGTTCCCCAACCCAGCCACGGGTCAGCTCCCGTCCCATCTAGGCCGTACGATGGGACGAATCTCCGTCCACCGATGACCAAGGCAACAGTGCCCCGCCCATGCCTCTGGTCAGCCGGAGCATGGCAACAGTGCCCCTCACCTACCCGCTGACCAGGGTTGGCGTGGCAACAGTGCCCCCACCATCACCGCTGACGCCAGCAAGCGGCGAACTGACAGAGCGCCACTGTATCCGACTCGACTCGACCACTCCCTGATGATCGACAAGACGGTGAACAGTTCACCTAGGCAAGCAGGGCCCGCACCTAGGGGAACCCGGCGAACCATCGGCACCCGGCGGGTCCCAGCCCCGGGTCCCCAGACGCTGATGACCCGTCCCTATGACCTTGTAGTGTTACCATTGTACTCCTGGGGGGTTGGCCTATAAAACCCCCCAGGAGCCCTCATGCATACGGGCAAGCACACAAGAAATAGCCAACCGATCAGTAGAACACACCTAGGGAGAAGGAGCAGCCTAAGCCTTGGCCAGTCTTCCTTCTTCCTCCACACAGCTCCAGGAGCAACTCTGTACTTTTGCATATAAACCACACTCAACAAGACTAGGGGTATTATCTCTCCGGAGAGCCCCAAACCTGGGTATTTCTTGCGTCCCGCGCTCGCTCATGCCGACCTCGCCTCTGGAGCCCACCAGTGCCCTCGAGCCTCCTCCTCTCTTTAGACATCCCATGGCATTTGTCGTGCGCCCATCACGACAAGGAGAAAACCCTCCACTTTATCGCTCCTTATAGCCGGCTCAAAACCGAAGCGCCGGACCCCGCGGCACGACAAGTGCCTCACGTCTCTTGCCGTTTCCCGTTTTGCGAGGAGCGGGCATGCAAATTCTGGAGCCATCATCATCACATTTCATAATTGACGGGATCCACTCAAACGGTTTCTGAGAAGACACTGATTCAATCGGGTGGACCATGTCAACAACGGTCAAAGCCTTGGGAGGTCAGCTGGCGCAATCCCGATAAGGGGCTACCAGTCACAGAGGCCTCGAACTGGGCTCCCGGAAGGAATAACCACAAGGACAAGCACTACAAAGGGAGGACCCCACTAGAGGTCTCGAAGACCACACTTCGCGACCTCCGCCATGCTCGGGGGCTACTGACGGTGTCATACACCGGGGGTGGCTCAGCGAGGTGAGAGTGGCAGAAGGCCTGCTAGAGGGCCTACAAGGTCTAGTGGCGGAGGGAGCCCAAATAAGAAGATAAGCACCATGCAAAAAATTAACCCTCCAAGTTGGTCTGGCAGCAACCCTATATTACATCTCCCTCTATAAAACCCTAGCCTCCACTGAGTATATAAGGAGAGTCTAGGGATCTCTCGCTCCCATCTACTCCTGTAGAAAAAACTCTTGGTAGTAATCTCATCTATGCCATTGTAACTCTTCGCACGAGGTATCTTTCCACCATGCATAACAAACACAAGATGGATGTAGGGTATTACTCTCCGGAGGCCCGAACCCCCATCTACTCTGACGCCACCCGTTCGTTCCTCTGCCGCCCGCCATTGCTATATAAATTGGAGCCCCGACCATTGACGCAATCATCTACCTCTGATCCCTTTCTCCTCTTCGCACCACTCCCACGATGGCTTCCTTGCGCACCAAAGCTCTCTAGAACGGGCTCACGCTGGAGCAGAAGAAGGAGATGGACGCCATTGTTGTTGGCCGGCAGGCCGGCAACCAGCCGGAGAACGACGACGTCCCAATGGAGGACGCACCGACAACGAGCTGGCGCCACCCTCCTCGTCCAGCCACCCTCGTTGTTGCATTGCACCATGACCATCGGAGAGGCCCGTGAAGAGCAGTTCCGGGAGGCGAAGGTGACGCCTCCTACAACCACCAGCTCCTCCAGGAGCACCTGCAAGCGGAGGAGCGGATCGCCGCTGGCAGGGAGATCACATCGAACGTGGAAGTGGCGGAGCAGGAGGTGCTCCTCGAGTCCTACCGCTCCGCCCGCGACATCTACCTCGTCCACTGGCGGTACCGCCAGCGGCAGGCGGAACTTGAGGTTGCCTACAAGGAGTTCGACGAGGCGGCAACGAGGTGTGGGGCAAGATCGACGATGGTGAGGACACCGGCAAGGTCGTGCCCCGCTGCCATGACCACGAAGCCGACACATCCGAGGGCGCTGCCGGTACTGAGGAAGAGTAGTGAACGGTAGGTTGCCGCCGCTCTGGTCTCAAGAAGGCCGCCGCTCCTCCCCTCCCATCGACGCCAAGCTTGGTGGGTTGAGCATCGTCAGCTGATTAGTTGCTTGGCGGCGACGTGGAGGCAAACAACTTCAGTTCCTGGGGCTCCGAAAGCGGAGGTTACGGAGGCGGAGCTGGAGAACGCCGAGGCGGAACTAGAAAAGGCGAAGTTTCAGTTCTCGGGGCTCATGGTCGGATATTGGAAACAGGCGCCGGCGATCATTTAGTTAGGGTATTATAGCCGAACGATCTCCGCTTTTAATTGAAATATGTCTGAAATGTAGTGAATTTCGTCATGTTTATATGAAATCCGGACGTGTTTATATGAAATCTGCACGATTTAAGCGAATTTCGTCCGGTTTGTTCGCATTGTTGCTGAAATGTATGCGGGCATGGTTGGATGTCGGACTCCCGCATCCGTGTCTGCGGACCCCTTGTCTGTTGATGGACGTGGGAGAAAATTTACGGGTAGCCGTTGGAGATGCCTAACCTCGCGGATCCAGCAATAATGCGTATATTGTGGTTTCTAATCTCGCAGATCCCAGCATTGATGCCTATACTTTTTGTTGTTGTTGAGGGAACACTGATGCGTATACTATGATTACTAATCTTGCCGATCCCAGCGCTGATGCGTGGTAACACTGGTAGAAAAAGAGGCTTCCGTCCAGCCCCATTAGTCGCGAAACTGTAGGAACCGCGACTAATGAAGTCTTTAGTCGCGGTTCGGCAGACGAACTGCGACCAAAGGCCTGGGCCCAGGGCGCTCGGTGGCCAGCTGGTGCACGTGAGGGGCTTTAGTCGCGGTTGGCCA
>NC_041381.1:655051295-655052451 GCF_002162155.2 Triticum dicoccoides
GCCCGCCGCCCGCTGGCCCTGCCTGCCGTCCTCCGGCCCTTGCCCGCCGCCCGCTGGCCCTGCCCTTGCCCGTCGCCCATCGTGGGAGAAGAAGAAGGAAGAAGAAAAAGGAAGAAGAAGAAGAAAGAAAAAGGAAAAAGGAAGAAGAAGAAAGAAGGAAGAAGAAAACAAAAAGAAAAACAGAAGAAAAACAAGCAAAAGGAAGAAAAAAGGAAAAAGGAAGAAAAAAGGAAAAAAGGAAGAAAACAACAGAAGAAAAAAAGAAAGAAGAAAAAAAAGGAAGAAGAAAAAAAGAAAGAATTTTTAAAATTAAATACGTGAAAATACGTGAAAGAATTTTTTGTGTCTAATAAAATCAATTTTTTGAAATACACGAATAATTTTTAAATTCACGAATATGTCATGAATCAGTGAAAAAATTAAATACGTGAACTATTCTGAAATCCCTAAACATTTTTTGAATACACAATATGTTTTTATTCCTGTTTTTTCCACAAAATCATCAATATTTTTTGAAAACCTTTTTTTTTGCAAAATCACAATGTTTTTGTATCCATGAACATTTTATGATTCATTTTTTTGAATTCACATACATTTTATGATTTCTCAAATATCTTTTTTCATTGCTATATTTTGATATACTGAATTGTTTTAAAGATGAAAAGGATAAAAACAGGAAAAGAAAAAATGAAATGAAATGAAAAAGAAAAGAAAAAAGAGTGTGGCCAGCACCCCCGCCCTGCACATGGGCCATCCCGACCCCACATATATTCGTCTCCATCCGCATCCCTGGCCAAACCCTAGCCAGTCTACTCCAAGCCTTCCCTCTCCGTGACGCCGTCGTCTGCCGCCCCGTCTCGCGCTCTACCGCGACACCCTCTCCCACCCCTTCCTCGCCCCCTCCTTTCGCCACCGCCCTTTCGCCACCGCCACCGCCACCGCCCCCCTTCTTCACTTAATTAATTTGTTTTTACTACATGTTTTCAGGACTGACATAATGGCGGACGATAGAGCTGACCCGATTATGGACAACTATGATCCGGACGGTGAAGCACATATGTTCGGCATCATAAACGGCGATATTCTATATGTGCCGACCGGAGAAGAAGAAGATGATATCTCTTCTTATCTGAACCTTGACGGTGAAGATGAAGGG
>NC_041381.1:655054570-655073973 GCF_002162155.2 Triticum dicoccoides
TTCAAGGAGAACAAAGAGCGGGAGAAGGCCGAAAGTAAAAAAAGCGGGAAACAAGTTGCCCAGCTCGGGGAACAAAGTAAACAATCGATTGCCCCGCTTATAGTGGAAGCCTTCTGTCCGAATGCCCCCGAGATCATACAAGCTGCGGCAGCACAGGGATTGACTGTAACGAGTGCCAGAGAACAAGCGGCCAACTTAGGTATTACTCTTCGTGAACTGTTAGGCCTTGATGAGGCGCCAGTGAAGGAGGTAGTAATTACATATGTCAAGAATGGGCCTCTCGTCGAGCCTGCGCAGGAAAAGGATCTACCTCCACAAATGAAAGGTCTGCTGAAATGGTACAAGGGTTACATAAAAAATAAAAACGCCAAAGAATATATTTATGCGGAAGTTAGACATGAGCATCACTTCAAACATTACTATGTACAAATTGAACTGAGTGAATTGTTCTAGCTTTTCAATCTGCGCGAGCTCGATAAATCTATCATCAGTTGCTACGTTCTGTAAGTGATTTATTAATTTCTACCCCATCTCGTTCATATTGCCTGCACTATATATATGTCCTAACTATATTGTTGTGTCCGCTATTATACATGCAGAATGAAGATTAAGGAATGCAGAGTAAGGAACATCCATGATGTTGGGTTCATTGACCCACACATCGTTAATGGACATGTGTTGGAGCGTTACCCCGCCGACGTGGAGGCAGACCTGTGGCAGTTTCTTACAAAGCAGGAACTCAAAAGTGATATTCTATTTCCTTACCATTTTGAGTGAGTGTTTCTGTCTTGAGCACATTCTCTTTTGTTTACTCCATGCATGGTATGTGGCCGGCTAATCGATGAGTTATGCATGACGTACTGTGCATGTATCGTGTCCGCAGGTTCCACTGAATTCTGCTAGTAATTAAAGTTAACACCTCAGAATGTCTCGTCCACGACTCTATGAATATGGATCCAAAGCTTTGGGGCGGCATGAGAAGAATGCTGCAGAAGTAATTATTTTCATTTATTTGCGCTCTATATCGATCGGCCTATTTCGTTCATTTTCTAATATCAAGTAACTAATTAATAACTCTCTTGTTCATTTAATTTTCTTTGCCTCGTAGGGTTTGGAGACGGTTCGTAGATACAAAGGTCGGTGAATTCAAAAAAGAGCTAGAATTCAAAATGTTAAAGGCTAAGAATGCTGGGGATATTCAGCCACCGGAGACCAATCTATGTGGATACTATGTCTGTGAGATGATCCGGAGATACACCTCTGAGCGGGTTCCGAGTGATACCAATGCTAAGAGGAATAACCTCCGGTGGATGCTTAGTCCAGAAGCTCGCTTCCGACCACTTCAAGAGGAACTAGCTGGATGGTTCAGCAAGGAAGTCCTCCATCCTAAAGGAGAACACTATTACGAGGACGTAGAACTTTATATGCATTAAATCATGTATGGAAACTTGTTCAAAATTGTATATGGTCATCCGATGATATTGAATATATATTGTATATTCCTCTTGAATTCTTTTTGGTTCTAATTTCAAATTTATTTGAAATTGTACATTCATATGCATGTATGTAGTACCGTAGAATATATGAAACTCCTTCAAAATTAAAATAAAGCACAAAAGAAATAAAACAATACAAATTAAACAGAAAACAGGTTTAAGGGGGGGGGGGCTAAAACCCTAAACCTGCGGCGGCCTTTAGTCGCGGTTGGCCAGAAGAACCGCGACTAAAGGTCCTCCGCCCCGACGGCCACCTGGCGCCCACGTGGACGGGCCTTTAGTCGCGGTTCTTAAGCAACCGCGACTAAAGGGGGGGGCCTTTAGTCGCGCCCGTTCTGTCGCGGTTGCGCAACCGCGACTAATGGCAGTTGCGAACCGCGACCAAAGGCCCTTTTTCCACCAGTGTAACCTCCCTCGCAGATCCTAGCACTGATGTGTGTATTATGATTACTAATCACCGCGTACTTATGGTGATTATACGCATTGCTGGCTAGGAGCGTCTCACACGGCGCATATGTGTCATGCTCCTGTATATGGAACGTGATCATCGACAACTAATGCATATGCCACAATTAGTGCATATGCCTATATATATACTGAGGCGAGGGTGACTTTTTATGCCATTGCATCAGATTATATTGCTTCTAAAACTACCACATAATCTCGCATACGGTTCGTGGAAAATATGAAGGGGAGCGCTGTGTACACAATTGCCGTTTTTTCCATCGGGTGCCTTCTTATGGTTGGACAATGTAAGTACACATCACTATCATATTGTTTTTCTATATTCATTTGCATATTACGGACTGATAACAGTATATAATGTTATCTGCTGTATGTAATAGGTCGTCCTGAGCCCGAGAGCACCTACAAAGATGATCATGCCAACACGACCACGCTGCTCTCGTCACCTGACGAGAGCAAACTTACCTTGAAATTTTGTCTCGACAGAGATTGTAAGACCAAAGGTGAAAACTTTAGAACCTGGTGGGCGAAATGCATATGCTGCGTCACTCTGCCAGACGTACCGTGTTATGATTCCTATGAAGAGTGTCAAAATAAGTGCCCAAGTATACCGCAGGCCATACTTGCAAATACGGGGGGCATTAACAGACTACACTACTAGTATAAGATAGTGTGTTGATTGGTACGACCTTTTTCTGAGTTTATATATTATCGCAAATAAAAATGTGAGTTGAAATCCGATGCGGCCAATCTTTTCTTATTCTTATTTACTGAAATAATTCGTGCCACCGGTCGAGATGTGAGTTTAACTTTGAGTATAACTAAATCAAACTCAACCGTGTTAAAAAAACTCAACCGATCAATATTAGGAGAAAATAAAGTCCACTGAATTAAGGACTTACCTCCTAATTCATTCAGAAGGCCATAACGAGTTATATGGAAAATGTTCTATTTCCTCCGCCCTTCTCCCTGTTGAGATACATCCAGTACTTTTTGTAAAACGGCCCGTGCGTTGTGATGGGAGAAAAAAAAATCATAATCTCCAATGGCCATGACTACATTTTGCTGCATCACCAAGACAAACTATCACTCTCATTTTCGTGAAATCAAGAACAATTTTTGAAAATCGTGAACATGTTTTTAAACTCATGAACATATCAGAAATTATGAACATTTTTACAGATTTTTGAACATTTTCCAAGATCATGAAAAATTGAATTCATGAATATTTCATACTATTTGCAAACCTTTTTGTTGAAAATTATGAACATTTTAAAAACATTTTTTTTAAATGCGAGCATTTCTAGAATAAACTAATATATTTTTGAAATTGCTGGAACAATTTTTGAAATGCACGAACAGTTTGTTGATTTAACGAACATTTTTTGAAATGCAAGATCATTTTCTGAATCTTCAAACATTTATGAATCATTAAACTATTTTGTCAGACACAAACAGTTTTAAATTTTTTAGGACATTTTTTAATTCAAGAACACTTTTCGAATTGGTGATATTTTTTAATTTCATTAACATTTTTCAAAGCACAAAATTTTCTAAAAAAATGCGAAACTGAATATGTGATTTTTTTTTAAAAATAGCAAATATTTTCTGAATCCGCAAACATTTATGAATTATTAAACATATTATTTCAAAGTTCACATATTTTTATTTTTCTTAAATGTTTTGCACCCCAAAAATATTTCAAATAGAAATAATGAAGGCGGAAAAGTAAAACAAAATGTTTAAACGAAAATTAAAAAACTGGCCGCCCGGACATAGGCCTTCCGAAACACATGCGCTGTGTCTTTAACCAAAGCGAGGTATAGAAGATTCATTCTGCATGGGCCGGCCTATGCAGGGATTCAACTGTGTGAAACATTTTTTTATCACTTATAGGTGACATCTGTGGGTAATATTTTCCAACATTTTTGGGCAATTTTGATGACATACTGCCAAGAGCAATAACCCCTTTATTATTTACTAGCATAACAAACTTTTTCTTGAAATTGCTAGAACAATTTTTGAAATTCACAAACACTTTTTTGATTTAATGAACATTTTTACAAATGCATGATCATTTTTGAATCCGCTAACATTTTATGAATTGATAAACTATTTTGTAAGTCATGAACATTTTTATTTTTTTGGATATATTTAACTCCTAAACATAATTGGCAAAAACAAAATTCAATTTCAATAACATTTCTTAATACACGAACTTTTAAAAAAATCTTGAACATTTTTTATTTCCCGAATTGTTTTTGATTTCTTACATTTTCTTAATTTGAGAACATTTTTTAGAAATATCGAACATTTTCTGAATTCACAAACATTTATGTATTATTAAACATTTTACATTAAATTCAAATTTATTTAATTTTCCAAAATTTTACGTCTCAAATTATTTAAAATAGAAAAAAGAAAGGTGGAAAAGGAAAACAAAAATAAAAATAAAAGAAAAATTTTAAAAATAGGCCGCTTGGACATGGGCCGGCCCAAACACTCGCACTATGTCTTCTCCCAGCATGCAGAGCACAGTATAGAAGTTTCCTACTACATGGGCCGGCCCATGCATGGATTTCTCTGTGTGAAACATTTTTTGTCACTTATAGTTGGCATCTGCGGGTAATATTTTACAACTTTGAGGGCAATTTCGGTGATGTACTACCAGAAGCAATAAACCCTTTATTATTAGGTATAGAGGTATAGATTTGTCCTTACTAGCAATCGTCCATGTGTGACAAGTTCCACTTCCTTGTGTAACCTTATGTCATCTACTACTATCGCATTGATCACTTACGTCGTGTAAAACTGTCTCATGGGAAATTCGTCGTGTGGGATATTTTCATCAGTCACCTTCAAGTTATCCAAAATAGAATGTCTGCACAAACAATAAAAGAGGCAGCAGGTATAATTATCGAAGACATTGACTGGCTAGTACATTTGGCCGATGGATCTGAGTGTGCAACCCTAGCCGCCGCGAGCCGCCACGACCCATCGTCCCTTTCCCTGCCGCTGCCGGCGAGCGTTGCCGGGAAAAGCCCGCCCGACATCGGTGGCGGCGGGAGCTTCTCCTATCTGCTTGTGTGGAGGCCGCAGGGAGCTGCTCATCCTGGCAGAGGCACAGCCTTGCAGATGATCGGAGCTGTAGTTAGGCGGCCGCAGCTTGGTACGGCTCGGTGTGGTTGCCTCAATTCAGATCTGGAAGGCTTGATGGTGGTGATCTAGATCCGGTCGACTGTTTTGTTGTGACTAAAGACTGTGGTGCAGTGACCTCCTACGGCTCCACGACGACGGTGGTCATCCGAAGATCTTATGGAGGGTTCATCTCTCGAGATCCGTCGGTTGACTTCGGCGGTGAGATGCAAAACTACGGACGACGTTTTGATGTAGAGGGATGGTTGTGCAGCAGCAACACATCGCATATAGTTTCTGGGATTGCGGAAAAGTGATCGCGGCAATACATGAGTGACTTTGTTGGTGGTGCTACTCGAGCACTCGGACTAGAGCTCCGTGGTGAAAGCCTAGGTTCGACCGAAGTTGGTTATACCTGGCAATGGTAATGTTTTTTTACATCGTTACCTTTTTTTGAAAAAGAGCGTATATTAATATCGCGGAGATACCAATTACACCCAGCCTCTACACCAACAAAATGTCACAAATGACATCCAAGATGCACACAGCCTGAAAGAAAAAAAGAAGAAGAAAAGGGAAAAAAAAAGGCCCCGCCACGGTAATCAACTCTTCGCAACAGCAACCCAACAAAACTACCGCCAAAGACAACACCCGGAATACAAAAAGGTTCTCCAAAGGCCACGCCTCCAAGGAGGGAAACAGTGTACAAGCACCATCGTCTCCCGATCGAAGATCTTAGGCTTTCACCCTGGAGAAAGTATGAGCTCTCAAAACAATTCCTCCAGCAAGGCCATTGCCAGACACAACCAATGAAGGTCAGGCCTTAGGTTTTCACCCTGAAAGTCAACACTCGACACTTGAGAAGCACCACCAAACTTGAATTCCTCCGGTGCTACCGTCCCCACTTGCCAAGGCTGCTACTACAAATCATCAAACACCAGCTCACAGTTACCAAATCCAAATTGGATCACCGGCCCCCGTGAAGCAAAATCTTCAGCGCCTTGGAGGTCTCCGCCAACACTGGTCCTCCAATCTCAGCTACCATGACGTTCTCAACCGCAGTATAGACCATGGAAATCGAGATGCTGACATGTCCCGTGGTTTCGACAACCAGCGATGCTTCGCGCCACACGATCATGAAGCCACACAGGCGGATATGTGTGCGCACGACCGGATTCCATCCTATCCAGATATCCAGGAGCTTCATAAGCCAAACCGAGAAGATTTCTGGCAGAATATACGGAACACATCTGATGGCCAGATCGAAGAGGAGCAGACACGTTGAATGTTGCCCTGATGCGAGAAGAATGCTAGGACCACCACCATTAATCTGAAGACTCGCAAGCCCCCACACCGCGAGTCATGACCCAGCATGAACGGCAGAAGAGGAGACGGCAGCCCAGCTAGCAACTGCATGTCGTCGCTGGCGTGACCAAGGCCACAACCTGCTTACCCGCAGCACAAGCCTTGACTGGATCCCCATGGCCAGATCGGATCCATGGCCTAGATCGAGACTCGGCGATCCAGCTCGCACGCCGAAGACGACCGCTGCGGCGGCGCACCACCTCCCCCTTGACGCCACTCTGCCTGGATCCTCAGGCGCCGGCCAAGACGGCCGCGCCGCCCCATGCCCTGAAACAGCGCCACACATCCTCCCGTGTGACGCTGCCGAGGAAACACCTCCCCTGCCCACCGTCTTCGACGGGATGGGCGCCGCCATCGCCGCCGGCGTCGGCAGCAGTGACGGCAGGGGACCCTAGAGAGATCGGTGGGGATGGCCTCCGGAGCCGCCCGGGAGGGGAGCGACCCGAGAAGGGTGGGGAGGGGTTGTTGAAGAAATTGCTCGGACATGCTTCAAACTGATTCTTCAGGGTGAAAACCCGATTATGGCCTTAGTGGTTGCATCCGGTGACGGCATTGCTTGATCGTCACTCCCTTTCTGAAGGCATTGTTGTTGAAGACCTGTCGTCCATGTGGTGGCATGATATAGTTGGTACAGATATGATCATTATTCTAGTTTTGACGATTGTGGATCTGATTGCTTTGGGAGTTTTTCCTTTTTTAACTCGTCTGCGCATAGCTTTGGTCTTATTACTTTGCAAGCTGCCGGCATGTTTGTTTCTGTTGGTGTTGGTCGTGTGCATCTTAGTTGTGCAAAGACCGGGTATGGGCTTATCATGTTTTGTATCTTTTTGATGTTTCATTTTGAGTCAATAAAATCCGCCCTTTTGTCGGAAAAAATTTGGCCGATGGACGCATATTTTTTACATGAATGAACGGCAGATATCGAGATATATTAGACTTCTTGCTACCTCCAAGCAGATCAGCTTTAACCCTCTTTGCTGCTCTTAAAGTCTCCGACCTTACCTAACCTGACAAATTGTGCAAATGAATTATGTCAGGGTTTGTTAGCGCGCCCCAGAAATCTGTCACAAAGTAGTCATTTTTCATTGTTGGGGCAAACAAGTCGTTGCGCATATAACAGAAGCCATCTTGGCAAGTTGGCATATGGAGGACCTGGTTCTGTTTCTTTCTCAAATGCATATAGAGGACCCTCCATTCAGAAAGAGAGAATAATTCCAGGTTCTTTGGTTATGTATTTTTCCATATGATACAAATTGGACCGGGTTCCACTATCATCAGATAACGGAACAGAACATAAGAGTAAAATAGCGTCTCAACGCTAGAAAAACACAAAAATGAAAACCGCACAAAACGAAACACCCCCATGTTATCACCCAACAAAGGGTAGCCAACATGCCGCATGCACCGCTAACAGGAGGGGTGAAGAACACAGTTTTAAACTCCCTACCAGAGACAAACTGAAAGTTCTCAAAGGCCACATGCCCTCAAACTTACAAAGGGAAAGGGGGAAAACCACACCCTTTTACCCCTAGATCACCGCACACGCAGGTGCTCAGACATAACAAAAGCAGCCATCATCACTTTTTTTTTTGCCTCCGCTCATGTTATCTTGTTATGTATGCACCAGATTTCACAATACAGAAAAGATAGAATTATTCCGGTCACAATATATATGTGATCTGGACAAGCGACGATAAAACATCACTCTTTCCTTCTTTTAATTACCCTCTTGATACCAAGACGCGCCAGTTCAGATCCATGGCCAGGTATCTCTGCAGCTGGTGATGAATGGCTATCTTGAGGCATATCGGAGTTAGGGCAACCAACATCAGCATCCTCAGTTGGCGCTGTGAATTTGAAGAAATGTGAAGGTTAGCCTAAAGATATATATCAATTAAGCAGAGTTTTTACGGTACATCATACTACCTAATTTGATGGGTAGTATTAAACTGATCCAACGGTTAATATAGGTTGACTTGGAATTTAGCTTGGGGACAAATTGGTAATGTGGATTTGTCCTTTTAGTGCCGATGGCGCCTGCCCGCCCCGCCTGCGCTAGCCGGCCGCTGCACGCTCGCCGCATACCTGGCCTCCGGTCGTGCCTAAGGACAGGGGCCCTCCTCTCCACGACCGTGTGCTTTAGCAGCTACGACGTGTTCTCCATTTTTGTCATAAAGTTATGTCTCCGATGGCTCATCTAGGCTGCTGTTACGTACGTATGTTTCTCGTACCTAGGTACAACAAGAACTGTGCGGTGCAGTGTTTGTTACTACAACCGGCGACGACATCGAAGGACTCACGGCCTCCTCGCCGCCCACGCCATGCTCCAACTCTCATCCTCCGCACGACGATCAAAATAAGAGCGGCGCTACACGTAGTCACGTACCACCTCGCGCGACGCCGGAATCGGCGAACGCATGCAGGGAAGCGAGCACCTCCTTGTGCCCCTGCCCACGAGGCTGTGATGGCCCGGGAAGCCCATGAGCTAGCATGGCAGGTTGGCGACCGCGGAGAAGCTCACGTGCAGCCTCCAGCCCCATCACGGCTGCACGCGACGTGCACTCGGCCGGTGAGCTCTCGAGCGACTGCAGCTCGTGAGCACGTGGTGACGACGATGTGTTTAAGGAGAAGGCGAGAGACCGAACGATTTTTGAGAATGGAGGAATTACGAAGGATGTATCAGGCCTGATCTGTTTTTGCCCCTACGAATTTCAGAGTTTTTATGCTGTTATTATTCCGATTTTACCCTCCAACAGAAAATACTACCCTGTTTTAGTCAAAAATACTCCACAAATTGAGCTGTAGTATTAGTTAATCTTGTCCGTTCAATGGATAAAAATGGATGGCTCTTATTACTTTGATGTACTGTAAATATAATTATGCTTTGCTGGTAGTCTTAATTACCTGGATCTTCATATAAAGGGCGTTTTCCCTTCATATTCCAGCTTACTCCATCCTGATGCCTAATTCCAGCAAAGAGTATTTTCAGTTGATCTCTCACTTTCCTCGACTCATTCTTGACCTGTTGCTGCGACTGGTTCTCGAGGTCTGTCAAGGCAGCTTGGTGCCTCTGCTTCTCCTCTTCCTTCTTCCTTGAAAAACTTGTCAAAACATATTCACAGGCCGCTGCGAAGGATGAAACCTTATCTATAACTAGCGATTCAATCTGAAAAAAAAAACATTTATGAAACCTTATCCATAAATAGCGATTCAATCTTCATACTGATTTAATAAAGATCTTTTTTGTTCACCGACTTTACCTCATCTATGGTCATAGACCCGGTCTCGGCGCACCTAGATTCGCCTCTGTTAAACACATTTGATGCGCCAGCAACATTGTTCCTGTTCGCGGGGTTCCTCTGATAGCACACCAGTGCTTCGTGACGTGGCTTCCCATGACAAATGATCAAAGGTTCATGTGAATATATGATATAACACACAAAAAAAAGTTCAGTATTGGTGCATAGGTTCTATTTGTCCTTACCAGCAATCGGCCATATGTGACAAGTTCTGCTCCCTTACGCGACCTCGTGTCGTCTTCAACTATCGCGTTGATCACCTCCAGCGTGTAAAACTGTATCCTGGGGAATTCGTCGTGTGGGATATTTCCACCGTTCACCTCCAAGTTATCCAAATAGAACGTCTGCACAAACAATAAAAGAGGCATCATGTATAATTATCAGAGGCATTGACTGGCTGGTACATTTGGCCGATGGATGCATATTCTACCTGAATGAAAGGCAGGCATCCAGATAGGTTAGACTTCTTGCTACCTCCAAGCAGATCAGCTTTAACCCTCTTTGCTGCTCTTAAAGTCTCCGACCTCACGTAACCGGACCAATTGTGCAAATGAATTATGTCAGGGTTTTTAAGCGCGTCCCAGTAATCCGTCACAAAGTAGTCATTTTTCATTGTTGGGGCAAACAGGTACGTCGCCACGCATATAACAAAGGCAATCTTGAATTTTGATATTTCTGCTTTTGTCATCTTTTGGCCCCTGACCTTCTTCACAATCGCAACCACCGGACCTATGTCGTGCTCCGATTCGGATATTCCGAGAGTCTTTCGGATCGCTGCTATCACATTCTCAGGAACACCGTGTTGTTCATTCTGTACCGGTGCGCCGTCACATGGAATTCCCAGCACAGTTTCCACATCTTTATCATGGAAAGGTATGTCCCTGCGGTAACCTGTGATGATAGAGCTTGCTTCCTCATCAACTTTGCTTAGCAGCCACATGAGGAAGTGCCGATTTGTCCTCATGAGCTTTGGCAGGAGAAGCAGGCCCCCAAAACCAATCTCCCTCACATAGCCTTTCTTCTCTTCATCTAATCCATGGATCAGGTTGTACAGTTTCTTCACGCTGCACCTTGATCCGATGTACGTGTTCTTTGCAATTCCTTTGTCATGCTCTCCGATTTCTGAATCAAACTCTGACTCGGCGACCCCTCCAGGATCTCCTCCTTTTCCATGTCCATTATGATTTACTCCATGTCCTTTACCATTTTTTTCAAATTCCGGATCAGGCTCTGAATCAACTCCTTCAGCATTTTCATCAAATTCTGAATCAGACTCTGACTCGACTCCTCCTTCAGCATTTTCATCAAATTCAGAATCAGACTCTGACTCGACTCTCCCTGCAGGAACTCCTCCTCCTTCCTCTTCTGATGAAGAACAGAGGTCTATGCAGTCATCCATCCCTGATGCACGAATAGTTTCTTTCTTCTTGTGCATTGCTACACGAATAATCTGTGTTATATCAGTAAACCATATTACTATTCAGGTACTTCCTATATACAGTAGTAAAAAAAGAGAGTATGCATAACCATTGTAGTAAATCAGATACATCTAATAGGGGGGGATCTAAATGGCACTCCGGGAGAACAATTAAATCAACCACTAAAATGTTTTCATGCCAAATCTCTCACTATTCAGACCATGGTATCCAGAAAATCGATGTCTCTTTACTGAACAAGTAGATTGAAACCAGAAAGTCCTCAAAGCTTAAATAGTTGCAGAAGGAGATTAGCGATTCAAGGAAATAACAAATGACAAGCTATCAAAGAAGATACTAATGCAAAACTTTCCAGCACCCTTGGATCGAAGAACTAACCGGGCAACTTCAGCGCAGTGGAACCGCTAGAGCTCCTTCTCCATCTTCCCAGCACAAGCACAAGCACAAGCACAAGCAGGGGATCCTTCAACTGGGTGGGCGAGGTCTTCAATGGAGCCAGCCGTGTAGTAGGTGCCCAAAGGACGGGAGGGTTCCATCGGGAAGGAGCGCGGAGAGTGGGCGACGGGACGGGTCACTGCGCGGTCACGGGGTGAACCTAGCTAGCTAGGGGAGCCACGGTTGCTCAGTCCTTTTACCTGCTCGAGGTATGGGGCAGCAAGTTATGAGGCTTGCTGATGGAGATTCCATATTCGACTCATTCGTCGAGCCGTTGGGCAAACGCATGAATCTTTCCACGTACAGCTCACGGCTCAGGCCAGCTCCAACGCTAGAATTCATCTGCGTGTGTCCGTTTGGAGCAACGGACAGAAAATGTGACTCAAACACACACCCTATCCCATTTTTTCGTCCCTTTGAGAGCAACTCCAATGGGGCGACACATTTCATCCGCCGCCGTCCGTTTTGGGTCGACGCGGACAAACGGACGCGCGTCCGCTTGGCGTCCGCTTGCCGACCCATTCCGATCCAATTTTGAGCCGGATTTGTGCCGGCGCAGACACGAGACGATCGCGCGCGCGCCTACTCCTCCCCGGGCCCGCCGGTCGGTGGCAGACACCACCATTTCCCCTCATTTTCCCCAAAACCCTCCCGCCTCCGCGCGCGCTCCCGCCCCACACCCGCCATGGACGACAACCTCGACCTCGACGTCGCCGCCGGCCTCGCCTCCCTCGCCTCGTCTGGCATGACGACCGCCCCCTCCTGCAAAGGCAAGCCTCGTGCCCCGCGCAAGATCGCCGCCGCGCCCAAGCCAAAGAAGGCGCTGACGCCCGAACAGCGGGCAAGGGAGTCGGCCAAGAGGAAAGGCCGGAGGCACGCCGCGGACGCGAGGGGTGAAGCCGTCGCGGCTGCCGCGGTCGCCGCCGCCGCGCAGCAGGAGGTCACCAACGCCCGCGTCACGGCGACAACGAGGGAGGCGCTCTATATGCTAGGGTTAAACCCTAGCTAGCACGGCCTCGTCAACGCCGCCGCGGCCAGCACCGGCTCATCCGCGCTCCCTCGGATGGTGTTGCCCGACTCGCCCCGCGCGTCGGCTTGCAACCCGATGCCCGGCTTCCACGTGTACCCGCAGACATCCTGCCTTTCCAGGGAGTGTTCGCCCAACGTGAGCGTGGTGGCGCCTTCCACGCCCGCGCCCGCGCCCATCGGCCTCAACGCCACACCGGTGGCCGGTGGCTCGTCATCGGGAGGTGCGAGGAAATGCACAAGGCAGATGTCGGCCGACGTGCTACCAGACACCCGCAACCTGTTCGAGGGAATGCCGGCCGCCGGCGACGAGGACTACATGCAGAACCTCATCTTCGAGGGCGGTGCATCGGCCGCTGGCTATGATCCCGACGAGACACAAAGCCAGGACGGCCGTGGGGCGTTCACGCCGGCCGCTGGCTACGATCACAATCAGGCGGCTTTCATGCGTGATCAGGTCGGCATGGACCTGGATGGCTTCCCACTTGATCACGAGTTTCCGGACGACTACGGGCAAGAGGAAGAGGACGAGTGCGACATGGAAGTGGAGCCTTTGTTCGAGGACGAGCTCGCCAACCAAGTCGCCGGGCCGAAGCCGAAGCGCAAGAGCAAGCGGATGAAGGCATACACGGTGGTCGAGGACAAGCTTCTTTGCGAGTGTTGGCGAGACATTGGACAAGACCCCAAAACCGGCGCCGAACAAAAGCATTCAACTTTTTGGATTCGTCTCCACCGGGAGTTTCATGAGCGCAAGAAGTTTCCGCCTTAACAAATTGTGAGCACACGCGGGTGGGTGTCCATTTCAAAACGTTGAAGGGTGATCCAACAAGAGTGCAACAAGGTTTGTGCCACCCTTGAGAGCGTCAAGGCCCGCCCCGTGAGCGGCATCGGCATGCAAGACATGGTATGCTAGCCAGCCGCCCTCTTTTGTGTCATCAAGTTTATGCTTGCATGTTCATTTGCCTACCATTTGCCAATATGCTTGCATGAAAACGTTTGTAGGCATTCAAGGTCCAACACAATGGCAAGTGCTTCAACCTCTCCCATTGCTTTAGGGTCATCAAAGACGAGGAAAAGTTCAAGGCGCAATATGCCACCCTCAAGTCGCGTGGGAGGAAGCAAGCCGTGGAGGAGGTTGGGGACGGCGAGTTGGCACGACCGCGTGGGAAGACCAACTCCAAGAAGGAGGACAAGCGGGATGCGGCATCGAACACCTTGATCGCAAGCGTGGAGGGCATGATGAACAAGAAGGACCTAAGGGAGAAGGAGCGCCCATGTTTCAAAAAAGAGCAAATGAACGCCTTCATGGAGATCCAAAGGAGGAGGCTTGAGATGGACTCGAAGAAGCAAGCCAAGATGCTTGAGATGGAGGCGGAGAAGCAAGCCAAGATGCTAGAAATCGAGGCCTCCAACGCCAAGACCAAGGCTAAAGAAGTGGCTCTCGCGAGCATGATGACCGGGGTGGAGATCATGAAGGTGGATCTCAACACCGTGTCACCAAAAAAGAGGCCGTGGTTCGAGAAGATGCAGGCCGACATGCTCAAGTTCACCGACGAGTGATCTCGTGGCCGCGAGCGCCTTCCTTTTTTGTATGCCGGCTTGTGTGCTGGCATGACCACGGGACCGCGATGGCGTGGTCAAACTCAAGTCCCATCCCTTTTTGTGTGCTGGCATGTGTGCCGGCCGCTGGCGAGTGCGCCAACATGAACTGCGGTGATATTTTTTGAAGCCGACAATGTATGTCGGCGCTGTCATGGTGCCAGCATGATCTATGGCCGCTGGCCTTTTTTAAAATTGAGTGCAAACATGAAATGAGTCAGTGCGTTGGGCGCACTGCCGACCCAAATGCAAAACTGGGGCGGACGCCGGGCGGGCGGTCGACCCAAACGGACAAAAAGCGGACAAATACGCCGTCCGTTTGGGTCGGCCGTTGGAGTTGCTCTGACCCGATCTCTCGACCAAATTTGGTCGTGATTTGGGTCCAAAGCGGACACAAACCGGACGTTTGTTGTGTCCCCGTGTCCTGTTGTGTCCACTACATGTAGATGATGGCCCGTCTTTCATCCGAACAAATGGACCCATCACGCCGCACTCTCTCTCTCCTCCTTTTTTACCCACCATGCTAGGCCAGTTGCTGTGCCGCGGCGCTCAACATGCAGACGAGCAGCAGCGAGGCGAGGTGTGGGGAGTGCGGGCGGGCTGCAGGGCGAGGCGGGGTGGGGCGGTGCGAGCTCGAGGCGGTGGCAGTTGCAGGGAGTGCGGGCGGACAGGCTCTGGCGAGCGTTGGACGGGCGGCTGCGGCGGGATGAGCTGCAGCGCGAGCTCGAGGCGGCGACGGCTGCAGGGCGGGGTGGAGCGTGAGCGGCAGGGCGAGGGCAAGCAGCGGCCGGGCACGATGAGAAGGGTGCAGGCGTGGGGCTAGGGCACGGGTGCGGCGAGGCGAGTGGGCGCGGGGCTAGGGCGTGGGTGCGGCGAGGCGGGCGGGCGCGGGGCGCAGGCAGGGCAGCCGAGCGCGCTGGAGCAGGAGCACTGCCGTATCTCGCGCCATAGCCTCCATCTCCTCCCCTCGAGCTGGAGCAGGCGTCAGGTGTTTGCGTTGCCGCCAAGGGCGCGATGAGGCGAGTGAACTCGTGCCGGAGTGTTCTTTGTCTACTCCACCGATCTACTTTTTATTTGCAAAAATTTTACATGTCCGTGTGGACAAGTTGAGATGGAGCAGCCGGTTGGGTGCATCGATAGGCAGACGTCTAAAACCGGACACGGCGCCCGCTTTATCGCCCCGAATGAACAAAATCCGGATAAAACAAATGTCTGTTTGAGGTCGACGGTTGAAGTCGGACTCAGTGGTGCCACGGGGCCATCATGGTGCTTTCAGGGCAGGGGCATTCCACCTCTTTCAACACATCGCTAATCCAGAGCTTACGAAAATTCTGGCCTGCAGGCGAGCTCTCCAAGTAGCGACGAAGGGGAAGATAACAAGGTCCATGTTTAACTTGACAACAAGGAGGTGGCATCTATGCTTAATGACACAGATAAAAACCTCTCAGCTCGAGGACCTTAGGTACAAGAGATATCAAGGAGATGCTCAGGGCTATCTCCATGACCGGCGGGGATGAAACCCGTGAAGTAAAGGTGCGGTCGTCAGCGAGAAAGAGTATAACATGAGAGAAAGACCGGTCTACTTGGGACTTGAGGCCCGTCACCTCCCATGCTCTACTCATTCCCATTGGAGTCCGTGACCTACCCGTCACTGGTGGAGGTGAGGTCCATGATGAAAGTGTGACAGGCCAACACTTTCCTCGTGCCACAAGCGCCCAAAATTTCGTCGGCGGCGCGTATGAAGCACATATGTTGGGGTTCTTGTCCGCGATTGCCTGCGCCGCCAACGCCACCCTCATGTCCCGCTGTGTGGCGTATTCGTGGCGAGCAGCGGCAGCGTGAGCATCGGCATCCTCGTAAATCGTACACTGGTCCAAGACAAAGTTGGGGTTTGCTGCAGCCATGGTCACCACGGCTTCCGCACTCGCGCGCTCGCCGTAGATTTGGCCCTCGAACAGCCAGTGGTGCTCGAGGAGGAGCAGGTTATACCGCTGGAGACACAGGTGATGGCGCAGGCACCTCCTCACCATGACGGCATGGAATTGCGCCAGCATCTGCTCCATGGTCAAACCGGCGTGGACAGGCGTCAACACGGGCGCAGAGTCATAGTCGGAGCCCTCCATCTTCGGGCGTAAGGTGGAAATCTCCAGCGCCCTTGGATGGAACAACTAAGAGCATCTACAGCCGGACTTGGCAAATCCGGCCACTCAAACACCCGCGGACGCGTCCGCAGGCACTGACCGAGGACCCCTCAAATGTTGCACTGCACATCCACATACCGCAAATTCCGATCCTCAAATCCATGCAATCCATGCACGTCGATGATACGATACAAACTGTCTGAATGCCAAAATCCAAAACAAAACAAAGTAAATCATAGTTCAACAAACCTGACATGGCAAAATAAAATCAATGTCCGAGCGTGACGGATGGCCTCGGATCACTGGCTGGCTGCCTGTTCTCAGCGGAATGCGTTCTGCTCGTCCTGCTCTGCCTGCATTTGGGCTGCCTCCTCCACCTGCATCCGGGCCGCAGCCGCCCTCGCCGCCTCGTACTTCCTACGGTCGTTGATCTCCATCTTCTTGTCCACAAATCACTTCTTTGCATCCTCATCATAGAGGGTCTCATCCATGATCCTCGCATCTTCTGCGCCCCGTGCGAGTTGCAACCTCTCCTTCTCAAGCTCTGTGTCGCCAAATGTCTTGGCCTTCTCAAGCTCCCATTTGATCACTGCTTGTTGCTTGTCCAACTCGATTTTCTCCCTCTCAATTTCCACCACGTCCGAACCTCCCTGCGCCGCCGCCGCCGCCTCCCTCTCTCGCTGTCTGCGTCGCCGCAACTTGCGGGTGACATTCTCTGCCTTGCAAGTCGCCACCGACGAAATCACGTCGCCGAAGGATGAGGCGGACTGCGTCTCCGTTGCGGCGGTGTAGGTCGGGCTGGACGACATCTCTGGTGGTGGATCGGGACCGGAGGTGAGGATTGGGAGCCAGGGTGGAGGCCGGCGAGGGTCCCGGGCGCGGGGATGGTTGGAGGGTGGCGGGAGGAGGAGGAGGAGGAGGAAGGATTTGATGATTTTGGTGCAATTTGGGATGGGGTCGGGCTATCGGGTCCAACGTGACGGGCGTGCCCGGGTGCGCCCGAGTGCCCCTTTATCCGCCCCATATTTGGGCTGAATATGGGGATGTCGGTCAGCCAGGGCGTTTGAGGACTATTTGAGAGGCCATCTGGATTCAAAAATCATGATCGAACAGTGACCGGATGGCCTGTCCGAACGTATGTGGCGGGTTTTAGAGGTCCGGCTATAGATGCTCTAACCGGGCCTCTTCAGCTCAGTGGAACCATGGTGCTCTTTCTCCGTCTTCCCAGCACAAACACAAGCAGGGGATCCTTCAAGAAACTGGATGGGCGGGGTCTTCAATGGAGCAAAATTTCGTGTTTTGACCCTTTTCTGAAAGTTAATCGACATCTGACCCTGGTTCGTAAAAATTTCGAGATCTGACCCTTTTTCCTACCACCACAGTGTCTGGCGGTAGGATATAACTGCCTACCGCCATATATCTTGGTGGTAGGACTTAACTGCGCCGTCACCCCGATTTAACGTGAAAATAATCCTACCGCCAGAGCCTTTGGCGGTAGGCTGTGCAACCTTACCGCCAAAGAACCTGGCGGTAGGCAGTACAACCTGATGACGTGCATGCGACTGGCACAGTGTCATTTATGTCATTTATCCTGCCGGTCATACATAGCCTGCTGTCTGCCCCTCGTACTTAGCCCTGCATGTCTGCCCGTCCTGTAGCATCACCTTTGCTGGTGGCTGCGACTATTGCCAGCCTAGTTTGCAGCTGGCCTGCCTAGCCACTACTAGTAACTAGGAGCATGTACATGCCCACACGCCTGCCTAACCACTAGCTAGCTAGCTACTACTAAGTACGTGTGAGTGCAGCGCAGCAACATACAAGAGACAACACTAGATGGAATGGACTGCATGCATGCAAGTCGCTGGGCATTAGTGCAGACCCCTACCGCCAAACACTCTGGCGGTAGGGTATAATGGGCTATCGCCAAAAACCTTGACGGTAGGGTCTTTTCCACATTAAACGGGCGTGACGATGCAGCTAAGTCCTACTGCTAGAGACGCTGGCAGTAGGCTGTACAATTCTACCGTCAAAGTATCCGGTAGTAGCAAAAAGGTCAGATTCTGAAATTTTTACGAACCAGGGTCAGATCACGATTAACTTTCGGAGAAGGGTTGAAATTTTGCCGCCAGCCGTGTAGTTGCCCAAAGGACTGGAGTTTTTTATTGCCAAGGGGCGCGGAGAGTGGGCGACGGGACGGGTCACTGCACCGTCACGAGGCGAACGTTCAATCCTTTGACCAGCTCGTGGTATGGGGCAGGCTCGATGGAGATTCCAAACTAGCCATCCAATTTTTTTTTTTTGCATGGCCATCCAATATATTCGACGCGTCTCGTCTAGCCGTTGGGTTGCAGCCGCTCTATCAGTTCTTCTACTTCTACGTAGTTATTACTAGGGTAATATATACTTTTTTTTCTTTTGAACCGGGTAATATCTACTCCCTCCGTTTCATAATGTAAGACGCTTTTTGACATTAGCATAGTGTCAAAAAACGTGTTACATTATGGAACGGAGGGAGTACTTCTATTATAGTTTCATGTGCAAATACATATGTTTTTGGAGAAAATTTTCGGATAACCTTAGCTTCAGGGAAGCTCACATAAAAAATACCATATCTTCTGAGTGTTTTAGAAGAAAGATATTTTTAGTTCTCCTACGCAAATCGATGGAGCGGCACATGAAGTTTTTGAAAATAAGCACATGAAGTTTTTTTACAAGATACACGGCCACTTTTCTTGAAAGACGTGGGCATTTTTTTCTTGCGGCACATGAACATATCTTTTGATAGATACACATGTATTTATTGTGATATACATGAACAATTTTTTCTACATACACATACACATTTTTTTGAATGCGCAAACACATGAACTTTCTTTTGATGTACAACTCAGGGCTCTCTAGTCGGCTGTCGTGGCGCTCGTGTCATCCATGCTTCGCCTCTCTACAGTCTTCAAAGTCTCTCATCAACTTCAATATTTTGCTTCATCCACCCCGTGTTTCCTTCCT
>NC_041381.1:655074346-655081636 GCF_002162155.2 Triticum dicoccoides
CGTGTTGTGCCCACCAATCTAGGCACGCCTTCACATGTACCAAGACCCTTAATCTCGAGCCACTGTGTCCCTCTTCAATTGGTAGGCACGATCAGGTGGGTGGAAAACAATGGCTTGGATGGGCGTGGTGAACATCACCGACATGGTGGTGCTAGACAACCCCGCCCCCTTACTCAAACCCCATCCAATTCGACATATTGTATGAGTGTCTTGTTCCGCTTAACAACATCATGTATGCAGTATGGCCCTCCTTCCGTCTATAGCCCTCTTTCCCATGCACTTGTCCCATTATTATAATCATGCCATGAATATTAAACGAATTTGAAATATGAAGGTGCCCTTACAATCAAGGTTTTTTTTCTTTGCATCCACAAAGGGTGATCCTAACTTAGGACAACCGGACACATGCAATTGCCCTAGTAAAAAGTGTTGTTTCTGCCATAAAGATGAGACAATCAAATAGCTTTCCTTCCGATGCAAGTTTCTGCAAACGACATGTCTAGTCATCAAGAGTGCAACGAGGTTTTAGATGTTCACACTTTTGTTCACCCAGGAAAAGCCTTCACCTCTCCTAATTCTTTTGGAAAATTGATATAATCATAAATAAAGTATATGGTGACCATTGGTCCTTAAATTGTATGGTGAAATGACTTTATGTATCATTTCATCAGGAGACCTCCTTTTTCAAACAAAAACAAAAACAATTTCATTTGAATAGCTGGGATTTATCGCAAAAGCTACAATGGCATTACTTCGTTGGTTCGAACCAAGGAATCCGTTAGAAATGATTTGAAATGAATATTGTTCTCTCATCGATCAAGGATTGTTATATGAAAAGAAGTGGGGTTTGAAAAAGGGAATGGAATGCTCAAACCGGGACTGCTAGAGGAACGCATTTTCAATAACATAACTTGTGCTCCTAGAATATGGTGTTCCATAAACTCTGGAGACAACAAAAGAAACTATTTTCTATAAAGGGAAAACTTACTTTTCATAATTTAGGGATGCAACCAACGAAATTGAACCTTATAGTTTAGTCAGATTAGAAGATCTTATTAGAACTTTTATCAATAGTTTGTGCATAATTGGTGGTTTTCTTACATATAAGAACTTATGCACCTTCTTCACTTCTTGGCCTGCCGAGACTATGCTTCGAACGCCGCAAGTAGTGAAGTAGGCGAGCTTGTAGACAATTTCCCGGCCACCCTGCACCGCATGGTTCTCTCTTGAGTTCAATCGAAAAAAGGGAATTGCATGTACGAGAGAACTAAACATGAAGCACTAACACGATAGTCTGCATGATTGAGCCGGCGGTTAGAGCGTGAAAATCTCTTTTTGTCAGACTGGAGATGAAGCCATAGAGGAGGATGAGCCATGGCCCACAAAAGCGCCAGGCCCAGATGCCTTCCAAACAAACTACTAGAATGTATGCCATAATGATGGCATACTTATTGATGATCTTTACTTCTAACCGTTATTGAAGATCCTCCTCCCGTAAATCCTCAATCTCATCATTCCAGTTTTTCAAACCCCTAGGTAGACATGTTCGTCCGTGGTATGGTAATGTTGGAGTGGTAGATGTATGATTCCTCTTCGGTTTGCTGGCCCTGTGAAGAATGTAGGGCCGGGCGGCAGAGCTGCAGAGGGTGAGCAAGGAGATGAGGGGCGCCCAAAGTAAGGTGTCCAAGACGACTACAACCAAGGGCAACAATACTATGGCGGCACAACTCTCCCCTAGAACGTGCTTACCATGTAGTGGCAGCTAGCTAACGGAGTGGCATTTTTTCGAGGTGAGATGCCAAGTGGGCTACCCCGTTTCTCTCCCTTTTCTTTTGATCCTTTTTGTTTCGCCCATCTTTCACTTGGTTTATACGGTGTTGTGATGGTTGCTTGAGTTGCGACTTGCGACGAGCGAGGTATTAGAGAAGAGTTGTCAAGCCTCAGGGACGTGATGTTTTCCATCAGCCTCCCTTGCCACTAGTCACATTATAGTTTTGGCACAATTGCAAACCGGGTTCATGATTTTTGAACTTGTCCACAGTGGGTAACTAACGTCGATGCAGCATCTAGTCATACAATGCCATGCATTTGCTCCCATTTTTCTGCAGCAGTTCGATTGAAACTTTGTTTACAAGGCTTCGTGAAGTACTAAACCTAGTAGTATATTTTTTTCGAGAATCACTAAACCTATCAGAGTCTGAACCTTTTTTTCGGGGATATCTTTTTCAGAAAAAAAAAAGCTAGAATGGCAACACTTTTTTCTTTTGCGACATAGAACAGCAATACTTTTTTTAGATGTATAGAACGGCAATACTTAACACTTTCAGCCCACACGCAAAGCTTAGCCTTTTTACACGGGCCGACTTTGTATTCTGCAGCCCATTTATGTCGTTGGCTCAGTTACGCAGTACTCCACACACAGTCTCCTGCTAAGGGCATCTCCAGCCGTTGGCCCCCCAGGAGGGGCAAAAAATCGCCCCCTGGGGCGCACCGGCGCTAAACCGCGCACTGGGGTCGTGATGCCCCCCAGTCGCGGCGCCCACGGTTAGTAAAAAAAGACAAATACGGCGCAAAAACGACTCAAATTTAACACAAACGTCGGCGAGTTCATTCAAACTTAAACATATTTTACAAAAAAAATGAAAAAAACTACCGCGGGCTACCCCCGCCGTCCTCGCCGCCCGCCTGGCCGCCCGCCCACGCGGTTCTACATGCCGAGGCGGTAGAACCGCGTGTAGTCACCGCCTTCGTCGTCGTCGTCGCCGCCGCCCCCGCCTACGCCTCCGCCGTCCCTGCTGCATCCCTCCCCCGGTTGGCGCGGCGGGTTGGACGGTCCGGGGCCGTCGTCGTCGTCGTCGCTGTCGAGGACCACGACGCCGTGCTCGTCCTCGCGCCCACGCTTGCGGGCGGCTATCTCCTCCAGGGCCCGGTGCTGCCGGACCATCTCGTCGCGGAGGTAGTCGGCCCGCGCCCACCGCATGGCGTCCTCGTCGGAGATGCCGCGCCGGGCTATCTCCTCGTACTCCGAGGGCAAGCCGGGCTCCGGCTTGGGCTCGACGAGGACGAGGCGACCGGCGGGTGGAGAGGCGTTGGCGCCGATGCGGACGCCGGAGCTGCGGGTGTGCGCGCTGACCGGCGCGTCCTGGGGCTCCGGCTTCACGGGGCGGAGGCAGGGCGAGCCGCCGGACGAGGAGGAGGACCCCCCGGTCTCCATGCGCCTCGGGGTCCAGGAGCTTCCCCGGCGGCGTGAGAAAGAAGGGGGAGCGGGGTACTCGAGCCGCGGCGTGTTGCCGCCCTCGATGTACTTGAGGACGGCCTCCAACGTGCGCCCGGGCACGCCCCACCACCGACGCCGGCCGGCGGCGTTGAGCCTGCCGGAGGGCTCGACGCCGTTGGTGGCCTCGAGCTGCTGGGCGTGACGGCGGCGGAAGTAGGGTTCCCAGAGCGGGCTGTCGGGGACGTACCGTGGCCCCTCCGTCGACGCGCGCGGCAGATTCGAGCGGATGCGTGCGATCTCCGCACGCCGGGCCGCTCCGGTGGGTATCGGGGGCACCGGCACGCCGCCCGCGCTGATCCTCCACGCCCCGGGCACCCGCATGTCCGGCGGGACCGGGTACTCGGCCTCGTAAAGGAGGCGAGCCTCGTCTTCATGAAGGTGGCGGCGGCCGAAGCCGTTCGCCGCCGCGCCGTCGCCTGGGAAGCGCTCGGCCATTGGTGGAACTGGAGACGGTGAAAGAGAGGAGAGGAGAGGGAGAAACGACGACGGCGGTGAGAGTGCGATGAGTCACCGAGTGCGCCGGGGCGCGTCATATATAGGCCGAGGCGCGCGTGCCACCGTGCGTACGCGTGGCGGGCGAGGGAGGTGGGCGAGGGACGCGCGTCGACCGGTCTTCACTGCGCCGCCCGTGAGCACCAATGGCAGGCTGACCGGCGCGGCAGCGCGCGGCAGCTTTGGCATTGATTCGCCGCGGGAAACGAGGCGATGAGGACGACGAAGGGCCGAGAAGAGAGCCGTGTCGCTGACGCGGCGGGCCCGCGGCTTTTTCGCGCCAAAACAGTTCACCCGGCGCCCCCGGGCGCCCCCCAGCGCGCCGGGTTCGGGTTGGGTCCGCCGGCGCTGGTTTCGGCGCAAGCCGGCGAAAATCGGGCTTCTGGGGGCGCGACTGGGCCGTTTTTTCGGCGCCGGCGCGAAAAAACGCTTGGGGAGGCCTTCCTAGGGGCGCGGCTGGAGATCCCCACGCACCAACACACATAGCCGCCGCCGGGGAAAATGGCCTTGCCGGCAATCCCCGACGAGCTCCTGGTGGACATATTCCTCTGCCTTCCCACCCCAGAGGATCTCATCCGAGCCTCCGCCGTCCGCGTCTCCTTCCGCCGCCTCGTGGCCGACGATCCTTCCTCCGGCGCTTCCGCAAGCTCCACCCCCCGCCCCTCCTCGGCCTCCTCGACCCAAATCGGCACTGCTTCCACCCCGCCGTCCCGCCTCACCCCTCTGCGCCGGCGGCCAGCGCCATAGCCAGCGCCGCCGACTTCTCCTTCGACTTCCTCCCCGGCTCCTCTCGGGACTGGTCCGTGCTGGATGTCCGCGACGGCCGCGTCCTCCTCAGCAGACCCCGCCGCGCCGGTAAGGGTCTCAATGAGATGGTGGTGTGCGACCCCTTGCACCGGCAGTATCTCCTGCTTCCCGAGCTCCCCGATGACCTAGTCTTCGTGGATTGACACACTCATGATTGAAGCATAGTTGCCATGTTTCCGGTACGGTGGAAACGAGGAACGGGAACGGGGTACGAGAGTCGGAGGCTAGAAAAAATAGGGTACAGCGGGGGTATACATCTCTAGAACGATTTTTCTAAAGCGGAAACGCGATCCAATCAACTCCGGTACGATGAATCCGGTACAGTACCATGGAACGAGAAACGTGAATCTTCGATCCATGAAGACTAAAATAAATCATCTCCTTCCCAATGGAAAATTTATTAGCAGCCTTGGAGTAATTGGAGAGCAGAACGAAGAGTTATTTAGAGGAGTGGAAAAGAATAGGGCATAGAGTAAAACGAGGAGTTCGCGATTGATATGGCTGACCTTTTGCTTACTCGATCGATTCAGGAACCAAGACTGTCGAGTCGCCGAACCTGAATCGACGATCCGGCTGCGAAAACGCCGAATCCGCATTGAATCTTGCCGAATCGTCCCTCGTTCCCGAATCTGATTCTGGGTCGATGAATCCGGGTTGAGGGACGGCCCACCGTTCCCCGTTTCCGGCTACTTTGGATTGAAGGGGCGCGCTTGAGCGGATCCTACAGAGAGACCTTCCTCGTCCCTCCCGGCGATGACGAGGAGGCACCTGCTATGGAGGAGACGTCATTCAGAATGATCTGGATGACGCTGCTCCAAACTAAGCCGATGGCCGCTGTCTTCTCTTCCGGCACAGGGCAATGGCGAGCCATTCCACCCCTGACTCGGAGCGAGTCGTTACCTGGCTTCGTGCCATCGACATGGATGTTTTCGTTCGTGTCGCGCCATTACGCCAATGGTCGCTTCTACTGGATTTCAGGTTCGACTGAAAAATTGCTCGTGCTTGACATCCGGGGGATGGAGTTCTCCATGGCTGACCACCCACCCTGTGTCAGAGGTGTGAGTGATGATGAGGCCATCGCGGAGGCCGGCCAAGGCATGACTGTGATGTTTGTGCCTAAACCTAACACACCTCGCTTTACTTATTCCGTTTGGCGAAACAACGGTGGGAGTTCCACCCAGTGGCAGATGGAGGAGAAGACAATCTCGCTGGATTATGGGTCCTTGCTCATGGGTGCAGTGGGAGGCACTTGCTCCTGTATCGTGGCTCGTTGGTCAAGCCAGGTTACTTCACACAGGACGTCAACACATTCCAGCTTGAGAGGGTGTGTGATGCATCATCACCCAAACAGTCATATATACTCCCTCCGTCCGAAAATACTTGTCGGATGAATGGATGTATCTAGACGCAATTTAGTCCTAGATACACTCATTTTCATCCATTTCTCCGACAAGTATTTCCGGACGGAGGGAGTATATTGCAACTTCCCACCATCGTTATTATCGTCACCAACAGTGTCAAGTGGTAACTTTCTGTTGCATGCCAGTTACCTCTTTCCCTTCATGACTATCACTATCACTATCACACAATTTGTCTCATGCTTGCCAGCCCATTATTGTAATCATAGTTATTGTTTACACGCTTTAGCGAGTGTACTTTTCTGTGCTTGTGCAAAAGCCGATCAATCTACTCCCTCCGTTCCTAAATATTTGTCTTTTTAGAGATTTCAAATGGACCACCACATACGGATGTATATAGACATATTTTGGAGTGTAGATTCACTCATTTTGCTCCGTATGTAGTCACTTGTTGAAATCTTTAGAAAGACAGATATTTTAGGAACGGAGGGAGTAATTGTTATTTATCTGTTTCTCTATTCTGTTTGCCATTTTAAGGTAATTAGACAAATTGAATAAATGGCTTTGCAAACTAGGAGTAGCATTTTAGTGGTGTCATGAAACTGCGAAAAACACTAAATTACAACAATTATTTTGTTTTTTTATGCCCAAGCTAATGAACAAGGAGCAGGTACAATTCTAAATTAGGACGTTGCAAAATCACCTTAGAAACATTTATTTCAGTCGACCAAGACTTATCATTTCTACTAATTCTCAGCTAAAAGAAATGTCCACTATAATTCTTATTTGGTGACCATTGCACCCATAAATTTATCTCAGTAGATTGCTTTCATATGAAAATCTATCCGAGGTTCAAAAGTCCTATTTGGTTTCTGGTATGAAATTTTGATTATTCTTGATAGTAATTTTTAAATAAAATATATAATTACAAAATATTTTGCTAGACAAATCAAACTATATTTTGAAATTTTAAATAAGCTATAACTTTTTTGCACCTTATAATGCATATTTCAGTAGGAATTTTGCAAAGC
Organism: Triticum dicoccoides; assembly: GCF_002162155.2. NCBI lineage: Eukaryota > Viridiplantae > Streptophyta > Magnoliopsida > Poales > Poaceae > Triticum > Triticum dicoccoides. The sequence goes on from NC_041381.1 coordinate 655,081,312, forward strand.
AACCGAACTTAGATTGGTAGTACTTCTGTGTTACACTGATAGAAAAAGAGGCTTCCGTCCAGCCCCATTAGTCGCGAAACTGTAGGAACCGCGACTAATGAAGTCTTTAGTCGCGGTTCGGCAGATGAACCGCGACCAAATGCCTGGGCCCAGGGCGCTCGCGGGCTTTAGTCGCGGTTGGCCAGGCCAACCGGGACTAAAGGTGCCCAAAGGCCTTTAGTCGCGGTTGGCCAGGCCAACCGCGACTAAAGCTCCTCCCTTTTAGTCCCGGTTTGTGGCACGAACCGGAACTAATGGGGTTGAGACCTTTAGTCCCGGTTCGTGC
>NC_041381.1:655082063-655094967 GCF_002162155.2 Triticum dicoccoides
ATGTCAAAAAAATAAAAGAAAATAAGTTTCTCATGTGATATGTGGTCTAGTTGTTGGGAAAATTTGCAAATGTGAATTTTGACTTTATTTGCAAAATCTCTCTGAAATTTGTAAAAATGGGCATAACTTTTGCATACTAACTCGGATGAGATTTTGCATACTAACTCAAACAGTGGACATAAAAATGGGCATAACTTTTGCAAACGGGGCTTGTAAGATCTAGAGTGGAAAAAATTGAAAAATATTCAAACAGTGGGCAAACTATGGTCAAACAATGGTCAAACTAATTATTCTAGAATATTAGTGTTACTAAATAATTATTTTAATTATTTCATTTTTGGTCAAATCTGGTCAAACTGTGGTCAACTGTGGTCAAACTGTGGTCAAACAATGGTCAAACTAATTATTCAAGAAATATTAGTGTTACTAAATAATTATTGTTTTTCAAAACAATAGTTTCAAACTCAAACAGTGAAATGTGTCACTTCATGCTCAAGCAAAATTCCTGAAGGTTAATAGGATTGACATCTTATTATTGTCAGGAAAACAACAAGTGCAGACTTGGAGCGTGGGAGAATAGAACCCGGAAGTTAAGCGTGCTTGGGCTGGAGTAGTGAGAGGGATGGGTGACCGGTTGGGAAGTTAGATGATTTGGAATGATGAGGGGTGATAAAAGAATAAATTGAGAAGTGATGAGGGGTGGTGATTAGAGACTAGAGGTTAAAATAATTCAGAAATTTGAAAAAAAAAATTCAATTTTTTTTTTCAAAAACTTGTGGCGGCCTTTAGTCGCGGTTAGCCACAAGAACCGCGACTAAAGGTCGTCCGCCCCGACGGCCACCTGACGCCCACGTGGACGGGCCTTTAGTCGCGGTTCTTAAGCAACCGCGACTAAAGGGGGGGGGGCCTTTAGTCGCGCCCGTTCGGTCGCGGTTGCGCAACCGCGACTAATGGCAGTTGCGAACCGCGACCAAAGGCCCTTTTTCCACCAGTGTTATGTATCGAGATAGATGAAGCGATACCTTTGGCATTCCTTTAATCCTTTGTGCGACATGCAATGTTCTCTTTTGGTCCATTACATCTGAAAACCTTGTCACTCAGCAATATCCTTTCATCATGTCCTATCATTCATAAATGAAGCTCTTATCAAAGTCATCAAGTTAATCTATGCAACCTACTGAAATTTTTTGTCGGAATTAATGCACCTGTCTTAGAGAAGCATTGTTCTAAATTTTGGCATCCTTTTCTGCACATTCTTTTATTTCCTTAGAAATTCCAAATTGTTTTCGATTCACACCTATTTATATCTCTCTTATTTCATCCGTAGTTAGAGTATCTTCAACCTATTTTGACCACCCCCCCCCCACCCACACACACACACACCTCAATATGTCCTGCAGATGCTTACGAACGTGTAGGAGCCGGCCCCGGCCGGCCCCCATTAACCTCAGTTCCATACAAAAGCATGGAACCTAGATTTGATCATACGTAGTTCATACAGTGGGGACAAAAAAGAACTACAAACTACATAAGAAAGGAAAATTGCAATTGAACAACTACAAACTACCCTACTCGTCGTGGGAGGAGAGCTCGATGACCCCCTTGTCGGAGCTGTCGGCCTCGTGGTCGTTTGCGGCGGGGCGACTCGAGGGCTTCTCCTCGTCGTCGACATCCTCCACGAAGAGCTGCTCCCACTTGACATCACGGAGGTGTCTCATGCGGCAGTTCGACGCCACCAACCACTCGTCCTCCAGGGACGCGAGGATGGTATGGTTCTCAGTGAAGAGGTCGGGGCCGGCCTCGAGCTCGGTGAGGGCGGGGTGGTTGCATCTACGCACTCGGCCTCGAGCGGCGCCTCGGGATTGCTCCTCTGCTTCCTCCACCGTGAGGAGGCGATGCCCTCGCCCCTAGCCACGCCGTCGGTCACCTCGAACCCGATGGCGGGGCCAACCTCCATGCCCCCCTCCGAGCTTGGCTCCGGAGAGGTTGGAGGTTGTCCAGCCGCAATGCAAGCCGTGCGTCGCGCGTAGTTGTTGCCTCCTTGGCAGTGAGCTCTGCGCGGCGCTCCAGGCACTGCAGAGTGAGCATCTTGTAGTGGCGACCTCGCGGATCATGGTGGATGATGAGCTCGCATGGGATGGCGCATTGGCAACACGGATGGGAGGGGAAAAGGATGGTAATTAATGTGGGCGGCTAGGGTTTGGCCCTTGTTGTGTGGCTTTAATAGCCGGGGCTAGGCTCCTTGGGCAGCACACAGTTGCGCCATGAATGTGGGCAGGCAAACCAGTGAGCTTTGGGGCAGACTGCTGGGTTTTCCGTGGGTCTGGACTGTCAGTCCAACGTGGCGAACGCAGCCCAGCCCAAGCAGATGGGGGTCAGGTTGGTGATTCTCTAAGTTAAGGCTCCACACGCAAAACAAATTCACGCATAGTGATTTACAGCGGTACTTGTTGGCCGTGCACTTTTGTGATTCATGCTGTCACTAGTCTGTGAAATCAATCCTTTTTGGTACTGTATTGAACTCTGATCATTATACAACCAATATATCATCTTTGTTCAGTGTACTGTTGTGATGGAACCTACGACTCTTCTGCCGGATTGCCGTTGCTGCTTTCTGTGTGGAAATGTTTTTTTTCTCTCCTTTAATCATCTTCCTGGCCTTTATGTATATGCTCCCTTCTTTAATTTCCTTCTGAGTCCTGACCCACACCCTTCCTTTGAAACATGGAAACACACAAATTTAAGATCACTACAATATTGCCCTGGTTGCAGCATGATTGAACTTGATTGTACTAGTAACATTAACAAGATATTTTTTTACAGAACTTGGTTGAATTTTGTGAGTACTTGATAGCTGGATTTGATTTTGGTTTCTTTCTTCATAAGTTGCCTGCACCTTTCTAAAATCTCAGTCACGATACTAAACTTTTCAATCAACATCCAATCATTCTTATGTGAAGGTAACTTCATATATAACCTAGCCACAGAGTACATATAATAGTCGCACACCGACACCATGAATGAGAGTAAGCTCAATCTTTAGTGTGCAACATCAAGTGAAAATGTTAAGACAACCGAAAATTAGCAATAGCTCCATTTAATGGTGTATCCTTGTGCATGCAGGCACACCCCATGCTGACGTCCAGGGAGCGGGTGACGATATGCTGGCGCATGAACTAGGAGAAGCTGGCCCTGGAGGCGTGCAGGGACCCATCCTCGCATCAGCCGCCCAAGCCCCAAACCCCTTGTTGGTCGTCGACAACGAAGATGCCGGGGCGGGACGTGGCGGGGCGAGGAGACTCGGAAGCGCTGGAGCTGGGGCTGGGTCCGGACCTGCCGAGGGTGCAGGGGTGTGGTGAGGGCTTGTGAGGAGACGAGGGAGCAGAGCAGTAGTACCCAAGCAAGGCGTCCAGGATGTGGTAGGGGCTGCTGGTTAGATGGAGATATGGGGTGACTTGATCCTATTTGTAAAGCTTATCTGTTTGATTTGTGCCATGATAGTCGCTCGCTGGTTACCAAGAGTGGCGGCTGGGAACGATTGCAAAGCTTTCATTGTTGTCCCCGGTTACTCTTTGTCCTGACTCTTTAGCTGCATTGCATGGTTTGTGGGTCGTGATATGATGCGATGGTGGATAAAACAACACATTAAGTCACCTCTGTGTTTGATTAACTGATTTCCTGGTGGTACTCCAGACATTGGAACGCTGCATGATAATTTTTGTGTAAGAATACTCACAAGTTCCTGGCACTCTATTCATCTCAGCTTGATCATATACTACTCCCTCCATTCCTAAATATAAGTCTTTGTAGAGATTCCACTATGGACTACATACGAAGCAAAATGAGTGAATCTACACTCTAAAATGCATCTACATACATCCGTATAATGTATGTAGTGAAATCTCTAGAAAGACTTACATTTAGGAACGGAGGGAGTACTTGTTTTCAAAAAATGGGGACCCCCTGCGTCTTTTAACTTATCATAACGAACAGTTCTAGCCGACCAGGACTGTTATTTTTTTTTCTTTTGAAAGATCCGGGGTTTCCGGCTTCATTGATATAGAAGAAAGCAACGGGAGAACATGGGGTGATCAAGTGATCATGGTTACAGTTTGGGAAAGGAACTAGGACTGCAGGGTGGCCTGCATTTCCCTCGGTCTAACTCCTCACTATGTGTTCCCCGAAAGGGGGCTCTAGACATTTGGCTCCCGCCATTCTCCATAGTTCGATCGTATTTCTGACAGCATGCAGTACATCGTCAGCGCTTGGCAGTTTTCTGTTGAAAACGCATGCATTTCTCTCCTTCCATATCTCCCAGGCGATCATCATCATCATCATCGTCTTCAGACCTTTCCTGCAATCTGACGGGGCAAGTTGGACTGTTTTTTTCCAGTGCCTCAGCGACGAGTGGCCCGGCGTTCTTGCTAGCTGCAGCGCTGCACATCCACTCCAGGAGGATGCTTTCTCCCAAACCGACCGCGCGAGTGAGCAGTCCCAGAAGAGGTGCGTGGAGCATTCTAGATTCCTGAGACAGAGGGCGTAGAAGTAGCCGTTTGGCCAGCCGCCGTTGCAGGCGATCATTGCACCAGAGCCTGTCATGGAGAAGTAACCAAGCAAAAATCTTGACAGTTCCTGGGACCCAAACCTTCCATATTGCCGCCTTGATTCCTGGGTCAGGAGCTTCTGCAGCCTGCAGATTGTAAGCAACACTGGCAGTGTAGACGCTTCCTCCCCCCGCAACCCAGGTGATCGAGTCTTCCTCTGTTGTTAGTGCGACATTGGCCCTGCGAATCTTCCTCCACAACTACAGGTACTGAATCACCAGTTCGTCCGTATTGCCGTCCTGCAGGTCGTGAATCCATTTGTCATTTGTCAGGGCCTCTTTAACTGTTCTGCTCTTTCCACGGGAGTGCAGGAAGAGAGCTGGAAACTCTTGGCACAGCGGCGTCGATCCCAACCAAGAACTTGTCCAGAAACTGGCTATGTTTCCGTTTCCCAGCTGCACAGCGGTGGCCGCTGCAAAGAGCATGCGATCGTTGTGGTCGCATGGGGGGGAAGCTCATCCAGGGCCTATGATGTTGCTGCCATGAAAGCCAGAGCCACCGCATCCGAAGGGCCGTGCTGAAACGGTGGAGATCAAGAATGCCGAGCCCCCCCTTGCCCACCGGCCGGCACACCTTATCCCAGGCCACCTTGCATTTGGCTCCGGTGATTTTCTCGTCCTGCGCCCAGAGGAACTGCCTGCGAGCCTTGTCCACTTCTCTTAGGATTTTCTTTGGCACTTTGAGGACTGTCAGAGCGAAAACTGGTAGTGCAGTTAGGACCGCACACACGAGGACTCGCCTGCCCGCCATGCTCATGAGCTGGCCCTTCCATCCTGCCAGCCTAGCGCGGATTCGGTCGATTATGAATTGGAAGTGCACCAGCCGCAATCTTCTCGAGGAAATGGGCAGGCCAAGGTATGTTGTTGGGAAGGAGGTTTGCTGTCCTCCAAAGCTAGCAAGCACCTCTGACAGCTGAATGTCATTGCAGTTTATAGGAATCACCGAAGACTTAGCCTGATTCATTTTGAGCCCCGTGCACTCGCCAAATATATTCAACAAAAACAGCAGCGTTTCCACTTCTTCCTTCTCAGGATTTGCAAAGATCACTGCATCGTCGGCGTATAGGCTGGCTCTCATGCTGATCCCCTGGCCTGGCAGGGGGGCCATTGCTCCCTCCGCTGCAGCGGCCGCGAGGAGGTGGTGCAATGGGTCGATGGCCATGATGAACAACAGTGGAGAGAGGGGATCACCTTGCCTGAAACCACACCGTGGATTATTTGCGGCCCTGGAACTCCGTTTAGCATGCATGATGACGAAGCTGAAGATAACAGCAGCGCGATCCAGTCACGCCATCTTGGGGGGAATCCCATCCGCTCCATCAGCTCGAACAATTACTCCCAGGAGACCGAGTCGAAGGCTTTTGCTATGTCCAACTTGAAGAACAACGCCTTCTTCTTCATGCGCTGCAGCATTTTTACCGAACTTTGAACATATTGGAAGCTGTCGTGGATGCATTTTCCTTTTTGGAATGTCGTCTGCGCTGGAGAGATGACCTGACAAAGTGCCCCCGACAGTCTGGAAGCGAGCACCTTCGATATTTGCTTTGCAATTGAGTGTATGAGACTGATCGGCCGAAAGTGACCCACTTCAGAAGCTCCATTCTTCTTAGGCAGGAGCACTATGAGGGCAGTGTTGAGACTTGCAAAATTTTGCCCAGAGAGGTGGTAGAATTTTTCAAAAACGGCCATGACGTCCTCTTTGATGATATGCCAGCAGGATTTGAAGAAGTGTCCATTGAAACCGTCCGGACCCGGAGCTTTATCTGCTAGGGAGTCGATAATCGCTGCCCACACTTCAGCGTGCGAGAAGGGAGCGTCCAAACCCTGGGGGTTTATCATCGGGACGTTTATCCTGTCCCAGTTCAGGGTTGTTTGGCGCGGATCCTGCCGGCCCAGGCTGCTTTGGAAATGATCATGGATCAGCTTCTCTTTGTCCTTGTGCTCATAGGCCACTGTGTTGCCATTAACCAGGGAGTGTATGTGATTTTTCCTGCGTCTTGCCCTCATTTTAGCGTGGAAGAACTTTGTGCTTGCATCCCCAGCACGCAGCTAGGTGATCCTTGAAGCTTGCCTTCTCCGTGCTCTCTCAATGGCTGCCAACCCTAGGACCTTGAGCTTCAGTTGCTTTCTTAGGTTGATCTCAAGTGTCGTCAGTCGTCTGCTCTCCTGTGCTAGATCGAGCAAACGGATCACTTCGTTTGCTATGTGGAACTGCATGGTTGCCCTCCCAAAAGTGGCTCTGCTCCATATCTTCAGGTCCGCTGTCGTCCTCTCGAGCTTCTTCTTCATCCTGACGAAAGGGCAGTCATGTTGCACTGGCCGTTGCCACCCTCGTAGAACTGTTTCTGTGAAGCGGGGGAAGCGCGGCCAGAAGCTCTCAAACCTGAACCGCGCCTGTCTGTATGGCTTGCTAGCGGCTGTCAGGTAGAGCGGGCAATGGTCTGAAAAAGATGTAGAAGCAGCCACTAAGATGTGATCAGGGTGCAGTTCCTCCCAGTGCTCGTTGCAGAAGATTTTGTCGATGCTGCACAGTGTTGGAACTTCTCTTTCGTTGCTCCAAGTGAAGCGACGATTTTTGCATTTTATTTCCATGAGCCCAGCTTGATCTATGGCCCTTCTGAACTTTCCGATCAATCTTCTGTTTATGTTGGCATTGTTCTTGTCTGAAGCCTGGTAGATCATGTTAAAGTCACCGTTGATCATCCAAGGTTCAGCCGTGGATGGAGCTGTCACCGCAATTTCAGCCAAGAAACTATCCTTCTGGGCGTCATCTGTTGGCCCATACACCATGGTGATCCAGAAGTGCAGCCCTGAGTGAAGCTCGAGGACCCTAGCCGTAATGGAAAATCTTCCTATACTATGAGAAACTACGTCGACTACCGATTTGTCCCAGAAGATGGCCGCACCCCCTCTGGTACCTACCGCTGGGAGGACGACGCAGCCTTGCAGCAAGGAGCCACCGATCTCCCTGGCTATCGCCGTCGACCACACCTCTATCTTGGTCTCCTGTAGACATAACATTGCTAGTCTATGCGCGGTGGCCACGCCGTTGATCGCAGTGCGCTTTGCAGGGCAGTTCAGGCCCCTGACATTCCACGACATGAAGCTCATGGCATTGTCATTCATCTAAAAGACAGTTGTTGCTCCGCCAGCTGAAGAAACTACTAATGCAGGGACGATACACCAACTCATACAGCCTGGGGTAGCGACGGCCACCAATAGGCCCAAAACCCCGTCGCCACGCAGCTAACCACATCATCGAAGAAACTAACATGGAAACTAAACCTAGCTCAAGCCGGTTGAAGACCAGCCGCTGGCGAAACCTAGCTACAACTGAAGCTGCTAACATTACTACGCTTGCATGGCCTCCTCGACCTCTGCCAGTCCCGCCATGCCCGCCACGATCTTGAGCGCCCCCTGATCGAGGCCGGTGAGCTTTGCAATGGCGGCAATGTCACCTTCCGACAGTGGCTCTTGGAAGCGCTTCATGATCTGGGTGGCCGCTTTTGTCGTCATCTTGTCCTTCGGGCCGAGCTCGCCAAGCTCCTGGATGAGGCGCAGCACCGTCCTCTGCGCCACGGGGGTGGTGATGCCGGCCGCGGCCTGACGAGCGCTCCGACGGGAGGGAGCCGAGAGAGCCCTGGACTTTGGCGGAGCCTGGTGGCGAGGGCGCGGCGGCTGGCTCGGGAGGATGGGAGCGGGCACAGCCTCAAACAGCTGGGCTGCCTGATCGTTGCGGCCGTGGAGTACCATCTCGCCCACCTGCTGAGTCACCGCCTCCAGCTGGAAACCCACCGTGGCTGCTACAGGGGAGTTGATGCAGGGCAGCAGACAAGGCAGCATCTCCGGGCTCTCGAGCTCCGCAGGCGCGTGGCTCAGGCGGGAGGGAGGGGGGCGGCCACCATCTTCGAACGCAAGCGGGGTTTGCAGGGCTTCGATCATCGCGTTCTCCATCTCCAACTGCATGCAGTCCGTGCGCGGAGGGGGGGAGAGGGCGCGCCCCGAGTCGGAGAAGGAGAAGAACTGGGCCACCGGGTCCGCCTCGGCCGTAGCAGCCGGCACCGGGCAAAGCGGCTTGGGCGGCGTGGCGCGCAGAGCGCTTTGTTGGAGCTCATCCCCTCCTCCTTGCGGCCCACGGAGCGGCGCCGTCCGACCGGGGTGCGGCTGCGCTGGCGATGCACGCTGTTGACGACGCCGTCGCCCCCGCTCCTGGCGTGGCAGCCATGCCCCAGCAGGCGATCCTTCCAGGAACGGCTTGGGCCTCCGCTTCCACCATTGCCATTGCGGTCCCGATCGGCGCCGCCTAGGATCGGGCCGCACCCGGCCGGGCCAACGTTATATTGGTAGCCGAGGAATTGCAATACAATAAGGCTGAGTTGAAAGTCCCAGCAGAATTGTTGCGGAGGAAGTTAAATCATGATCAAAGGGTTGTTTACAACGAAGTTATACAGGCCATTGATGCTTGAGTGGGAGGTGTGTTTTTTGTTTCTGGGCATGGTGGCACACGCAAGACTTTTGCTGCATTGATCATATTATGCAATTTTAACACTAACATGCGTCTTATGTCTCCTGAATTGACGCCCCAGTCCCGCGCTGAGCGTTATGCATTTGTTCAGTGGGTTTCTGACATTGAGGATGTCAATGTTTCAATGCATATTAAGTCAGATGAGACTCCACCTTCTTGGATATCAGTTCCTTAGAGGTATGCTATTGATGCCCACGGCTGATATAAAAGTTGCTACCCATTGCGTCTAATTATTCAGTTCAACCTATCTGCCGAGCTATTGTGTGCCCAGCAAATTAGTGGAGCTGTTTTCAAGTGTGTTCCTAGGATTGCAAGGTCTTAATTCGGATTGTGACTATATCCAGGTCCACTGATTCGGTGCTAATAATTTTGCACACCATAAAATGGATTTCAAGGCCTTCTAAGGAATATAAATCAGTCCCTTGATCTGTGCAATGATACCTGCTTGCCCTTTAAAAGACCAGGTGAAAGAGTCCTCGAAGGGGAGATATTGACAGGATCTTGCATTCCTCGGGTAGTCTTGCATGCAGCAAGTACGCTACCAACTTTGATTTTGTTATAACATGAAAACTAAGAAAAAAGGTCCTGGTATTCAGTAACGGAGAATAAAATTAGAAGCAAAAATAGCATCACTCACGGGTGATCAAATCCTAATTTAATTCTCAATGTGCTGACTAGAACCCATAAGTTATAGGGGAGTGCTGGCAAGTGAGGTCTACCTTCATCTTACCTCAGTTAATCTAATTAAGCAGGTACCCCTAAAAAAAACTAATTAAGCAGGTGCGACTCAAATTAAACACTTCATCTTACCTCAGTTCATCTTCTTCTCAGACGTACAACTAACCACCCAGCAATTCATCACCAAATCACAAATATATATTACGATCTCAAGCCGGCTCACTATCCAAGCCCCGGTAGACTGGTACGAATGTAGATCAATGACGATAGCCTAAATATTAGGCGATGGGAGGTGGCAGTGTCTCCCACACATCCAGCACGTTGTCCTCATGATGCACCGCGAAGAGACGGTCGCCCCCAACCGAGAAGTCGGCAATGGCGCCACCGCCTTGGCTCCCACGCAGCGCCAGCCTCAGGTGGTCATGATTTGGGCCGCCATATACCGAGATGGTGTCATCCTTGGACGCTAAGAGCAGCCCACCATGCACGGCGAGCTTCGGATAGCATATCGGAGTCGTCGCCTTGCTCTGATATGTCCACGGCTGCTGGAAAGACCCCCGAGAACGGATGTCGAGGAACCCGAGATCATGGTTCTGGCTGATCAAGCGGACCGACCTCTCGTCCTCCATCACGACGGCATCGGCAACATGCTTTTCATCCAATCTCCGGCTGCCGACGGACCATGACCACACAACACTCATATCCCGGAAATCCACCAGAGTGATGGAAGACGGTGAAAAAGCATCTTTCGGTGAGCATGCCTTGACCGCCATGAGAGCGTTGGTGCTTGCCAACCACTGAAGCTTGCTGGCGTCGGTCAGAGCGTAGACGTATTTCCGGTCAAAGAAATAGCTTGTTTGTTCGCCGGTGATGCAGTCCCAAACACCGATGCCGTAGCCAATTTCTGGAGTTATGCCCGAGTTGTTGCAGCTAGCAAAGACGTTTGTTTGCTGGTCAAAGGCCAGCGCCCTCGCGTTAAAAAGCCGAGCTGTCTTCTTGCCCTCGTGCGCTATGCGGAAGTGGTGACTCAGATCGCCGGTGAGCACGGAGAATGCTGCCATGCCACGTCCCCCAACGAGGAGCGTGGTGTCGCTGAGGTAGACAGCATCGCGGACCGGCTCAACAGGCGTGAGGCAGACTGGCTGACGCTCCTCGAGCATCCAGTTGTAGACCCGCACGATGGGGCCATGCGTGACGCAGCACCCTCCGTCTGGCGCTGCGCGGACGGCCGGGCGGTCCACCGGCGCCCGCCCCGGCGGCACGGATGCCGCCAGCCGGGTCCTGCTGAGGTCGAGCTCACCGATGCGAGTGGCGCGGGCACGGTCGAGGAGGCCGTAGTAGGACGCCTCCTGGAAGAGCATCCGCTCCGGGACGCCGGCCGGGACATGCAGCTCGCCCGTGCGGAGCATGTTGAGGAGCGAGGCAAAGCAGGCCGGGTCGCGGTCGATGAAGTACTCGGGCACGCCCCCGGTGGCGCCGGCGTTCCAGCAGGGTTCCAACATGGCGGCGAGCATGGTTCCCTCGCCTGCGCCTCTGAGAGTGTCGGCCGTCGTCTCGAACACCTGACCGCCGACGTTCAGCCGGATGCGGCCGGAGGCTGTTTGTGGTGTGCACATGGCCGGCTGTGTGTATAAGACTTCCGGGCGCAGTGGACCTGTCAATGGAGAGGGTTGTGTTGCGGCACTGTCACTTCTCAAACTTGGCCTTCGTTGGGCTACACCTTCCTGATTTCGTAAGACCTTCAATAGAAAGACAACAATAAGACAGTCACAAACATATGCATAGGCTACAACTCAGTAGCTACATTCACAAACATATGCATCACAGCTCTATCAATGACAACAGTTTTCAAGAAACTTGCATATGCATTCAGCTCCATTAGTGACAACAACGGACAGCAACCAAATATAGTGCATCCTAGTACAAACAAACTTCAATCAAGTTTCACAGCACACTACTACATAGACAGATGGCAACTAAAATGTCAATTCCTTTGCACTGGGATCATAAAACTAAATAGGTTTTGAACTGAACCGTATAGTAATCACAGTCTCCAGGGTTACTGTACTCCAACCTTTTCAAAATGACAAAAAAAGAGAGCATTTTTTTAACCTCAAGAGAAGTGTCAATAATGGACAGCAACCAAATATAGTGCATCTTATTACTAAACAATGACCAATTGCTGCCAGTAGAGAACTCTCTGCTGCTGCTAGGGTTTCGACACCCGTACTGAAAGAAGTGTACAAGCTGCCGCTACCTTTTTCTGTGTATTGCTTGAGCAATGCACGTTGGTTGGGAGGCGCTGGGCTGGGAGGGAAACAGGAGGACGAGGCGGTGGGGCGGATCTGGAAGACGAGGGAGGCGCCGGTCGATGGGGAGAGAGGCGGCGCTGGAGTTGCTGGACGTCAAGGGGGTCTGGAGTGGCTGGACGGCGAGGGGGCGGCTGGACGTCGACAAGGCAGCGCTGGAACGATGGAGGAGGCCGGAGGCGGCGGTGGATTGGGGATGGAGGCGGCGCGCTGGAGTGGCTGGAGGGGAAGGGGAGAGAGACGGCGCTGGAGGAGTGGGGGCGGCAGCGGGTGTAGGGTCAAGCTTCAGTCCACTCGGGCCCTTCAGCTATGTCTTGGGCCGCCACCATCAGTGCAAACGGCACCTTCTCTATTGGCCCAAGCGATGAATATACAACATGATACTGAGTATTAAAAAAAACGCTCTTATATTATGGGACCAAGGAAAATGCAAACCATCATTTCTTTGGGTGTTAGGCCAACTCCAGCGTGCGCCCCCATTCCGTCCGGATGCGTCCATTTAGGGTAGAACAGACAGATAGCGCGGCCCAACGTGCGGCCCCAAACGGACAAATGTCCAGATTTCGTCCGCTTTCGATCCATTCCCGGCCCAAACTTGTGCCGAGTTTGGGGTGAAACAGATATCGCGCGGACGGGCTGGACGCACGCCCTTGTCCTCCCCGTGGCCCGCCTGTCGGGGACACTGGCACTCCATTCGCCTCCAACGCCTTCACCCGCTCTCCCCCGCCCACCCCGCCGCTAGTGCCACCAGTATTCTCCGGCCGCCTCCTCACTACTCACCCCCTCCCC
>NC_041381.1:655095155-655102844 GCF_002162155.2 Triticum dicoccoides
ACATGGCCGCCACCATGCCCGCGCTTTCGTAGGAGTTCTGACTGTCGCTTGGAGGAGATTTGGCCATCGCCGTCGTAGCCGGTGCCATAGGGGATACGACCACCGGCGATAGATCTGGACCAAGACAGCTTCCGTTGGGTGCTCCGGAGCGAACAGTAGCCGGCCGCCAACCACCCCTACTGCATCGAGGTGATCATCGCGGCCTCTTTGCCACCACGACTGTAAGGTGTTTTTGACACTTTGCCCACAAAGATATGGACAGTGGAGATGAATTTTTCTTCCACCACTTCATTTATTCATCGGACGATTCTTCCGCAGATGATGAAGATCTTGTGGTGGCTGCACTGGTCATTCACGACCACATTGAACGACAACTTCCTTGGTACAGGGGATCAGTCCCTGGCCCTGCTCCCAACCTGAACTACAACAGAGAGGGAACCCACGCCCTGCTCTATGTTGATTACTTTGCGAATACCCCGCTCTTCAAGCCGGATAAATCCCGTCGCCGTTTTTGTATGGCAAGGCATCTGTTCAATCGTATCCGATAGGGAGTGGTTGCTCATGACCCATACTTTGAGTGCAAGACGGATGACTTGGCAAGCTTGGATTCTCCTCTTACCAGAAATGCATCGCAGCCATCCGCATACTTGCATATGGAATTCCAGGCGATCTGGTGGATGCGTACGTGTGCATGAGTGAGTCGACGTGTCTGTTGTCACTATACAACTTCTGCAAGGCCTGGTGGCAGTGTTTGGCCCTGAGTACTTGAGGCAGCCAAATGCCGCTGATACAGAAAGGTTGTTGGCGATCAACGCAACTAGAGGCTTTCCAGGCATGCTTGGCAGCATGGATTGTATGCAGTGAAAGTGGAAGAACTGTCCATTTGCTTGGCAGGGCCAGTACAAGGGGCATGTTAAAGCGTGCATTGTCATATTAGAAGCGTTGGCTTCGTAAGATCTTTGGATATGGCATTCTTTCTTCGGTATGATAGGTTCTCACAATGATATCAACGTGCTGCAGCGTTCTCCAGTCTTCGCAAGGCTTGCAGAAGGCCACTCCTCACCTGTCAACTTTGAGATCAACGGCCACCAATACAACAAGGGATACTACCTAGCTGATGGTATATATTCTCAGTGGTCAATTTTTGTGAAGACAATCTTGAACCCCCAAGGTGAGAAGAGAAAGAGATTTGCCCAAATGCAAGAGAGTGCTAGAAAGGATGTGGAATGTGCTTTTGGTGTGCTTCAATCCCGATGGGGCATCGTTCGAAATCCTACACTGACATGGGATGAAGGGAAGTTTTGGGAGGTGATGACTGCTTGTGTGAGCATGCACAACATGATCGTCGAGGACGAGCCTGATAACAACATAGGATTTGATTTTCAATGTGAAAATGTTGAGCCCCTACACCAAGAACCAACCACGTTTGAACAGTTTGCCCAATTTCATCCTGAAATGCGTGATTGGCACACTCATTTGGATTTTTAAAATGACTTGGTTAAACACATGTGGAATCACATTGGCAACCAATAGATGTATTGGTTCATTTATGTTCATTCAAGACAATTTTGATTTGATTGTAAAACTATTTTATTAGAGGCAATTTCGATTGGGTTGTTAAAACTATTTTTTTTCAGACAATTAATATTTGGACGTGCAAACTAGTTTTGAACATTAAAATATGTATATATGGGCATTTTTGGCCGTGGCGGACAAGATGAGGCCAAAGGATTCATCCGTGCGTTGGGCGCACGGCCATCGCATCCCAGAACAGACCCAGACACGATCTCATTGCCCTACCTAAACGAACAGAATCCAGGCAAAACGGACGTTCATTTAAGGTCGTGCGTTGGAGTTGGACTTTTATTGCAAAAGCGGTTTGGGGAACTACTGGTAATGTTGTTGGGGCCTCTTGCGTGCCTAAGAATTTGTGGCAAAGTTTCACTTGGCTGTTTTCATATTTGCCGGGGGGAGTAAACTGGGAGTAAACTGTGCATGGTTGCTATTGCTGCTGTTTGTTGGGGGGTCTGGACAGTGAGGAACAAGATCGCCTTTGAGAATCATATAGTGAGATCCTCTACAAGTGTGGTTTTTACCGTGTGTTCGTTTCTGATGTATTGGTCAGGTCTCTTGAAAGATGCTGATGGGAAGGTGCTTCAGAAAGGAGTACAGGTCCTGATGGCCGAAGCTTCTTGGCTTGCTTCTTCGACTTCGCCCGTGTCTGAAGCTGGTGCATGATCAGTTTCTTCTCTCCCAAATACTGAAGACCGAAGCTTCTGGTGGCATCTTCACGTGTCTGGGGATGATGCATGTTGATGGCTTATCATATTGCTGTCTGCTAGTTTCCTGTTTGATGTTTGTGTCCGGCAGATTATGTCCTTTGTGCCTCATAACTTTAGATGCGTGGTTAACAGATTTTTGCCCTGTAGCTTAGTCCTGATTTCGAGCTCTTAGCAGCAGGTTTCCTGTTAGTGCCCCCGACTCGCTTCGTCTCTCTGCTTTTCTAGGTTTGCTACTGCTTGGACGGTGTTGGAAAAAGACTATATTTCTGTTAAGAAATGAATGGAAAGGGGCGAGGCTCGGTTGGAGAAAAATTTTGGGGAAAGATAGTGGTTTCTGGTCGTGATTTTGGGCAAAGTGAACAGACTCGATGTTGGAGGCAGGACTTTCTAGCAGAGAACTACATCTACCCTCCCTGTACAAAATAAGTGTCTGATTCACCGGAGGCAGGACTTGTTCTAGCATAGGAGACTTGGTACAATTTTTTTCTTTTCCGGGGTGAGACTTGGTACAACTTAACGGAGGGAGTAGCAAGTACTAGTGTCTGGTCCCCCGACGCCTGCGTGGTCCGCCTGGGCAACACGGGTGGCGACTAGGGTTGCCCCCGCGCCGCCATCCCCCATCCCTCGCTCTCCCTCGCCGCCACCTGAGGATATCGCCGGGCAATTTCCCGGGGACGCAGGGGAAGGTGGTGGCGAGGCCTCCGACGCTTCGTTCCTGGCGGAGGTTTTCGGATCTGGGGCGGCGGTCCTTCTTGGCGAGGCAATGGGGTCCTCTAGGCTGGAGCCGGTTGCGGGTGATTCTGGCCGGCTTGCTTGACCACGCGGGTGGTGAGCTGCTGATAGGGGCTGGCTGCGGCGCGGAGCTCCCCCTCCTCGCTCTATCTGAGGTCTGTCTCCATCCTCTTTGACTCCCTCTGCACCGCCGTCTCCCACTGCTAGTGTCCACTACTAGGGAAAAGTTTATACACAAAATATTAGCACGCGTTGGGTAAAATGAGGCGTTGTGCTACTTAGTAGTAGCGCGTGTCAGTATGATGCGCTACTGCTATCCTTTCAGCAGCAGCGCGTTTTAGCGAAACGCGTTGCTGCTAAATTTGAACTGGGGCATAATGGCTAGCCCCACTTAGTAGCAGCGCGTATCCAGATACCGCACTACTGATATTCTCCGTAGTAGTAGCGCTTTTCTTCGACACGCGCTACTATTATCCCTACCTTATCGTCTCTGCGCGGCCGAGACCCCCTCACTCTCCCTTTCACTCACTTTCTCCCTCGCGCCCTCGTCGTCCGTCGCCGCCGCCGTTCCCCAACGACCGCCGTCGCCCGCAGCCGCCGTTCCTCCTCCACTGAGGTAGTCCCTCCTCCCTGCTTCTCCATCCGCCCCCTCCTCCCTCCTCCACCGGGCGCCCCTCCTCTCTCCTCCACCGGCCACCTGCTACGTCTTGAGCTTGCATTGGTTTTCCTTGAAGAGGAAAGGGTGATGCAGCAATAGTAGTGTAAGTATTTCCCTCAGTTTTTTAGAACCAAGGTATTAATCCAGTAGGAGGCTCCTCAAAAGTCACACGCACCTACACAAACAAACAATGAACTCGCAACCAACGCAATAAAGGGGTTGTCAATCCCTTCACGGCCACTTGCAAAAGTGAGATCTGATAGAGAAAGTATGATAAGATAAATATATTTTTGGTATTTTATGATATAGATTGGAAAAGTAAAGATGCAAATAAAAGTAGATTGAAAGCTTATATGATAAAAGATAGACCCAGGGGCCATATGTTTCACCAGTGGCTTCTCTCAAGATAGCATAAGTATTACGGTGGGTGAACAAATTACTGTCGAGCAATTGATAGAAAAGCGAATAATTATGAGATTATCTAGGCATGATCATGTATATAGGCATCACGTCCGTGACAAGTAGATCGACTCCTGCCTGCATCTACTACTATTACTCCACACATCGACCACTATCCAACATCCTTCTAGAGTATTATGTTCATAAGAACAGAGTAACGCATTAAGAAAGATGACATGATGTAGAGGGATAAACTCATGCAATATGATATAAACCCCATCTTTTTATCCTCGATGGCAAACAATACAATATGTGCCTTGCTGCCCCTGCTGTCACTGGGAAAGGACACCGCAAAATTGAACCCAATGCTAAGCACTTCTCCCATTGCAAGAAAGATCAATCTAGTAGGCCAAACCAAACTGATAATTCGAAGAGACTTGCAAAGATAACTCAATCATACATAAAAGAATTCAGATGAGATTCAAATATTTCTCATAGATAAACTTGATCATAAATCCACAATTCATCGGATCTCGACAAACACACCGCAAAAAGAGTTACATCGAATAGATCTCCAAGAAGATCGAGGAGAACATGGTATTGAGATCCAAAAAAAGAGAAGAAGCCATCTAGCTAATAACTATGGACCCGAAGGTCTGTGATAAACTACTCACAACTCATCGGAGGGGCTATGGTGTTGATGTAGAAGCCCTCCATGGTCGATTCCCCCTCCGGTGGAGCATCGGTGAAGGCCCCAAGATGGGATCTCGCGGATACAGAAGGTTACGGCGGTGGAAATAGGTTTTCGTTGGCTCCCTAGATGTTTGCGGGGTACGTGGGTATATATAGGAGGAAGAAGTAGGTCGGTAGCCGTCCGAGGGGCCCACAAGATAGGGGGACGCGCCTTGTAGGGGTGGGCGCGCCCTCCACCCTCGTGGCCGCCTCGACTGCTTCTTGACTTGCACTCCAAGTCCTCTGGATCACGTTCGTTCCGAAAATCACGCTCCCGAAGGTTTCATTCTGTTTGGACTCCGTTTGATATTCCTTTTCTTCGAAATACTGAAATAAGCAAAAAAAACAGCAATACGGGTTGGGCCTCCGGTTAGTAGGTTAGTCCCAAAAATGATATAAAATGTGTAAAATAAAGCCAATAAACATCCAAAACGGGTAATATAATAGCATGGAACAATCAAAAATTATAGATACGTTGGAGACGTATCAAGCATCCCCAAGCTTAATTCCTGCTCGTCCTCGAGTAGGTAAATGATAAAAACAGATTTTTTTGATGTGGAATGCTACCTACCATAATTCTCAATGTAATTTTCTTTGTTGTGGCATGAATGTTCAGATCCAAATGATTCAAAATAAAAGTTCATATTGACATAAGAAATAGTAATACTCAAGCATACTAATCAAAGCAATCATGTCTTCTCAAAATAACATGGCTAAAGAAAGTTCATCCCTACAAAATCATATAGTTAGGCTATGATTCATTTTCGTCACACAAAAATGCTCCCAAATTATACACCCCCGATGACAAGCCAAGCAATTGTTTCGTACTTAAATAATCTCAAACTTTTTCAACTTTTACGCAATACATGAGCGTGAGCCATGGATATAGCACTATGGGTGGAATAGAATATGATGATGGGGATTGTGTGGAGAAGACAAAAAAGGAAAAAAGTCTCACATTGACGAGGATAATCAACGGGCTATGGAGATGCCCATCAATTGATGTCAACATGAGGAGTAGGGATTGCCATGCAACGGATGCACTAGAGCTATAAATGTATGAAAACTCAATAAAAGAAAACTAGTGGGTGTGCATCCAACTTGCTTGCTCACGAAGACCTAGGGCCTTTTGAGTAAGCCCATCGTAGTAATATACAAGCCAAGTTCTATAATAAAAAATTCCCACTAGTATATAAAAGTGACAACATATGAGACTCTCTATATGAAGAACATGGTGCTACTTTGAAGCACAAGTATGGAAAAGAGATAGTAACATTGCCCCCTTTTTATTTATTTTCTTTTTTTCCTTTTTTCCTTTTTTCCTTTTTTGGGCCTTTTTTTGGCCTTTCTTCTTCTTTTTTTCTTTGGCCTTTCTTTTTTTTTTCTTTTTGGCCTTTCTTTTTTTTCTTTTTGGGGACAATACTCTAATAATGATGATATCACACTTTTATTGATTTACAACTTATGAATTACAACTCAAAACCAGAACAAGATATGACTCTATATGAATGCCTCCGGCGGTGTACCAAGATGGTGCAATGAATCAAGAGTGACATGTATGAAAAATTATGCAAAGTGGCCTTGCCACAAATACGATGTCAACTACATGATCATGCAATGGTAATATGACAATTATAATGCGTGTCATGATGATAAACGGAACGGTGGAAAGTTGCATGGCAATATATCTCGGAATGGCTATGAAAATGCCATAATAGGTAGGTATGGTGGCTATTTTGAGGAAGATATAAGGAGGTTTATGTGTGATAGAGCGTATCATATCATGGGGTTTGGATGCACCGGTGAAGTTTGCACCAACTCTCAAGGTGAGAAAGGACAATGCACGGTACCAAAGAGGCTAGCAATGATGGAAAGGTAAAAGTGCGTATAATTCATGGACTCAATATTAGTCAAAAGAACTCATATACTTATTAAAAAAATCTACAAGTCATCAAAAACCAAGCACTACGCGCATGCTCCTAGAGGGATAGATTGGTAGGAAAAGACCATCGCTCTTCCCCGGCCGCCACTCATAAGGATGCACAATCTAAGAACACCTCATGTTTCAAATTTGTTACAAAACTTTAACCATATGTGCATGCTACGAGACTTGCTCATAAAAGAATTCAGAGGAGATTCAAATATTTCTCATAGATAAACTTGATCATAAACCCACAATTCATCGGATCTCGACAAACACACCGCAAAAAGAGTTACATCGAATAGATCGCCAAGAAGATCGAGGAGAACATGGTATTGAGATCCAAAAAGAGAGAAGAAGCCATCTAGCTAATAACTATGGACTCGAATGTCTGTGGTAAACTACTCACAACTCATCGGAGGGGCTATGGTGTTGATGTAGAAGCCCTCCGTGGTTGATTTCCCCTCCGGTGGAGCGCTGGCGAAGGCTCCAAGATGGGATCTCGCGGATACAGAAGGTTACGGCGGTGGAAATAGCTTTTCGTTGGCTCCCTAGATGTTTTCGGAGTACGTGGGTATATATAGGAGGAAGAAGTAGGTCGGTGGCCGCTTGAGGGGCCCACGAGATAGGGGACGCACCCTGTAGGGGTGGGCGCGCCCTCCACCCTCGTGGCCGCCTCGACTGCTTCTTGACTTGCACTCCAAGTCCCCTGGATCACGTTCGTTCCAAAAATCACGCTCCCGAAGGTTTCGTTCCGTTTGGACTTTGTTTGATATTTTTTTTCTTCGAAATACTGAAATAGGCAAAAAAAACAGCAATACGGGCTGGGCCTCCGGTTAATAGGTTAGTCCCAAAAATGATATAAATGTGTAAAATAAAGCCCATAAACATCCAAAACGGGTAATATAATAGCATGGAACAATCAAAAATTATAGATACGTTGGAGACGTATCACCACCCCCTCC
>NC_041381.1:655103318-655104193 GCF_002162155.2 Triticum dicoccoides
CCCCCGTCCGCCCCCTCCTCCCTCCTCCTCCGGCCGCCCACTGTTCTTGTATAATGTAAATTTTTTATTGTTTTTAGTAAGTGTTTAATAGAATTAGTAAGAAAATTAATAGAACTAGTTGAACTGGTTTATTTTTACTAATAATTAGTTTATTTTTATTTATAGTAAGTGCTTAGTTGAACTAGTTAAATTAATAGAACTAGTTTATTTTTAGTAAGAACTAATTTATTTTTAGTAAGAACTAGTTTATTATTATTTTTAGTAAGTGTTAAGTTGAACTAGTTGAATTAATATAACTAGTTTTTTTAGTAAGAAAATTTAGGTATATGAGATTTGATGATCTAACTAAAATTTTACTATAGAACTAGTTTATTTTTAGTAAGAAAATTAAATAAAATTAGTTTATTTTTTATGTCATTATCACTTTGTCATCAAAGAATGGTATATGAGATTTGATGATCTGATTAAAATTTTACTTGGTGGAATATGCAGGCTTAGTTATGTCTCCTTGGAGTGATAGTCATCCGAGCTACCTCCACTTCCTCTACACCCGAGTCAGTGAGCTAAAAGTCCACCTCCTCCTCCACATTCCTCTACATCCGAACTAGGGTATTTAGTTATGCTTCTTAATCAAATGAAATGTTCGGATTATAAGATATATTGAAATGTTTTTGTCAATATTGAACCATTGAAATGCAATGACCACCAGTTTATGCTCATGTGCGAAGTGTTCATTCATTTCCCAGTGACCTATGTTTTGCCGAAGTGTTGATTCATTTCTGTTTCGGCAAATTTTAGGCTCTCGATATGTCCTATTTTAGCAAAGGTCCTGCCGGATTTTTCCGTGAATTTAAGAATGACTTGTGCTACAATAT
>NC_041381.1:655106841-655113494 GCF_002162155.2 Triticum dicoccoides
GGTGACGGTTCCGTCGGGATCTGCATGGCTAGCATTGTCTCCATTCCCCTCAAGGATGGTGCCCACTGGTTGCGGTGTGTTTGGCTCAAGACTGGCGGTGCGGCGCCTTCGATCCGATGGTAGGGGATAGGGTTCCCCTTCCTAGCAATAGCAACACGTTTCCGACTGTAGGCTCCTGGTTCTCTTCTTCAACGGCCGACGGGCCTTGCTTCTCGATGTTCTGCGGTCTTCCTTGATGTCCTTGCCGGCCTTTCTTCAACAGCTATATCTACTGGTGGCTTTCCTGCAGTTTACTGGTGTCCTAAGTTGCAGCGGTATGGTGGATGTTGTGTGCTCAATGTCCAAGGGGTTGTGCTCTGCGGTTGCTCCAGGTCTCGAGGTCGACACCTCTGCTGCTCTAGGTGCTCCTCAGGTCCGTTGGTTCGACGCCTTTCGACCCAAGGCGAGAGGGAAGGGTCCCTCTGCGGCGCAAGAGGAGGAACATGCTTGGATTTCTTCATCCCGGGAGCCAGCCTAGTTCATTCCCACATTTTGTATTAGCAGGTCCTCATCCTGCTCTTGTCGGTCGCTACCCTTGGTACCAGTTCTGCTGTGGTCTTCGGCTAGTGCAAGCAATGGGCTTTGTTTTATTTTCCTTTCGTGCTTGTGCGCTGCATTGAGTTGTAAGCTTCCTAGAATGCTCCCTTGTATCGTCGGCCCGATATGGTCTGTTGTGTGTCTGTAATTCCTAACCGGTTGATAGCTTTGTTAATTCAAAGCCGGGCTCTCCGCGAGCCTTCGTACTAAAAAAAGGTATCAGTGTCTGATTCACCGGTCATGTTATCTAAGCAGCTAAACCAAGTGCTAGGAGCATGTGTGTCTACGCCTGAGATTTCTTATCGTTTTCATTATGAGATGTGGTCTTGCAAGTTTGAAGCGACATAACAAATACTCCCTCCGTAAACTAATATAAGAGCATTTAGATCATTATTTTAGTATTCTAAACATTCTTATAGTTTACGAAGGGAGTACAGTTTACCAGAGTGACACAAAACGTATGTTTTTTTGAAAAGGAGGCTGAAATCGCCAACCTCTGCATGGTTACAATGCACGCATCCATTTTTATTAAAGTTGAAACAAAGCAGCTGAAGTTCAAGCGCATAAAACTGGGACTCAAATTAAACCCTTCATCTGATGTCAGTTCATTCTCTTCTGAGACGTACAACTAGCCACCCAACAATTCATCATGAAAGCAAAAGCACAAATAAGTCTTCTTTTTTATATATAATTCAAAGCACAAATAAGTCAGTCACACAGACTACCACTAACCAAACAAACAACCATGACAGCCGGCTCACTATCTAACCCAGTAGACTAGTACGAATGTGAATCAATGACGATAGGGAGTAAATATTAGGCGATGGGAGGTGGCCGCGGCAGGGTCTCCCAGACATCCAGGACATTATCCTCATGATGCACCGCGAAGAGACGGTCGCCCCCAACCGAGAAGTCGGCAATGGCGCCACCGCCTTGGCTCCCTCGCAGCGCCAGCCTCAGGTGGTCATGATTTGGGCCGCCATACACCGAGATGGTGTCATCCTTGGATGCTAAGAGCAGTAAGCTGTGCACGGCGAGCTTCGGATAGCACGTCGGGGCCGTCACCATGCTCTGATGTGTCCGCGGCCAAGGCTGCAGGCCGGAGCTCTCGCAACGGATGTCGAGGAACCCAAGATCATGCTTCTGGCTGATCAAGCGGACCGACCTCTCATCCTCCATCACAACAGCATCGACAACGCGCCTGTGGTCCTTGCCCCTGGTGTCGCTGCACCATGACCAAACAACGCTCATATCCCGGAAATCCACCACAGTGATGGAAGACGACGACCAAGAATCTTCCGGTGAGCATGCCTTGATCACCATTAGCGCGTTGGTGCTTGCCAGCCACTGAAGCTTGCTGGCGTTGCCCAGAGCGCAGTCAAGATTCTGGTTCAAAAAGGAGTCTGTATGCTCGCCGGTGATGCAGTCCCAGACACCGATGCCGTAGTAGCCGCTATCCCTGGAATTGCAGCTAGCAAAAACCTTGGTTTGCTGATCAAAGACCACTAGTGCCCCCGCGTTAAACAGTGGAGACTTCTTCACGCCGGCGTGCGCTAAGCGGAAGTGCTGAGTCAGGTCGCCGGTGAGGGCGGAGAAAGCCGCCAAGCCACCGCCCCCGACGAGGAGCGTGGAGTCGCCGAGGTAGGCTGCGTCGCGGACCGGCTCGGTAGGCGTCAGGCAGATCGGCAAAGGCTCCTCGAGCATCCAATTGTAAACCCGCACGACGGGGCCGTGCGTGACGCAGCACCCTCCGTCCGGGGCCGCGCGGATCACCGGGCGGGCCATCGGCGCCCGACCCGGCGGCACTGACGTGACCAACCTGGCCCTGTCGAGGTCAAACTCGCCGATGCGAGCAGCACGGATGCAGTCGAGGAGGCCGTAGTAGGACGCTTCTCGGAAGAGCATCCGCTCTGGGACGCCAGCCGGGACGTGGAGCTCGCCCGTGCGGAGCATGTTGAGGAGCGAGGCAAAGCAAACCGGGTCGCGGTCGATGAAGTGCTCGGCACGCCCCCGGTGGCACCGGCATTCCAGCAAGGTTCCAACATGGTGCCGAGCATGGTTCCCTCGCCCGCGCCTGTGAGAGTATCGGCCGTCGTCTCAAACACCTGCCCACCGACGTTCAGCCGGATGCGGCCGGTGGCTGGTTGTGGCGTGCACATTGCCGGCCGTGCGTACAAGACTTCCGCGCGCAGTGGACCTGTCAACGGAGAGGGTTGCCCTGTGGCAGTGTCACTTCTCAATAAAGAGAAAACAATAGGACATTCATACATAAGCTACATCTTGCTAACCAGGGTACAGTTGCTACAGCTTGCAGGTATTGATATTCATACATATATGCATCACAGCTCTATCAATGACAAGAATTTTCAAAAAAACTTGCCAAAAAAATATATGCATTGCGGTGGTAAATAAAATATACTCCCTTCGTCCCATAATATAAAAACGTTTTTGACACTAACAATTGACAACAACGGAGTAGGTATTAGTGACAACTGACAACAACGGACAACAGCTAAATTTAGTGCATCCTATACAAACTTTCAAAGCACACTATACTACATAGAGAGATGGCAACTAAAAATGTCAATTCCTTTGCACTGGGATCATAAAACTATATGGATTTTGAACAGAATCATATACTAGTAATCAGTCTCCAGGGTTGCTGTACTCCAATCTTTTCAAAAGGACAAAAAAAGGGAGCACTTTTTAACCTCAAGAGAAGTGTCAAATACTACTTCCTACTAAACAATGACCATTGCTGCTAGTAGTGAACTCTGCTACTGCTAGGGTTTCGACACCCGTACTGAAAGAAGTGTACAAGCTGCTGCTACCTTTGTCTGGGTCTTCCTTGAGCAATGCAGTGCAGGCTGGGAGGGAAACAGGAGGACGAGGCGGTGAGGCGGATCTGGAAGACGAGGGAGTCGCCGGTCGATGGGGAGCGAGGCGGCGCTGGACGTCGACGGGGTCCGGAGTAGCTGTACGGCGAGGGGGCGGCTGGACGTCGACGGGGAGGCGGGAGGAGCTGGTGGATTGGGGATGGAGGCGGCGCGCTGGAGCGGCTGGACGGCCGGGGGAGGGAGACGTCGGTGGAGGAGTCAAGCTTCAGTCCCCTCGGGCCCTTCAGGGATATCTTTTGGGCCGTCACTGGAAGGTGCCGCGTCGTTTTATTGGCCCAAGCAATGAATATACATACAAACATGGTAGTATTTATTTTCTTCAAACCACTCAAAAAATTATTTCCTTGAAAGAAATATAATTACATGTTATTTCTCTTCTGAGCCCTATTTCTAGGCGCACAATGTTTATTCTCCAATGGAAGAAAAATATGTTCTTCTAAACATAGATTGACATACCTACTAACCACAAATCGAACTCCTTTTATCACTCAACTCGCTCTTCCAAAATCACATGACAGTTACGATTCTCAGTTTTTTCAGACACACTACCTCTTTACCTAAATCTAACATGCTTTATCAATTTAATTTTCTTTTGCAAATGGAATATTTTCATTAATCAACCACAACGCGAGGATGGCAGGCGACAGAGGTGGGGAACGATGGTGCTGGGAGGGGAAAAGAGGGAAGGGAGGCCAGGGCACCGTCCGGGCATCATATAGGGCAAGTGGGAGCTCCGGAGTCCATCGAATCTGAGCTACAACTACTCGGCCTCTCCCGATGCCTTGTTGTACTGATGGTTGAAGAAGAACAGGGTGTGAGCTGCTTGGGCTGCAGGCACTGTGCATGCTTCCTCCTTTTCCTTTTCTATTTTTATTAAATACAAGGGAAAGGCTCATGTTTATTAATAGGTTTGGTGGTTCAAATGAGTTTCAAATATATTTTTTAAAAGTCTCTCTGGATTACTTCAAAGCCCCAAAAAATATTAAATATTTTTGGAATCATAATAATATTTATTAGTGAAATAAATCCCATTTGAATACTATTTGGGGTTGAACTCAATGTGTGTGATAATATTGAGGGTTTGAATCAACCTCATTTCAATGTTAAATGAACATTAGGCATGATGAAATGAGATGTAATTAACAAAAATAAATGCAAAACTAAAATATATTCCTCTTGGGTTGTTAAAGCTAAATGTGGATGGGGTGTTGTGGCTCGGGATAGCTTTGTGGATGTGGTGCAGGCGAGAGCCGGAATATTCAGGACGCCTTCGGTGTTGAGTTGTGTGCAATGGCAAATGCAGTTGACCATGTTGTGGATATAGGAGTTCTTCGAGTTGTCTTTGGAACAGACTCATCATTAATTGTTGAAGCCCCCGACTTTAGATGAGTGGATTAATCACCTTATGCACCTATCGTTGAGGTTGTTATAAGTTTCAGATGAAATTGTGGGTTTCCGTGTAAGGTAGTAGCTTGCAGTCAGGAGCTGAACCATGTAACCCATGAACGAGCAAGAGTAGGGTACAACTGGAATGCGGTTATGAATAAATATTGGGAGTTTTCGTGTACCCGCCCATGTGGCACTCATTGTAGTGGGCGATATGCCTACTAAGTTTTAGTAATAAAGTTTTTGTTTTTTTCTTAAAAAATCAGGGGATCAGGAAACTCAAAGTCATATACAGCGACTTTTTAGTGTTTTTTAAAAAACGTAACTTTTGTGCTAATGATTTTTACAAGACCCAAAATACATATATAATGTGAAAACTAGCTAAATGGACCCGAATAGCCCCTTTTCTTATTTCACCTTCAGTTTCCTTCTTTTTATCTATCAATTTACTTATTTATATTTTAATTTTTTGAGAATAGATGAATATATCTTATGAGATACATGAAGGCTCATCTCGGAACATGTAGGTTTTTTCCTTGCAGCACATGAACGTGCCTTTTTTTGCCATGGACATGGGGAGCTTTATTGCTTTAGAGAAATCCGGTTACAATCTGCCCTAAGACAACTTACTAGAAAGGATGGGCTCTCCTCGAACCATCACTCTGAGACCAGCAGGGTACCTATGCGCTTCGCACAAAGGTCCACTGAGTTATTAGCATCCCTCGAGACCTGCCTAACCGAGAAATAAATAAAAGTAGACCACTTCTTCGCTATTTCATTTGAGATAGACGTCACAACTGAATGAGACTTGTGCGAAAACACATAGGTTAACAACTTCTAAGCAATCCTGAAAGTGCAATCCCCTCCACAAGTGCTTGGTGTTGATGGCAACGCAATTTGCGGACTAACTATGTGCTTAAACTACATCAGCATATTCGGAAGTGGCACAAGACGGTTAGGTTCTCCTCTAGAAGGAAAAGATAGAAGACGTTGTTTTCGACGCTTGTGAGTCTACAACAAACTGATCTATTAATTTTACATTTGGATCATACAAACTACTAGTTAGAATCAATTACAAATGATACACTTGTTTTTGTACTATCTAGAAGTCTAGAAGTCTAGAATTGCAAAAGGTATGAAGACCACCAATAACTAGCAACTGAAGCCATTTGTTTTAACATCCAACTGTACTGATGAGAATGCAGAGCTACATCTATATATTTTAGGAATGAATCGCTACAAACTTTGACGTTTGATGGGCCTGTTATGCGTGGATATACATTTAAGCTAGTAAAAATTGTAGCTATTTCAATGTAATTTCAAAACAAATATTGTCATTATTTGTTTCATATCAATTGTATATTTAAGAATCGATATATATGTAATGTACTAAGAGAGGGTGACATTGTGACAATACATAGAAAATCATATGAAGTTGGTGCCACATTATAAATGGAGCATGTCTAAGAGAGTGGAGTGACCTAGTATTCATTTTGGTGTTAATGGACAAAACAATAATTTTTTGCAGTAAAATAGATAAAAACAAAATTTCAGAGGAGTATAATGCGTAGTCATGGTATAAATGTTATGCTTTATATATTATCCCTCCCAATACATGATTATCCAACAATGAGAGTGTACCTAATAAATTTCATTTGAAGTAGGTTGGTAAAGTTTTTGGTTTTTATTACCTGACTTTTGATACATACATAGAATATTTTTTTGACTGCATACTGTGAGGATCCTCATGGCCTTTTATTAATCATAACTAGAGGTCTCATACAAACAGAATAT
>NC_041381.1:655127041-655129902 GCF_002162155.2 Triticum dicoccoides
AACCATCTGTTGAGATACTTTGGTACCTAACCATGGTTTTTCCTAGCAATACTGGTAGGAACTACTAAAAAGTTGCCACCGAAAGCAATAACTATTGAAGAGTTTTCCTTCTCGCTCTCATTCTGCCTCTCAATCTAGGACATATCCTTGTAGGTAAGGCTAGGCCGCACCACCACCCATTTCTTAGACATCGCGTCATCACCATACTACACTTGGCCCCACCTCCATTCCACCACACTTAGCCACCACTTCATTGCGCTCTAACGCCAACGACGCCACTGCATCAAGCATGGTTGCCACCTCCACCCCTCCACCTTCCTTGGCCTTCTCACGTGGATGTGCTAACCAGGTGAAGATGTACAAGGGCACCTCCTTTCGTGGGGTAGTTGTGCTCTAGCCGTGTCCCCATCACCGGCCTTCCTTGGACTTCCACGAGCAACTTCATAGTAGCTACGGGTTTATGAGAGAGAGGGGGAAGGCAAGATTGACTGTGAAATATTGTATCCATTGTGGGTCAAAATACCAATAAATCGGGTTATTAGCTTAGAATCGACGAATTACAATGATCTTGCACACTAGAGATATTTTTGAATTTCCCCGGCTCACAACCACTCCTATAGCCAAGTTTCCAAACAACCAACCTTCATCACAACCACTTCCTTGCCAGAATAGCTTCCCCACAACAACAAAAACCGCTTAGCCATAGCCCAAACAAACAACAGGTGCATGCTTAATTTACTAGTTCCTCCATTTCAACATAATTGAAGTTCTAGCTTTGTCCTAAATCAAACTTCATTAAGTTTGACCAAGTCTAAATAAAAATATATCAACATATACAACACGAAATTTGCTTCGCAAGATTCATTATGAAATATATTTTCATTTGATACTATAGATCATAGCATTTTTTTTCTATAAACTTGTTCAAACTTAAAAAATGTTTGACTTAGGACAATATTGGAACTACAAATATTTCAGAATGGGGGAAGTATCTCACAACATAGTTCATCAGAACCGCTTCATCGTTTTGGAGATAACTATACCATGAAGTGGTAAATTAAGCATGCACATGTTGTTGTTGATGATTTGCATTCTTATTCTCATTTTTTTTCTAGTAGACCAGAGTAACTAACCTGCGTGGTTTCGTTAATTTATACTGACTAGAGTGTTTTCAGTTCAGAAGCGACACATGAGCAGTTGAGGACAAATGTCCTTGCATTGTAGGTTCTCTGAGAGATGATTTTGTTGATAAAGGTAAAAAAAAGTTTGCTTAAAATTGAAGGTTTTGATGTAAGATCCTGGATGTCTTACTTGTGGAATTCCATAAACGCTAGGAGCGAGGAAGTCAACTGGGTGTCCATAAGACTCAATTTGTTCAGTTGGTCCAGCCATGTTTGAGAACGAAATAGTTGTATTGGCGAACATACGTTTGAAGATAAAAGCGCCCGCCTGCTAGGATTGTCAAGTTGAACAATTACAAACATGAACACTTACTAAATAAAAGCAGTGTTAGTTTGTTTAACAAGGTGTGGCTTACTTTTGTGAAATTTAAATTTTGAAAAATGGTACAGTATGCATCAAATATACCTTCAGACCCAGCATTTTGAGAAAAATTTCAGTCATCTTATATGTGAAGATAACTTCAAGTGAGCTCTTTTTCCTGTCCACTGTGTTCATCGCTTTGCAGACATATGCCAGTGGATCATCGTGCATCGCCAAATGAAATGGAAGAAGGATGTAACCTAGTTGATTTCCCCATGCCACGTCATCAACCTTACCAGATTCTATCATATTAACATACGCCTGTACATAGTTATAAGAAAACATTAAACTAAAATAAGGAAATGCTACAAGTTGTTGGTGAGAATTAAAACCTCCATTCAGAAATAAGTTAAGTTTCATCAAATGTGTAATCTAACTAGTTATTCCAATATTGACTAGTAATATACACTGAAACTGTTTTGGTTGGCCAGCTAAACATATATAATTCATTAGTTTGTCAAGAAACATATTTCATAAATACCATACTTTGATTCAATAACATATTCGTATGAAAAGTAATGACCAAACCTGCACATATATTGGAGATTGTCCTAAAATGTCATCTAATTACACAAGGATGGAGTAATCATTTGGTACTGAAATATATTGGATGAAAATCAATAATTGATGGCACACGTTTGATGATATTTTTTTACATGTTTCGATAAGAGACTTACTTGTAGGCTAGTGGTTGGCCTTGTATTGACAAAGAGGATAGACCGCAGACATAGTTTGCCTGTCTTGGAGTAACCTAACATAAATGATGATAATTTACACAAATGTGAATATAGTAATTAAAACAGATCGAACCATGGTAGAAATTGTACACCCCTCGTTGCCATACATAGAGCACTTACCAGACTTGCGAAAGTAGTATTGTGACAGAGCAGCAGACGTCGCTCCGACCAGCACATCATTGACGGTCTCCGGAAACCAAAATAATAACAAAAGTGAGTACAAAGACAAAATTGCAAAATTAAGAGAATGACTATATCTACACGGCTGGAGCATACAACTAGAAAGGTTTCCTCCCGCCGTGGATGGTGGTGTAATCTCCGGATAGAATCTCTGTTCGCCGTTCGTCGCCGTCGCCGGAGTCAAGCTGAAACGTCGCCGCTGGTGCATTGAGCGATTTGACGGAAACCGCCTCGGATCTTTTTCCTCGTTGGCTACCCGGCATCTCACATGCTTATGCACTTCTGTCGGTCATTCCCGCGCCTCACTGCCCGCTAGTTTGGACTCAACATCGTCGACGGCTAGTACACCTTCATCGCCTTGCAAGTGTTTGACGGTTTGCCTAGGTGAGGTTTTTTTTTGGG
>NC_041381.1:655129912-655136944 GCF_002162155.2 Triticum dicoccoides
AGCATTTAGATCATTATTTTAGTATTCTAAACATTCTTATAGTTTACGAAGGGAGTACAGTTTACCAGAGTGACACAAAACGTATGTTTTTTTGAAAAGGAGGCTGAAATCGCCAACCTCTGCATGGTTACAATGCACGCATCCATTTTTATTAAAGTTGAAACAAAGCAGCTGAAGTTCAAGCGCATAAAACTGGGACTCAAATTAAACCCTTCATCTGATGTCAGTTCATTCTCTTCTGAGACGTACAACTAGCCACCCAACAATTCATCATGAAAGCAAAAGCACAAATAAGTCTTCTTTTTTATATATAATTCAAAGCACAAATAAGTCAGTCACACAGACTACCACTAACCAAACAAACAACCATGACAGCCGGCTCACTATCTAACCCAGTAGACTAGTACGAATGTGAATCAATGACGATAGGGAGTAAATATTAGGCGATGGGAGGTGGCCGCGGCAGGGTCTCCCAGACATCCAGGACATTATCCTCATGATGCACCGCGAAGAGACGGTCGCCCCCAACCGAGAAGTCGGCAATGGCGCCACCGCCTTGGCTCCCTCGCAGCGCCAGCCTCAGGTGGTCATGATTTGGGCCGCCATACACCGAGATGGTGTCATCCTTGGATGCTAAGAGCAGTAAGCTGTGCACGGCGAGCTTCGGATAGCACGTCGGGGCCGTCACCATGCTCTGATGTGTCCGCGGCCAAGGCTGCAGGCCGGAGCTCTCGCAACGGATGTCGAGGAACCCAAGATCATGCTTCTGGCTGATCAAGCGGACCGACCTCTCATCCTCCATCACAACAGCATCGACAACGCGCCTGTGGTCCTTGCCCCTGGTGTCGCTGCACCATGACCAAACAACGCTCATATCCCGGAAATCCACCACAGTGATGGAAGACGACGACCAAGAATCTTCCGGTGAGCATGCCTTGATCACCATTAGCGCGTTGGTGCTTGCCAGCCACTGAAGCTTGCTGGCGTTGCCCAGAGCGCAGTCAAGATTCTGGTTCAAAAAGGAGTCTGTATGCTCGCCGGTGATGCAGTCCCAGACACCGATGCCGTAGTAGCCGCTATCCCTGGAATTGCAGCTAGCAAAAACCTTGGTTTGCTGATCAAAGACCACTAGTGCCCCCGCGTTAAACAGTGGAGACTTCTTCACGCCGGCGTGCGCTAAGCGGAAGTGCTGAGTCAGGTCGCCGGTGAGGGCGGAGAAAGCCGCCAAGCCACCGCCCCCGACGAGGAGCGTGGAGTCGCCGAGGTAGGCTGCGTCGCGGACCGGCTCGGTAGGCGTCAGGCAGATCGGCAAAGGCTCCTCGAGCATCCAATTGTAAACCCGCACGACGGGGCCGTGCGTGACGCAGCACCCTCCGTCCGGGGCCGCGCGGATCACCGGGCGGGCCATCGGCGCCCGACCCGGCGGCACTGACGTGACCAACCTGGCCCTGTCGAGGTCAAACTCGCCGATGCGAGCAGCACGGATGCAGTCGAGGAGGCCGTAGTAGGACGCTTCTCGGAAGAGCATCCGCTCTGGGACGCCAGCCGGGACGTGGAGCTCGCCCGTGCGGAGCATGTTGAGGAGCGAGGCAAAGCAAACCGGGTCGCGGTCGATGAAGTGCTCGGCACGCCCCCGGTGGCACCGGCATTCCAGCAAGGTTCCAACATGGTGCCGAGCATGGTTCCCTCGCCCGCGCCTGTGAGAGTATCGGCCGTCGTCTCAAACACCTGCCCACCGACGTTCAGCCGGATGCGGCCGGTGGCTGGTTGTGGCGTGCACATTGCCGGCCGTGCGTACAAGACTTCCGCGCGCAGTGGACCTGTCAACGGAGAGGGTTGCCCTGTGGCAGTGTCACTTCTCAATAAAGAGAAAACAATAGGACATTCATACATAAGCTACATCTTGCTAACCAGGGTACAGTTGCTACAGCTTGCAGGTATTGATATTCATACATATATGCATCACAGCTCTATCAATGACAAGAATTTTCAAAAAAACTTGCCAAAAAAATATATGCATTGCGGTGGTAAATAAAATATACTCCCTTCGTCCCATAATATAAAAACGTTTTTGACACTAACAATTGACAACAACGGAGTAGGTATTAGTGACAACTGACAACAACGGACAACAGCTAAATTTAGTGCATCCTATACAAACTTTCAAAGCACACTATACTACATAGAGAGATGGCAACTAAAAATGTCAATTCCTTTGCACTGGGATCATAAAACTATATGGATTTTGAACAGAATCATATACTAGTAATCAGTCTCCAGGGTTGCTGTACTCCAATCTTTTCAAAAGGACAAAAAAAGGGAGCACTTTTTAACCTCAAGAGAAGTGTCAAATACTACTTCCTACTAAACAATGACCATTGCTGCTAGTAGTGAACTCTGCTACTGCTAGGGTTTCGACACCCGTACTGAAAGAAGTGTACAAGCTGCTGCTACCTTTGTCTGGGTCTTCCTTGAGCAATGCAGTGCAGGCTGGGAGGGAAACAGGAGGACGAGGCGGTGAGGCGGATCTGGAAGACGAGGGAGTCGCCGGTCGATGGGGAGCGAGGCGGCGCTGGACGTCGACGGGGTCCGGAGTAGCTGTACGGCGAGGGGGCGGCTGGACGTCGACGGGGAGGCGGGAGGAGCTGGTGGATTGGGGATGGAGGCGGCGCGCTGGAGCGGCTGGACGGCCGGGGGAGGGAGACGTCGGTGGAGGAGTCAAGCTTCAGTCCCCTCGGGCCCTTCAGGGATATCTTTTGGGCCGTCACTGGAAGGTGCCGCGTCGTTTTATTGGCCCAAGCAATGAATATACATACAAACATGGTAGTATTTATTTTCTTCAAACCACTCAAAAAATTATTTCCTTGAAAGAAATATAATTACATGTTATTTCTCTTCTGAGCCCTATTTCTAGGCGCACAATGTTTATTCTCCAATGGAAGAAAAATATGTTCTTCTAAACATAGATTGACATACCTACTAACCACAAATCGAACTCCTTTTATCACTCAACTCGCTCTTCCAAAATCACATGACAGTTACGATTCTCAGTTTTTTCAGACACACTACCTCTTTACCTAAATCTAACATGCTTTATCAATTTAATTTTCTTTTGCAAATGGAATATTTTCATTAATCAACCACAACGCGAGGATGGCAGGCGACAGAGGTGGGGAACGATGGTGCTGGGAGGGGAAAAGAGGGAAGGGAGGCCAGGGCACCGTCCGGGCATCATATAGGGCAAGTGGGAGCTCCGGAGTCCATCGAATCTGAGCTACAACTACTCGGCCTCTCCCGATGCCTTGTTGTACTGATGGTTGAAGAAGAACAGGGTGTGAGCTGCTTGGGCTGCAGGCACTGTGCATGCTTCCTCCTTTTCCTTTTCTATTTTTATTAAATACAAGGGAAAGGCTCATGTTTATTAATAGGTTTGGTGGTTCAAATGAGTTTCAAATATATTTTTTAAAAGTCTCTCTGGATTACTTCAAAGCCCCAAAAAATATTAAATATTTTTGGAATCATAATAATATTTATTAGTGAAATAAATCCCATTTGAATACTATTTGGGGTTGAACTCAATGTGTGTGATAATATTGAGGGTTTGAATCAACCTCATTTCAATGTTAAATGAACATTAGGCATGATGAAATGAGATGTAATTAACAAAAATAAATGCAAAACTAAAATATATTCCTCTTGGGTTGTTAAAGCTAAATGTGGATGGGGTGTTGTGGCTCGGGATAGCTTTGTGGATGTGGTGCAGGCGAGAGCCGGAATATTCAGGACGCCTTCGGTGTTGAGTTGTGTGCAATGGCAAATGCAGTTGACCATGTTGTGGATATAGGAGTTCTTCGAGTTGTCTTTGGAACAGACTCATCATTAATTGTTGAAGCCCCCGACTTTAGATGAGTGGATTAATCACCTTATGCACCTATCGTTGAGGTTGTTATAAGTTTCAGATGAAATTGTGGGTTTCCGTGTAAGGTAGTAGCTTGCAGTCAGGAGCTGAACCATGTAACCCATGAACGAGCAAGAGTAGGGTACAACTGGAATGCGGTTATGAATAAATATTGGGAGTTTTCGTGTACCCGCCCATGTGGCACTCATTGTAGTGGGCGATATGCCTACTAAGTTTTAGTAATAAAGTTTTTGTTTTTTTCTTAAAAAATCAGGGGATCAGGAAACTCAAAGTCATATACAGCGACTTTTTAGTGTTTTTTAAAAAACGTAACTTTTGTGCTAATGATTTTTACAAGACCCAAAATACATATATAATGTGAAAACTAGCTAAATGGACCCGAATAGCCCCTTTTCTTATTTCACCTTCAGTTTCCTTCTTTTTATCTATCAATTTACTTATTTATATTTTAATTTTTTGAGAATAGATGAATATATCTTATGAGATACATGAAGGCTCATCTCGGAACATGTAGGTTTTTTCCTTGCAGCACATGAACGTGCCTTTTTTTGCCATGGACATGGGGAGCTTTATTGCTTTAGAGAAATCCGGTTACAATCTGCCCTAAGACAACTTACTAGAAAGGATGGGCTCTCCTCGAACCATCACTCTGAGACCAGCAGGGTACCTATGCGCTTCGCACAAAGGTCCACTGAGTTATTAGCATCCCTCGAGACCTGCCTAACCGAGAAATAAATAAAAGTAGACCACTTCTTCGCTATTTCATTTGAGATAGACGTCACAACTGAATGAGACTTGTGCGAAAACACATAGGTTAACAACTTCTAAGCAATCCTGAAAGTGCAATCCCCTCCACAAGTGCTTGGTGTTGATGGCAACGCAATTTGCGGACTAACTATGTGCTTAAACTACATCAGCATATTCGGAAGTGGCACAAGACGGTTAGGTTCTCCTCTAGAAGGAAAAGATAGAAGACGTTGTTTTCGACGCTTGTGAGTCTACAACAAACTGATCTATTAATTTTACATTTGGATCATACAAACTACTAGTTAGAATCAATTACAAATGATACACTTGTTTTTGTACTATCTAGAAGTCTAGAAGTCTAGAATTGCAAAAGGTATGAAGACCACCAATAACTAGCAACTGAAGCCATTTGTTTTAACATCCAACTGTACTGATGAGAATGCAGAGCTACATCTATATATTTTAGGAATGAATCGCTACAAACTTTGACGTTTGATGGGCCTGTTATGCGTGGATATACATTTAAGCTAGTAAAAATTGTAGCTATTTCAATGTAATTTCAAAACAAATATTGTCATTATTTGTTTCATATCAATTGTATATTTAAGAATCGATATATATGTAATGTACTAAGAGAGGGTGACATTGTGACAATACATAGAAAATCATATGAAGTTGGTGCCACATTATAAATGGAGCATGTCTAAGAGAGTGGAGTGACCTAGTATTCATTTTGGTGTTAATGGACAAAACAATAATTTTTTGCAGTAAAATAGATAAAAACAAAATTTCAGAGGAGTATAATGCGTAGTCATGGTATAAATGTTATGCTTTATATATTATCCCTCCCAATACATGATTATCCAACAATGAGAGTGTACCTAATAAATTTCATTTGAAGTAGGTTGGTAAAGTTTTTGGTTTTTATTACCTGACTTTTGATACATACATAGAATATTTTTTTGACTGCATACTGTGAGGATCCTCATGGCCTTTTATTAATCATAACTAGAGGTCTCATACAAACAGAATATGTAGGAGTATATTGCTTGCATCATACAGATTTAGAAAGCACACTCATGCATCTTCATGTTGATCATTCTTTCTTGATAGATGTTGAAAGCCTTGACGCCGCCTCCCTAATTCGTGCGAAGGACTTGACAAAGTCATCCAAAAGCTCAGTGTAATCTGGAAATACTTCCTCGTCGACTGATAGAATTACTTTGAGAGTGTTATTGTAACTCTGGTAGTGCACAACCAATGCCTGCAAAATAAACCTTGTTGATTAAATACAAAATAGGTTTGCCGAATGGTTAATTTTATAGGTTTTGCGGTGCTAAAGTTTTACTTGTATAGCTCCATGGAATTGATCTTACCTTGGTTAGTAGGTTTTATGCCTACCCAAGGTCAAGGCATCTCCTTAACTACGGAGCTATTTAGTGGCAAACTATGCAGATAGATGGTACTTAAAATTGCTTATAAACATGTGTTGGTCTTGTGGTTGAAGTTCATACTCACAAGAGAAGAAGAAGAGGAAATACAACTACACATATACTCTTACTTATCGTCCTTATTCTAAACACTCTATTGGCGAGAGGTGTTAGTACACCTCACCTTGTTTTGAGTACTATTTAACTCGAATATGTTCCTTCTAATTATATGTCGTTTAGTTGGAATTAACCAACTTCTAGCGGGAAAAAGCCAAAGCTCAATCAAACATGTTATTTTGCACTGTTGTGAAGTCACAACCCAAAGCTACTTTTAGTTATAAAGCCCACAACCATCTGTTGAGATACTTTGGTACCTAACCATGGTTTTTCCTAGCAATACTGGTAGGAACTACTAAAAAGTTGCCACCGAAAGCAATAACTATTGAAGAGTTTTCCTTCTCGCTCTCATTCTGCCTCTCAATCTAGGACATATCCTTGTAGGTAAGGCTAGGCCGCACCACCACCCATTTCTTAGACATCGCGTCATCACCATACTACACTTGGCCCCACCTCCATTCCACCACACTTAGCCACCACTTCATTGCGCTCTAACGCCAACGACGCCACTGCATCAAGCATGGTTGCCACCTCCACCCCTCCACCTTCCTTGGCCTTCTCACGTGGATGTGCTAACCAGGTGAAGATGTACAAGGGCACCTCCTTTCGTGGGGTAGTTGTGCTCTAGCCGTGTCCCCATCACCGGCCTTCCTTGGACTTCCACGAGCAACTTCATAGTAGCTACGGGTTTATGAGAGAGAGGGGGAAGGCAAGATTGACTGTGAAATATTGTATCCATTGTGGGTCAAAATACCAATAAATCGGGTTATTAGCTTAGAATCGACGAATTACAATGATCTTGCACACTAGAGATATTTT
>NC_041381.1:655137500-655138997 GCF_002162155.2 Triticum dicoccoides
ACTCAATTTGTTCAGTTGGTCCAGCCATGTTTGAGAACGAAATAGTTGTATTGGCGAACATACGTTTGAAGATAAAAGCGCCCGCCTGCTAGGATTGTCAAGTTGAACAATTACAAACATGAACACTTACTAAATAAAAGCAGTGTTAGTTTGTTTAACAAGGTGTGGCTTACTTTTGTGAAATTTAAATTTTGAAAAATGGTACAGTATGCATCAAATATACCTTCAGACCCAGCATTTTGAGAAAAATTTCAGTCATCTTATATGTGAAGATAACTTCAAGTGAGCTCTTTTTCCTGTCCACTGTGTTCATCGCTTTGCAGACATATGCCAGTGGATCATCGTGCATCGCCAAATGAAATGGAAGAAGGATGTAACCTAGTTGATTTCCCCATGCCACGTCATCAACCTTACCAGATTCTATCATATTAACATACGCCTGTACATAGTTATAAGAAAACATTAAACTAAAATAAGGAAATGCTACAAGTTGTTGGTGAGAATTAAAACCTCCATTCAGAAATAAGTTAAGTTTCATCAAATGTGTAATCTAACTAGTTATTCCAATATTGACTAGTAATATACACTGAAACTGTTTTGGTTGGCCAGCTAAACATATATAATTCATTAGTTTGTCAAGAAACATATTTCATAAATACCATACTTTGATTCAATAACATATTCGTATGAAAAGTAATGACCAAACCTGCACATATATTGGAGATTGTCCTAAAATGTCATCTAATTACACAAGGATGGAGTAATCATTTGGTACTGAAATATATTGGATGAAAATCAATAATTGATGGCACACGTTTGATGATATTTTTTTACATGTTTCGATAAGAGACTTACTTGTAGGCTAGTGGTTGGCCTTGTATTGACAAAGAGGATAGACCGCAGACATAGTTTGCCTGTCTTGGAGTAACCTAACATAAATGATGATAATTTACACAAATGTGAATATAGTAATTAAAACAGATCGAACCATGGTAGAAATTGTACACCCCTCGTTGCCATACATAGAGCACTTACCAGACTTGCGAAAGTAGTATTGTGACAGAGCAGCAGACGTCGCTCCGACCAGCACATCATTGACGGTCTCCGGAAACCAAAATAATAACAAAAGTGAGTACAAAGACAAAATTGCAAAATTAAGAGAATGACTATATCTACACGGCTGGAGCATACAACTAGAAAGGTTTCCTCCCGCCGTGGATGGTGGTGTAATCTCCGGATAGAATCTCTGTTCGCCGTTCGTCGCCGTCGCCGGAGTCAAGCTGAAACGTCGCCGCTGGTGCATTGAGCGATTTGACGGAAACCGCCTCGGATCTTTTTCCTCGTTGGCTACCCGGCATCTCACATGCTTATGCACTTCTGTCGGTCATTCCCGCGCCTCACTGCCCGCTAGTTTGGACTCAACATCGTCGACGGCTAGTACACCTTCATCGCCTTGCAAGTGTTTGACGGTTTGCCTAGGTGAGGTTTTTTTTTGGG
>NC_041381.1:655139146-655141042 GCF_002162155.2 Triticum dicoccoides
GGGGGGTGTCTTGTTTTGTTTTGTCCAACTAAATTGAACCAGATCGTTTGAATTAAAGATGACGATGGTAAGAGAGGTGATCTTTGGGGACTCATCGTCATCCGAGGAGGAAGAACATGATGATGACTTCAAAATTGTAGTTGGCATCTCCATAGCACTTCGTTTTTGTTCTTTTATCATGATATTTACTTCATTTGAACCATGTGGTGTGTTTGAATTTGAATAATTTGATTTGCAAACTATCAATTTGCAATGAATTGTGTGGAACTTATTTATTATGTTTGGGTTTTATATGTGTGCTAATATGTAGTTGCAATGTACTCCCTCCGTTCCAAAATAGATGACTCAACTTTGTACTAACTTTGGAGTTAGTATAAAGTTGAGTCATCTATTTTGGAACGGAGGGAGTATTAGGTAAACAAGAATTGGAATAATTTGTGATTTTTTTACTCCGCTAAATTTAGGAATTGGCTAGAAACGATAAAAAATTAGAGAAGTAAAAATACTTCAATAAGGTTTACTTGGCCGTTTACTGCTCTTAAATTTAGGGGATCCGCTAGAGCTGTCC
Source organism: Triticum dicoccoides (assembly GCF_002162155.2). Taxonomy (NCBI): domain Eukaryota; kingdom Viridiplantae; phylum Streptophyta; class Magnoliopsida; order Poales; family Poaceae; genus Triticum; species Triticum dicoccoides. The sequence goes on from NC_041381.1 coordinate 655,139,715, forward strand.
TTATACGATCAAACTGGTAGGTAGATTGCTAGATCATGCATATACTTAGTTACTTACGCAGTTCATGGCATTCTTGATGAACCTGACGTCGTCCAAGCTAAGGCTCCGGCGCACGAAGCGCCTGGGGGAGATGAACGCAACATCGTGATCCGCACGTCTGAACAGAGTGTGTGGGTCTCCCAAGAACGCAGCCGTCGCCGCGAAGGAGGCGACGTCCACGACGGTATTCCACGCGAGCACAAGATAGGAAAAGACCCATGCCGCGGATGCCGCCAGGGCGCCCGCCGACGGTGGCTGCCGGCGCCACGGCTTGTAGATGGCGCCCGTGCGCACCGTCAACTCCCGCATGGTCGGCAGGCGTGTCGGGTCGGAGGCACTGCGCGCGGACGCCAGAAGGAGCATAATCAGCGACGTCCCGTCGCCGAGGGAGTGGTGCACGCGGATCACCACGGTGGAGGTGGCATCGGAGGTTGGGAAGTCGAGGAAGTGGAACTCCCAGAGCGGGCGGGAGCGGTCCATGGGGAGCTCGGGCAGCGAGGCCACGTAGTCGTCCACGGCCTGGTCCGGGTCGGCCTCCACGGCGACGGGGTCCAGCGTCGGGACGATCATGTGGTCGTCCACGTTCACCGCCGTGCGCTCCCACCGTGGGTTCTTGCACCCGTCGGTCACCTGCCGTGCATGCATGCATGCAAGCGCGCGCTCACGGGTTAAACCTAGCTAGTGTTGCTAAGCATAGGTTTCAATCAAATGGTAAGAGTGTATTGTATGTATGTGTACCTGAATGCTGCGGAAGCGCGGGTAACGCGCAAGTTGGGTGGCGAGGCCGGCCCTGAGGACGGGGAGGTTTACGGGGCAGCCAAGCCCGATTGTAACCACGATGTATATAGCGTCCATGAGTATTGCAGTCGGGCTCACGGGCTCCTCCGCCGCGGAATCATCAGACGCCGTCGCTGATCTTGGCGTGCGTATCGGGAGTGGCCGGCCGCTTGTTGGTAGAGCGGCTACCGAGTAGGGGCTACCGGTACTGCCCATAGCCAGTTTAGTTTCAAGAAGAGTCACTAGCCACTCGATCGATCACTGCATGCATGAATGGCGTGGCTGGTGTAATATAAAGGGTGAGGACAACTGTTGCTGATAAGGGCATCCAACGCCCACCGGCAAACCTCCAGCTGTCCGGACTGCGGAAGGCATCCAATGCCGACCTGTATCAGTCTGCGGAGCGGTCTGGACGCGATTTCTTCCTCAAACCGGAGACAAAAGTGGGTACGTTTGTGGGAGTCCGGACCGATCCAAGCCCGCTTCTGACTGCCCTCACTCACTAACCTCCC
>NC_041381.1:655141403-655149473 GCF_002162155.2 Triticum dicoccoides
CATCCCTTCCGGCGCTAGCTGGCCGCATTCATGCCGCTGTAGAGTGTGCCGCTCCGCATTGAAGGCGGCTCAGGGCTGACGTGACCTCTCATTGTCTCCACCACTGAAGCAGCGCGTCAGCCGAGGGCACCGCCCGCTGCACGCCCGGCTGAACACACCTCCTCGTCGCATTCATATGCCTCCATTAAACCAGCTAGGAAGCCGAGAAACCTACTCCGACCACACGTCTGTTCATGAGCAGGCCGGCATTAAACACAACACCGGCCAAGCTCCTCATGTCCGCCCTCTATTTAAACGAGGCCAGACGCCGGACAAGAATCAGACCCTCCGTCGCCCCCCTATCTCCTCCTTCACCACTCTTCTGATGGCTTCCGAAGAGCGGTTCTCCGGCATACAAGCCGGCTGGGTGGCCCGCCGAGCCTGCTGGATACGAGCGAGGCAACTTGATGCTCCACCTCTCGCGCCTGACCCGACGGAGCAAGTTGCCACCCCAAGCTGAAGCGTGGTTCAGCAACTTACCGCTCCAGTCCAATTCGATGAGGAGTGGCGAGTTGCTCCACACCGGCACAATTGGCAGCACGGGCATCGCCGCATCCAGTGCATGCGACCACGCCATCCGTCGTCGATGTGCGCGTAGCCGCGCCATGCAAGCAGAAAAGAAGCCGGCTGCGCGGATGTCGACGAGGTGGCGGCATCACATTCGCGCTCGATCATTGAGGAGAAGTAGAACACGGGAGGTTGCCGTCTCTTAGGTACCATGAAGGCCACCGCTAAGGCAACGCCAACGTACACATCGGGTGTCTTGCCCGACTCTTCTCTTGCGAGGACCTCCGTCGATCCCACATGGGCTCCACAGAAGCGGAGCCACCGCCTTCCCCTCCCGTTGAAGCATCAGCCTGGGATTCCACTCCGGCAAGTGGTGGGGAAACGAGCCATCCTTTGCGTTGAAGCATATACCTCTGGGGCTCGGGTTGTCGGACATGAGGAAGACAGAGGGATCCGCGGGCGGCCATTTAGATTAGGTATTATTATACCTCCAGAGCCGGACTAGCACCGTTAGTTGATGTAAATGTATTGAAATCTGTCATGTTTATATGAAAATCCGGCATTTTTATATGAAATCCGTCATGTTTATATAAAATTCAGTCGTGTTTGCACGAATTTTGTCCAGTTGGTTTGAGTTGTTGTAAAAATGTATGTGACATGTCCGTGGACTGGCCCCCCTGTCCGGGGACGGATGCGGAAGGAAATTTACGGGTTGCCGTTGGAGATGCACTAAGAATGATTAGGATGGCGGGAAAAAATTGCGGCAGAGTAGGATGGCTATTAATGGCATAGCACTCACAGTTGAAGATGCTCATCACACACGGAACCTGGGTCTGTCACTACCGGCTTTTTTGCTGGTGAGGAGGGCACGTCCTAGCCTATTGGGAAGGTGATCCAACATTGCACACTGTTGTTACAAAAAAAAAATGCGTGCGATGTGGTTTCACATTACAAACGAATGGGCACAGTGAAATGCGTGCATTGAGTACTTCGTTGCTCTGCTTCATTCGACCGTGTGCAACTAAAATTTTGTTCGTGTGCAATTTAACAAAAGCACGGGTCATAGATTTCACACTACCGGAATCAACCTGTTTGCCTAGTGTCTTTTTTAGGACACTCCGCAGCCTTTGCGTAGTGGAAAAAAAACACTCGGCAAAACATGGGCCTTTGCTAAAGTGACGCGGACTTGTCTATAAGTGGAGTGGCAACTTCATATAGCCAGGCTATCTATTAGATTCCTATCAGCCTATGCCAAATTATGGGACCGAATTCAAAATTAATGCCAGCCGGCCAGTGCCTCACCTGCCAAATACCTCCTACGGTTTCTAGTCCATGTAGCCTTTCGGTTCACAGGTCCTGCACACGCATGAGATCTCCATCCTAATTTTAGTTAGGTGTCATACATGTACTTGCTGTACTCACTATATCAATTAAGTTGGCTAATAAAAGTTGTGATGCCACGCGTAGTTATTGACCACAAAAGTTAGTTTGCATAAGAAAAATCTTAATTAACCTGCCTGCTAAAAGGTTTTGGTACTGCAAATTACAATATAATGAGGTCAACTGTGCTTTCTCTTGCACGCAATACACATTGATTTATTTTTAGTACAACTTTTTTGAAATAATTTAATTTTTCGTTACAACTAATCAAACACTGTCTTCATTAAACTCTTCTTAAGTTATCATGTACTTATCGGTCTGTGCGCTTCCATTAAAGTGAGATCAAATATTCTTTTACTACTATCTAATTTATATATTATAGAGAAAATCCATTTATTATTCATAAAACATCATTTTATAATTCTTCCTATTTATAACCATAATATAATACATCAAATTATTGATTGCAAATTTATCAATTGCAAAATATTGTTGGTAGCTTACCAAGTACTCCCTCCGTTCCAGAATAAGTGTCGGTGATTTAATACAATCTATCGTATTAGGGCACGTACATTGATTGATAAGCCTTACATGTAATTTAGAGGTAACAATAAAAGCATGTCAAATCTGGATGATGCAAACACCGGGGCTACTACTACTGATATGGTCATCTTCAAAGCAAAGAAAGGGGAGAGCTCGCTTGATCCAGGTGGAGTCGGCGAGTCTTCGGAAACTGAACCTAGCCAAAAGAAAAAGAAACCGACCCCTACAACTTCTAAAAATTCGGCAGCGGCTGCTGGACAGCCCTGCCAAGCGCAATGAGGTGCTTAAGTTGGAACTGCCGGGGGGTTGGGAACCCCAAGGCAGTTCGTGAGCTTCGCAATGTCGTGAAGCAAGAAGGGCCTGCCCTACTTTTTGTGATGGAAACAAAAATAAGGGCGAAGAGGGTGGAGAGCTTACAGAACACTCTTGGTTTTGTTGGTAGTTTTGCGGTGGATAGTGTGGGACTCAGTTGTGGCATCGGGTTGTTTTGGTCAAGAGATGTTACAGTTGAGTTACGAAACTTCAGTGTTGGACATATCGACGTGATAGTCCAGAAAGCTGATCAGACCTCCCTGGCTTGGAGGTTTACGGGGTTCTATGTGGCCCCAAGGAGTGAGGACCGGCATCACAGCTGGAGATGTTTACGTAACCTGCATGCAGTGCAACATCAGGCATGGCTTTGCTTGGGGGATTTCAATGAAAACCTCTACGGCACAGAACATTTCAGCAGAGCGGGCAGACCTGAGTGGCAAATGTGGGCTTTTCAAGAAGCTCTTGATGATTGCTCCCTGCAAGACTTAGGTTGGACAGGGGTGCCATATACATGGGACAACAAACAGATGGGGGACGCTAATGTGAAATCCCGCCTGGACAGGGGTGTCGCGAACGAGGCGTTCCTGCAAATGTTCGATCTTACTAGAGTGAGACATTTATGTTCAATGGAATCGGATCATTGTTTTGTCTTGGTTGAGACCAGAGAATCACAGCAAAAAAAGGGACCTAGACAATTTCGATACGAGGATGTGTGGCAGTCCCATGCAGACTATGATAGAATTGTTGCTGAAGCTTGGAAAAGAAATCATAGAGGCCATGGACTTGCAGCAATAACGGACACTTTACAGAAACTCCAAGGTGAGCTTGGGGGATGGAGTGCCCGAGAATTTGGTTGTTTTGCCAAGACGGTTCGGAAGTTGCAACAAAAACTTGAGCAGCTACGGCACCGATCCATTGGCAGAGGCGCTTCTAACGAAGAGAAAGCAGTTGTGCTTAAACTGCGGGAGGCTCTAAGACAGCAAGAAATATGGATGCGGCAGCGTTCTCATGTTCCATGGCTCCGACAAGGCGACCGCAACACCGCCTACTTTCAGGCTCAAGCGGCGCAGCGGAAGAGGATGAACCGCATTGAGAGTCTTCAGCGTGCGGATGGCTCCGTCTGCGCGAATGAGGAAGAGGATAGAGTGGAAGTTCAGTCCTTTTATCAGGCATTGTACACCTCGCAAGGGTATAACGACATGGATGAGCTGCTCCATTTTGTACCAGCTCGTGTAACGTCCGATATGAATCAACTCCTTGATAAACCCTTTGAGGCCGAAGAGGTGAAGACGGTGCTGTTCCAAATGGCATCGTCCAAAGCTCCTGGAGTCGATGGATTCACGGCTGGGTTCTTTCAAAGGCATTGGGATCTTGTCAAGTTGGATCTGGTGCCGGCGATACTCAGTTTTGTTAATGGTGGAGAACTACCTTTGGGTTTTAATGATACTTCCATTACTCTCATACCAAAGGTACGCCATCCACAGTCTATAACACAGTACATGCCCATCTCTTTGTGTCCAGTGCCTTACAAAATTGCTTCCAAAATGATTCCTAACTGGTTCAAAGAGTTGATGGATACAGTGGTGGGAGAAGAACAGAGCGCTTTCGTCCCCGGGCGTCTGATCACGGACAATGTCCTAGTGGCTTTTGAGAGTATCCATTCCATGAGAAGGAGGAAGAAGGGGAAGAATTACTCTTGTGTAGTCAAACTAGATATGATGAAAGCCTATGATAGGGTTGAGTGGCATTATTTGCAGGCTATTATGTTGAAGTTTGGCTTTAGTCCATCTTTCGTGAGTTTGGTGATGAAGTGTGTCTCATCTGTCAGGTTCACAGTCAGAGTGAATTGGGAGCTACTACCTTATTTCACACCAACTAGGGGTTTTCGCCAAGGCTGCCCCATGTCTCCATTCTTGTTTATTCTTTGTGCGGAAGGCCTCACGTCCATGCTAAACTACTTTGAGAGCCCGCACATTGACAGAGGCATACGGGTGTCCTTTCGAGCACCATGGGTCAATCATTTGCTTTTTGCCGATGACAGTTTAATCTTCATCAGTACATCAGTGGATAGTGCTCTGAGACTGAACAGGATTCTGCAGATATATGGAGAATGTTCAGGTCAAGCAGTAAACCGCGACAAAAGTGCAATTTTCTTCTCCCCCAATACGCCAGCGGATAGGAGACAGGAGGTGAAAACAGTTCTGGGTATTCAGGTTGAGACTTTCAGCAACAGATACCTTGGTCTTCCAACGGCGGTGGGGAGAATTACTAGTGGCACATTCGATCATATTGGCGAGAGATCCAGGAGTAAGATGGGTGGCTACGCCGAGCGTTTGTTGGCTTGTGCTGGTCGTGAGACGCTAATCAAATCCAATGTGCAGGCAATACCAACGTTCAGTATGAGTTGCTTCCTTTTGACAAAAAAAGGTTTGCAAAAGCTTAAGGTCTTCGATGGCAAAATTTTGGTGGAGTGGCTCCCTTGACAGAAGATCTTTGCATTGGTTGTCTTGGGATAAACTGGCATCTCCTAAGGCCTATGGTGGCATGGGCTTTCGTGATCTACATCTCTTCAATGTGGCCTTCTTGGGAAAACATGGTTGGAGATTCATCAATAATCCCAACTCATTATGTGCAAGAGTCATGAAAGGACGTTATTTCCCTGACAGTGATTTCATGGACGCCACCATACCGCACTCTGCCTCAGCTATCTGGCGTGCTATAGTGGCCGGACATGAAGCTCTTTAGTTGGGGATGATCAAAAGAATCGGTGACGGGACTACTATTTCCATTTGGAATGCTAAGTGGATACCAGGCACCCCCTCGCTTACTCCAAGGGTGATGCCAGGAGGAACAACTTTGGGATTTGTCAATCAGCTCATAGATATTGATAACTGGACTTGGCGATCTCAGCTGGTTCATGATGTTTTCATCTCACCTGATGCGGATGCAATCTTAAATATTCCCTTGCACAATGGGGGGGGGGGTGAGGATTTCCGTGCGTGGGCTTATGAAGTCAATGGCATCTATTCTGTCAAATCTGCGTACCGTGCTCTAGTGAATCAGAAAGAGCGTGTCGCACTAGATGAAGGGACGGTTACAAATACCTCACAGACTGATGAACAGATGTGGAAGCTGTTGTGGAAACTCAAGGTATTGCCGAAGGTTCGTGTCTTTTGGTGGAGAGTGGTGAGGGGCATTCTCCCGAATGAAAGCACTCTAGAACATCGGCATATACGACCCATAAGCAGATGTAACGTCTGCCTTGCGATGGATGAGGATTTGATGCATGCTTTAGTGCATTGCTCTCATGCTAAGTTGTTCTGGGAACAAGCACATACACTACTTGGTGTGAGAAGACCAAGGTTGCACCCAGATACATGGGCTAAGGACATGATTTGTGATAGTCAGTTCACAGTGGTGGAGAGGGCGCAAATGATCTCTGTAATGTGGGCGATTTGGCACTCCAGAAACAGAAACACACATGATGGAGAGAAGCTTGATCCTCTGACTACAGTGAGACGCATCAGAGAAGATTTGGCGGTACTTGACATCCCTTCTTCACATGCCTCGATCCTTCCTGGACACGGGTGGAGGTCGCTAGAAGGTGAGATTGTCAAAATCAATACAGATGCGGCTATAAACATGGACTCCAACAAGGTAGGAGTGGGAGGTGTTGCACGCTCAGCCTCGGCTTTGTTGGGAGCTTGAAGTAAACCCCATGATGGGGTGGCGAATCCATTCATCGGTGAGGCCCTGGCCCTCCGTGACGGTGTCATCTTTGCAAGTTTGCGGGGTTTCTCACATGTGATAATGGAGACAGACTGCCTAGAGGTTGTCAACCTCTGGAACACTCGCCACAATAGTCTTTCTATAGTGGCACCTTTATTCTTAGAGATTGGAGAGCTAGCTACTCATTTTACTTCCTTTGTTATTTAGCATGTAAGTAGATCTGCCAACGAACCGGCCCATCTTTGCGCGAAGCATGCTTGCTCGTTGATGGTCACCGAGAGCTGGACAGGTTCTAGTCCTTCTTTCCCAGCCTCTTGGCTGATGACGCTAGGAGTTCTTTTGTTGAATAAAAAGCTCTCAATTCGAAAGCAAAAAAATAACAATAAAAGCATGTCTACAATAGGTTATCTCTTAGTCTTAACTTCAATAAGTAGCTATTCGTAAAAACATGATGAGACATATTATGCTAAGAGATCATCTCTTAATTATGAGAAGATAAGCCTTTTCTTATTATTTCTCTCTCCTCCACATCAACGTGACACTCCTAATATAGCACCATTGTACATGGAAGCGGATTTGTAGCACCCCGTTGCTCCACACCCCTATACGAACATTAAAATCAAAAAATACCGAGAAAATTGAAAAAAAAATCTAGGATTTTGAGATATCAAACCTGGGTTCTCGATCTACTCCCGTGTGAAATTTCGTGAAAAAAAAACAGAAAACATATTCATGGCAAAAAAGACAAAACTTTCCTATGTAAAAACAAACTGTTTGGATGGATTTTTGTTCGGACAATATTTCCTTCGCCACATATACGTTTCTTGGCATTATTTCACGAAACTTCACACGGAAGTAGATTGAGAACCCATGTTTGATATCCCCAAATTTCTAAATTAATTTGTTTTTTACACTTTTTACATGTAATATTCTAGGGGTGTGGAACACCCAGGAGCTCGTGTGTATTTTTCTATTGTACATGCCCTTGGATTCTTATCCTCACGTGCCAAACTGTGGGACCTATTTCAAATTATTTGCCAGCGGCCAGTGCCTCACCTGCCGGATACTCCTAGTAACTCCTACGATTTCTAGTCTAAGTAGCCTTTCGGTTCCTAGGTCCTATACACGCATGAGATGTCAATCCTAATTTTAATTTGGTGTCTTACCTGTACTTGTTGTACTCACTATATTAATTAAGTTGGATACTAAAAGTTGTAATGCCCGAATAATCGCGTGTGGACATGCCATCATGCGCGGGTGATATCCAACCGCACGACACCGTGAGATTCGTGCAATATTAATACGCTTCTGCTGTATAATCAGATCACTTATTCGTATAGAATCAGTATTCACGTTGTATTGCCGCTGACACACCCCGTGTGTGGCCCACGACGCAGGGCAAGAATTTAAAAGCCTGGCGGGCGTCTAGGATGGCAGTTCCAACGGCTATCTCCACGACGCTCCACCGCGGCTTTTTTAAACTGCCTCGCTCATTGTAGATACACATCCCGCTCAAGTTTTCATATCTCCCCTCCTCCCTTCTGCCTCGCAAGGATGTGT
>NC_041381.1:655149993-655173523 GCF_002162155.2 Triticum dicoccoides
CACACCATAGCTCCACCCAGATGCCACCATTGCGTCTGATCCGCTGCCCGGAGTGCAATGCCGGCAATGTGCTCTGGTTCGTCTCTGGAATGGTAGAGAACCCAGGGAGGCATTTCTACAAGTGCGAACGCCATGGAGTAAGTATTTCGAGATTCTTTGCGTCCATCTCGCTGTCCCGCAGATCGTCATCTCAATCCAACTTTCTTTTGTGTTTTTTCAGTTTGGTGGATGCTGTTTCTGGAAGTGGGAGAACAAGTATGTACAGTACTTCAGTACTCACTGGGAGCATCTACTCTCGCACATGCATCTGTGTGTCGGCATGTAACTCTGCTTGAGCAGAACCAAGCATGGTTGAGGAACATTTTCATCTTGGGCGTGCTGAACATGGTGCTAATGGCCATATGCTGTATGCACAAGTTCTGAAGCAACGAGATCCCATGCAACGATGGAATTGGTGCACCAGATGCACCAGCGAGTTATGGGCCATTTGATTGAGAATGAGCGGACAAAGTTATGGGCCATTTGATTGAGAATGAGCGGACAAGATCTAGGTACAATCTGGGCTGCTGGTGCACTTGTAAACTGAACCTTGTGGTTTCTCTGAATTAAATAAAAGGATCATGTCCATTTATATATAAATGTTTGACACAACAGCGACAGCTTAAATGAAGAGTGTTCTTCTATGTTTGACAGAACTAGCTGAAAGCATCACTACTTGTTCTCGTCTCTGATTCTATTACAACATTCTATTTTGACAGTCATTTTGTATTTCATGATTCCAATTTTTTTCAGATTCATGATTTCAAAATTTTGTGTAACAGAACAGTGAAGTAACTCTATGATATGGATGCATAGTCTGAAAGACCCTGTTTATGAAGTACAACTTATTAAAGTTAGTACAAAGTTAAGTCATCTGTTTTGGAACAGAGGGAATACAAGTATTCCCATGTGTGCGGTGAGAGGAAGTAATTATTTGAAGACATTTTCTATAAAAAAAATTAGCGGCACTTAATGCTTCATGTAAAGTATGCCATCATATATAGAATTTGTATGCCAAATATGCGCATCAAGTTATACATATATCCAATCAATTGGTGATGTGATTTTCAAGTCATGAACTAGATTATTAATGGTTTGTTTCTGCCCAATCCGTTGATACTACTGCCATGTTTTTTTTGCTGTTTTGTAAGAAATGTACAAAGCATCTGCTATGAGACATCCGAGATGTTATTGGTACATTTCTTTGCACATGCATAGTACGGATGCAACTAACAGAGGACATGGCGTGACTGCATATAGCTTTAGCTATGTGAAATGAACTCCTCGCCTTCCCGTAGTAGCTCTTGTGAACCGTTAAAATAACGAGAGATGTAGGCATGTAGCGAAGTTGGTTTGCAGAGGAACGGATTTTCTCCTGCTTTGTTCCATTATGTAAAAAAATAGCGGTCTACCAAAGAACAAGGTGCTTTCTGCAAATGTACCAGCAGCCTACCACGGGTCTGAATCTTGTCCCTTTGTTCTTCATCCAAAGGCCCATGAGTACTTGGTGCATCAGGTGCACAGATTCTATCGTTGCAAATGATACTTTCTCCTGAAGCAACATGTTGTATTCGGTCAGAACTACAAGTAGAAGTTCTGAAAACTACCGCCCCCAATATCTAGTTCCAGCTATGTAGTGGTTTCAGCAGTTCTAACATTTGTAGTGGAGTCATCAGTTCCAGCTTATGTACTGGATTAGATGTAGTTCCAGCATGCAGTAGTTATCTCCTAGGCATTCATTTGTATCACGTGTGTACCGTGTATGCATGCCGGTTTAGATGCAGAAAACGGGCTTTGTTAATGATGCATGTTGTTAATTAAGTTCGACGGATCGCTTGAGAGGATGAAAATGCATTTAACCCAAACCCACACACCGCACCCACCTCCCGCAGTGCGCCGGCAATAATTCGTTACTCTGGCAGCACAATAAATACGCACAGACTAATGAATGCGGCAGCTGCCCCTGCAGAACGTAAATCCACCCATCACCCAATTCGTCGCTCTGTTCCACACCACTCTCGCACCTGCATGTCCCAAAAATCTTCGGCGACCTCTCGAGCTCTGCCAGTGCTCCCGAGTGCCTTGCAAAACCCGGCGAATCTGGTGAATTTGGCGGCTCGCTCCACCCATCGGATGTCCCAGATCCAGACCCGGAGGCCAAGAAACTGGAGGATTGAAAAAAGACAACACATGAATTCCTTTGTGAGCATGAACTTAGACTAGCCACAATGGGAGTAACTTCGGTAGTAACATCGAGTCCAACTCAGCAAATTTGCTTATGTGGCAATGAGTTAATGAGGAGAGATGTAGTACTAGTAACTTAGCTAGTTACTGTAACATCACATGTCCCAATGCAATATGAGTCTATAACCTAATAAATGAAGCTTTGCATGTTACTACACTTATGTTACTACCCACTATTGAGGTAGTAACATAGTCTAGGGATATGTGTATGTTACTAGTGTATGTTACTCTCCATTGTGGCTAGTCTTACGGGGAAGACAAAGAACACAACAGAGATGTTGGGGCAGAGGTACTGACCCGATCTCCGTTTCCGCGGACTCCATCTCCACACCTTGCTGTCGACGGGCGAGTGGGGAAAGCTAGATGTGCTGCGAGTTCACCGGACGACCCCTCCAAAACACGCCCACCAGACACCCAGAAACATTAATTCCCAGGTCGAGGGGCTATCTCGCCCGTGTATTCATACGAGACTTAAATGCAACATGGGCCAGGCGGCACGACATATAACGAGTCGTATTCTCACCTTTGTGAATCATGCAGCGGCGTATTGCCAGAGGTCCTATTAAAATTAGGAATTGCGACGCGCGGGAGGACGGCCTCGATATCGGCTGCGCGTGGCCGCATGTTCCAAAAATCCGCGTCGTTGTAATGCCACACATCACAAAAGTTAATTTGCATATGCTCAAAAAAAGTTCATTTCCATAAGAAAAATGTTAACTAACCTGCCTAATAAAAGGTTTTGGTACTACTAATTACTCCCTCCGTTTTTATTTACTCTGCATATTAGATTTCACTGAAGTCAAAGTTTGACCAAGTTTATAGGAAAATATATGAACATTTACAATAGCAAATCTATATGATGGGAAAATGTATTCAATAATGAATCTAATCGTATTGATTTGTTATTGTATATGTTAATAATTTTGTCTATAAACTTTGTCAAAGTTTATAAAGTTTGACTTTGACCAAAGCTAACATGCAGAGTAAATAAAAACGGAGAGATTGCACTATAATGAGGCCAATTGTGACTTTGTCTTGTACACTAGTAGAAAAAGGACCTATTGTCCCGGTTCGTGAGGGTCATTTGTCTCGGTTTTTGAACCGGGACTAAAGTGTCGGTACTAATGCCCTAAATCTTTAGTCCCGGTTTTTGCATAAACCGGAACAGATGGGCCTCCACGTGGCCGGTGCGGCAAGCCCAGGCAGGAGGCCCTTTGGTCCCGGTTGGTGGCACCAACCGAGACCAATAGGCATCCACGTGTCAGCATCTCAGGTGCTGGGTTTTTTTTTGAAAGGGGGGGGAGGGTTTGGGGGTTTTTGGAGGTTAATTGAGGTGTTTCATATATTGTGTTAGCTAGCTAATTAATAGAGAGAAGTGTCATTTCTTATCTTCGTGCTTGGTCGACGCTATGTATGATACGTATAGAGAGGACTAGACATGCTAGCTAGTTAAGCAAATGAAGGAAACAGAAGATCGTCATGAACAGATGCATACAAAGAGAAGTGATATCGACCACCTCTCCTTCTCTGAGAGATTGGTCGAACAACAAGTTCTTGTATATCTTTTTTTTGTGCATGGTAATACGTGTCTCATTCATATCATAAAGAACAAAGTACAAGTCACGTAAAGACCGACATGACAAAACTGAAAAGATAGCAGAACATCTCTGAGCTTCACACCAACGCCCGTCACCTGCCTCCGGCACCACCACAGTAGCCACCGAAGAAAAGAATGACCAATCACCTTCTCACCCGAGCTCGACGCGGCTCCATCGCTGATATGCAGCTTTGCGGACCTCCAAGGTGGCTCACCAAAAGTAAAGCCCTTACCGTTGAACGAATCAGACCGGGGTAACACCCCGAACACGCCATCGAACTCCAGATCTAGCACCCCACCACGACTAAAATGCCGAAGGAGGTAACCATATCTGCCATCCACGAACCACGAGCCCAGCACATGCTCCGTCTTCCAGATGTCGTCGATGCAGACCACAATCTGCATCCGCTCCTGGACTACCTCCCAAGCTCTGCGCCGACGCTGGAGCAAACGTCGTCGCAACGGCGGAGCCCGAGGACACAGGTCCACCACGAGGATGCCGTCGCCGCCACGCCATCCTTGCTTGAACAGACTGGTTTCCAAATCCATCCCCAACCATAGGACCGATGGCCTCGTTAGGAAAGGATCCAAAGAATCTTTATTCAGCGTTGTCATCATCATCACCGAAGCAAAGACGATGAACAACCTAAAAACCTAGACTACGAGAGAGTAAAAACGATCCACGCGCGTGGATCCGGCGACCCCCCTCACCACCGATGACCGAGGTCGCCGACGGAGGGGAGCCGCCGGAGAGCGGCGTTGGAAGACCCGCCTTCCCCGGCGGCGGCTAGGGTTCCGCCAAGGACGAGAGGAAAACCACGTACGTGTTGATGTTGACGGCACCAAAAAGAAGTTCTCGTATATCTATCCGACGCTACTGGCTACATATATACAATATAAGTATCTTTTACAATATAATCTCTTAATTAAAATTGAACGCATCAGGGTCCACATGGTATTCTCCGTCTTTAGCGATCACGTGGTCAAGAAAGAATGCCGCCAATTCCTCTTGAATTCCTCGCATACGATCTGGTGCTAGGAGTTCATCCCGCATCTGAAATATATAATTTGAAGAAGGGGGTCAATACATATATATGAATAAATGAAACTGAACACAAATGATGGTAATAAAATAAAATTGTGAATATAATTATTTACGCACTTCATATTATTTCTCGGAGTAGCCCCGCTCACAGGTCGTGTGGCGGATGGACTCGCAAATGTAGTATAAACAGTAATTAGTCCCTTTTTCCTGCCACAACCACTTTACAAGAAATAGAGGTCAGTCAAACTGATAATTAGCAAGCATACTAAATGGTATTGATGAAACTAGCGCTTGAATCACTAGGAGATGCGTGGAACATATATGCTACTATAGTACTTACTTTCGGGTGTCTAAATTGCAGCTTCTTCGGCAGTCCTGGAGTTTTTGATGTGAATTTATTCCAAACCCTGCCAGACAAAGAAAACAATTAGTTGATATTAGGAAATGAACAAATTGAAGTTGTCGATATGGTGCGATAATGATCGATTTAAGTTACTTCTCTAGAATTTTAGTCATGTCCGCGTACTTCTTGGATCTTTTTGTCTCGAGTCTAAGACGGTTACTAGTCCCTGATCAAGCTTAATCTCTAGGAGAATATAGTGGAACCTACGCACACATGCATAACTCATCAATTACATTACTATAACCTCAACTAATAAGGGAAACCGAATATGCACAAGACAGTAACACTCACTCGAAGTTGTAAGGAAAGAGTATAGCTTTGTTTTGATTTAATATAAATGATTGTAGCAGCTTGGCCTCGGTATCTTTGGCCTGAAATTTAACCATATATGCATCTATGAGATTTGTGTTAATGAACCCAATATCACCTACTTGTCTTTTCTTCAATTCGGCGATCTTCAATCTGCATAATATAGTGAGAATAATTAAAAATACATGCAATGAAAGAGCTGGCCTATATATATAGACTTAATGACAGAAGTAGTACTACTTACAGGCAGTAGCAAGTGATCATTAACTTATCAAGGGCCTTTAGATTGAAAAACTCGAAGAACTCCTCAAATGGAACATTCAACAGATCAATTCCAACAAGGTCATGCTCCTCTTTAACTCTGAGCGTCAAAATATTCCTCCCCTCAAACTCTCTGCAGGTTTTCATATATCAATCATGGAATCTTCGCATCATCGTTGTTAGAGATTTTTTCATCTTTGACGAGAGGCTTCCCGTACACGTATCTGTGTTCGTCCACCTCCAAGAAATCAAAATGTGCATCATCGGGCAGGTAATCTCCAAGATCGTTATAACCGGGCACCATCCCGCCTGGATGATTCGCGACGACGCTAGACACCTGGAGCGGGGGCAACGATTGGTTCGCTTGTTCGCCGAGTTGGGCAACTTGTTTCCCAGCTCGTCGTTCTGCTAACCTTTGAGCACTGACAGTACTTCCCGACCGCTCCGCTTCGATAAATGACTTTGTAAGAATGCGCTCATAATTGTCTTTCACCAGAGACTTTGGTGGTTTCGTCAGGGCAGCCAGAGTACGCTTCGCTTTTACCGGATCTATCTTCTCCTCCGGAGGTTGATTTTTCTTTGCTTTGACCCCTTCAAAGAAGTTGGTCACTTCGGCTTGCACGATCTTCGCGTTTTCCTCCTGGCTCCTCTCGTATGGTAACTTCTCTCGAGTCTTCAGAGAAGGACCGTATCTCTATTGCCTGCCTCTGGTTTGTACTGCTAGACGCCGGAGCAGACGGAGCGGCTGCGGCTGTCTTTCCTTTCTTATGAGGCGGAGGAGAAGGACGACGCGCTGATACGTCTCCAACATATCTATAATTTTTGATTGTTCCATGCTATTATATTACCTGTTTTGGATGTTTATGGACTTTATTTTATACATTATTATCATTTTTGGGACCAACCTACTAACCGGAGGCCCAGCCCGTATTGCTGTTTTTTTGCCTATTTCAGTATTTCGAAGAAAAGGAATATCAAACAACCGAAAAGGAATATCAAACGGAATGAAACCTTCGGGAGCGTGATTTTTAGAACGAATGTGATCCAGAGGATGTGGAGTGCAAGTCAAGAAACAACCAGAGCCTCCACGAGATAGGAGGGCGCCCCCCCCCCCTATAGGGCGTGCCCCCTATCTCGTGGGCCCCTCGGGCGTCCACCGACATACTTCTTCCTCCTATATAAGTCTACGTACCCCAAAAACATCCAGGAGCCACCTGAAGAAATATTTCCACCACCGTAACCTTCTGTATCCGCGAGATCCCATCTTGGAGCCGTCGCCGGCATTCTGCCGGAGGGGGAATCCACCACGAAGGGCTTCTACATCAACATCCTTGCCCCTCCTATGAGTTGTGAGTAGTTTACCACAGACCTACGGTTCCATAGTTATTAGCTAGATGGCCTCTTCTCTCTTTTTGGATCTCAATACAATGTTCTTCCCCTCTCTTGTGAAGAACTATTCGATGTAATCTCTTTTTGCGGTGTGTTTGTCAAGATCCGATGAATTGTGGGTTTATGATCAGATTTATCTATGGATAATAATTGAATCTTCTCTGAATTCTTTTATATGATTGAGTTATCTTTGCAAGTCTCTTCGAATTATCGGTTTGGTTTGGCCTACTAGATTGATCTTTCTTGCCATGGGAGAAGTGCTTAGCTTTGGGTTCAATCTTGCGGTGTTCTTACCCAGTGACATAAAGGGTTGCAAGACACGTATTGTATTGTTGCCATCGAGGATAACAAGATGGGGTTTATATCATATTGCTTGAGTTTATCCCTCTACATCATGTCATCTTGCTTCATGCGTTACTCTGTTCTTATGAACTTAATACTCTAGATGCATGCTGGATAGCGGTCGATGTGTGGAGTAATAGTAGTAGATGCAGGCAGAAGTCGGTCTACTTGTTATGGATGTGATGCCTATATACATGATCATGCCTAGATAACGTCATAATTATTCGCTTTTCTATCAATTGCTTGACAGTAATTTGTTCACCCACCGTAAAACTTATGCCATCGAGAGAAGCCTCTAGTGAAACCTATGGCCCCCGGGTCTATCTCTTATCATATTTGCTTTCAATCTACTTTTATTTGCATCTTTATTTTCTGCATCTATATTATAAAATACCAAAAATATATTTATCTTATCATATTATCTCTATCAGATCTCACTTTCGCAAGTGGCCGTGAAGGGATTGACAACCCCTTTATCGCGTTGGTTGTGAGTTCTTTGTTTGTTTGTGTAAGTTCATGGGACTTGTTGAGGAGCCTCCTACTGGATTAATACCTTGGTTCTCAAAAACTGAGGAAAATACTTATGCTACTGTGTTGCATCACCCTCTCCTCTTCGAGGAAAACCAAAGCAAGCTCAAGACGTAGCAAGAAGAATTTCTGGCGCCGTTGGCGGGGAGGTCTTCGCTCAAGTCAAGACATACCGAGTACCCATCACAAACTCATCTCCCTCGCATTTACATTATTTGCCATTTGCCTCTCGTTTTCCTCTCCCCCACTTCACCCTTGCCGTTTTATTCGCCCTCTCTTTCCCAATCTCCTCTCTTTCGCTTGCCTTTTTGTTTGCTTGTGTCTCCATGTGCCTTCTATGTGCTTGCATCTTTGCTTGCTAAAAATCTATTGATATTGATCCACTTAAAGTGTTCTACTTGAATCATCTTCGATCCTTATGCGCTCGTGCTGAAACCCCAACTAGCCTCGTTAATGGGAAATCTTTAGATGAGCATGCTCATTTTGTGCATCATCGTTTGTCTTAAAAAGGGAAGGTCTTATGGTATCATATAAATAGTTTGCTATGCTATGCTTGGAATCTTTGTGAAATTTGTGATTTTACTTGTTGCTCTAAGAACCCTAAAAAACACCTTCCCTACCTATGTGAGTTCAATGATAATGGAATCTTATCTTCTTATGCAAAGGGTGTTTATAGTTACTATGATATCGAACAAATTGAAAAATTTGTCGTTTTTAAGGGTGCTCATGAAGTTGCTTCTTTGATTGAAAAGTATGATTTTACTCTCAACAAGTCTGAAAATTCCGTCATACTTAAATATTGCTATGAAAACAATGCTCATAATGTCTATGTCAAAGAATTTATTGAGAGAATGACAGTTGCTTTGGAAGAAAATAATGATATACATGAATCTATAGATATTGATGATTCCGATGATTTGATTGAAATATCCCTTGATGAACATGATGCTTGCTATTCTTGTGGCCATGATGCCAATATTTATGAAGATGAATTTGCTATAGTTCCTTATGTTAAACATGAGATCGTTGCTATTGCACCCATACTTGGTAGTTCCTTAAATGAAAAGCATGATTGCATTGATTTTAATATAAATTCTCTTGATGTCAATTGTGCTAATAATATGCAAAACCCTAAGCTTGGGGATGCTAGTTTTGCTATGTTTACTACTTGTTGCAATGATCATGATTGGGGTGATTCTTCTTATGTTCATGAAAATTTATTTAACCCCCATGATGAATATGAGATTGATAATAGTGTTTACAATATTATTGAAAGTGGGTTTGGAAGAGTGTCAACTTTAGATCCCACATATTTGGATTTTGATCAATCTTATGAAATTTTTGATAAAAGTGGGCTTGGAGAGGTCATGACTTTAGTTAATGTTAATCCCACTATTTTGGAAGAGTGTCAACTTTGCATGCATGTGGATCGTGTTGAGAATATGTTTTGTGATAGTTATGTTGTTGAATTTTCTTATGATCCTACATGTAATTATTATGAGAGAGGAAAATATGGTCGTAGAAATTTTTATCTTACTAAATTACCTCTCGTCATGTTGAGATTGCTATCGTCTCTTTTTTCTTCCTTGCATATGCTAGTTTTTGCTTGCCTTGCAAATTTGTTTGATTATAATATGCCTATGCATAGGAAGTATGTTAGACTTAGATGTGTTTGTCACATGTTTTATGATGCTCGCTTTATGTTTAAATTATTGTCTTTAATGTGAGCATCATTGAAATCTCAATGCCTAGCTAGGGGCGTTAAACGATAGCGCTAGTTGGGAGGCAACCCATTTTTCTTTATGTTCTTTGTTTTTGTTCCTGTTTAGTGTTAAATTGTGTTTCTACTTTCTGTTTAGATGTGTTTTTAGCTTTTAATTAGTGTTTGTGCCAAGTAGAACCTATAGGATAACCTATGATATGAGTTAATTTGATTCTGCTGAAAAACAGAAACTTTGTGCTCACGAGAAAAACTTCAATAAATCACATAAACGAGAATTTTCATTGATTCTTTTTGCTGCTGTTCAGCAAACAAAATGTTTAGGACTTCCTATTTTGGTAGGATTTTTGAGGTTCCAAAAGTTTGCGTTAGTTACGGATTACTACAAACTGTCTGTTTTTGACAGATTCTGTTTCTCGTGTGTTGGTTGCTTATTTTGATGCATCTATGGCTAGTAAAATAGTTTATGAACCATAGAGAACTTGGAATACAGTAGGTTTAACACCAATATAAATAAAGAATGAGTTCAGTACAGTACCTTATGTGGTGGTTTTGTTTTCTTTCACTAACGGAGCTTATAAGATTTCCTGTTGAGTTTTGTGTTGTGAAGTTTTCAAGTTTTGGGTAAAGCTTTTATGGACTATGGAATAAAGAGTGGAAAGAGCCTAAGCTTGGGGATGCCCAAGGCACCCCAAGATAATCAAAGATATCCAAAAGTCTAAGCTTGGGGATGCCCCGGGAAGGCATCCCCTCTATCGTCTTCGTTCATTGGTAACTTTACTTGGAGCTATATTTTTATTTACCACATGATATGTGTTTTGCTTGGAGCGTCGAATTTACCACAATCATCCTTGCTGTAACACACCTTTTGGGAGAAGCCTATTTGCTTAGGATTTGATAGAATACTCTATGTGCTTCACTTATATCTTTTGAGCTTGATAGTTTTTGCTCTAAGTGCTTCACTTATATCTTTTAGAGCATGGTGGTGGATTAATTTTGAAGAAATTGCTAGTCTTTCATGCTTCACTTATATTATTTTGAGAGCCTCTTAGAACATCATGGTGTTTGCTATGGTTATAAATTGGTCCTAGAATGATGAGCATCCAAGTTGGATATAATAAAAACTATCATAGAAAGTGAATTGGCTGCTATGATCAATTTGATGCTTGATAATTGTTTTGAGATATGGAGGTAGTGATATTAAAGTCATGCTAGTTGGGTGATTATGAATTTAAAGAATGCTCGTGTTGAAGTTTGTGAATCCCGTAGCATGCACATATGGTGAACCGCTTTGTGATGAAGTTGGAGCACAATTTTATTTATTGAGTGTCTTCCTTATGAGTGGCAGTCGGGGACGAGCGATGGTCTTTTCCTACCAATCTATACCCCTAGGAGCATGCACGTAGTGCTTTGGTTTTTGATGACTTCTAAATTTTTGCAACAAGTATATGAGTTCTTTTGACTAATGTTGAGTCCATGGATTATAAGCACCCTTTCACCCTTCCATTATTGCTAGCCTCTCTTGTACCGTGCAACTTTCGCCGGTACCATACACCCACCATATACCTTCCTCAAAACAGCCACCATACCTACCTATTATGGAATTTCCATAGCCATTCCGAGATATATTTCCATGCAACTTTCCACCGTTCCGTTCATATGACACGCATTACTTTTGTCATATTGTTCTTTGCATGATCATGTAGTTGACATTGTATTCATGGCAAGGCCACCTTCACAATTTTCATACATGTCACTCTTGATTCATTGCATATCCCGGTACATCACCGGAGGCATTCATATAGAGTCATACTTTGTTCTAGCTTTGAGTTGTAAATCCATAAAAGTGTGATGATCTTCATTATTAGAGCATTGTCGTAGTGAGGAAAGGATGATGAAGACTATGATTCCCCCACAAGTCGGGATGAGACTTCGGACTTTATGAAAAGAAAAAAAAAGAGAAAAAAAAGAAAAAAAGTGAAAGGCCAAAAAGAAAAAGAAAAAAAAAGAAGGCCATAGAAAAAAAAGAAAAGAAATAAAAAAAGAAAAAGAGAGAAAAAAGAGAGAAGGGACAATGCTACTATCTCTTTTTCCACACTTGTGCTTCAAAATAGCACCATGATCTTCATGACAGAGAGTCACATATGTTGTCACTTTCATATACTAGTGGGAATTTTTCATTATAGAACTTGGCTTGTATATTCCAATGATGGGCTTCCTCAAAATGCCCTAGGTCTTCGTGAGCAAGCAAGTTAGATGCACACCCACTAGTTTTATTTTGGTGAGCTTTCATATATTTATAGCTCTAGTGCATCCGTTGCATGGCTATCCCTACTCACTCACATTGATATCTATTAATGGGCATATCCATAGCCTGTTGATATGCCTAGTTGATGTGATACTATCTTCACCTTTTTTGTCTTCTCCACAACCACCATTCTATTCCACATATAGTGCTTTGTCCATGGCTCACGCTCATGTATTGCGTGAAAGTTGAAAGAGTTTGAGATTATTAAAGTATGAAACAATTGCTTGGCTCGTCATCGGGGTTGTGCATGATTAAATACTTTGTGTGATGAAGATAGAGGAACAACCAGACTATATGATTTGTAGGGATAACTTTCTTTGGCCATGTTATTTTGAGAAGACATGATTACTTTGCTTAGTATGCTTGAAGTATTACTATTTCTTATGTCAATATGAACTTTTATTTTGTATTATTTGGATCTGAATATTCATGCCACAATAAAGAAAATTACATTGAGAACTATGCTAGGTAGCATTCCACATCAAAAATTTCTTCTTTTATCATTTACCTACTCGAGGACGAGCAGGAATTAAGCTTGGGGATGCTTGATACGTCTCCAACGTATCTATAATTTTTGATTGTTCCATGCTATTATATTACCTGTTTTGGATGTTTATGGGCTTTATTTTATACATTATTATCATTTTTGGGACTAACCTACTAACCGGAGGCCTAGCCCGTATTGCTGTTTTTTTTGCCTATTTCAGTATTTCAAAGAAAAGGAATATCAAACGGAGTCCAAACGGAATGAAACCTTCGGGAGCGTGATTTTCGGAACGAACGTGATCCAGAGGACGTGGAGTGCAAGTCAAGAAACAACCGGAGCCTCCACGAGATAGGAGGGCGCCCCCTGTAGGGCGCGCCCCCTGTCTCGTGGGCCCCTCGGGCTTCTACCGACGTACTTCTTCCTCCTATATAAGTCTACGTACCCCAAATACATCTAGGAGCCTCCTGAAGAAATATTTCCGGCACTGTAACCTTCTGTATCCGCGAGATCCCATCTTGGAGCCGTCGTCGGCGTTCTGCCGGAGGGGGAATCCACCACGGAGGGCTTCTACATCAACATCCTTGCCCCTCCTATGAGTTGTGAGTAATTTACCACAGACCTACGGGTCCATAGTTATTAGCTAGATGGCCTCTTCTCTCTTTTTGGATCTCAATACAATGTTCTTCCCCTCTCTTGTGAAGAACTATTCGATGTAATCTCTTTTTGCGGTGTGTTTGTCAAGATCCGATGAATTGTGGGTTTATGATCAGATTTATCTATGGATAATAATTGAATCTTCTCTGAATTCTTTTATATGATTGAGTTATCTTTGCAAGTCTCTTCGAATTATCGATTTGGTTTGGCCTACTAGATTGATCTTTCTTGCCATGGGAGAAGTGCTTAGCTTTGGGTTCAATCTTGCGGTGTTCTTACCCAGTGACAGAAAGGGTTGCAAGACACATATTGTATTGTTGCCATCGAGGATAACAAGATGGGGTTTATATCATATTGCTTGAGTTTATCCCTCTACATCATGTCATCTTGCTTCATGCGTTACTCTGTTCTTATGAACTTAATACTCTAGATGCATGCTGGATAGCGGTCGATGTGTGGAGTAATAGTAGTAGATACAAGCAGGAGTCGGTCTACTTGTTATGGATGTGATGCCTATATACATGATCATGCCTAGATAACGTCATAATTATTCGCTTTTCTATCAATTGCTTGACAGTAATTTGTTCACCCACCGTAAAACTTATGCTCTCGAGAGAAGCCTCTAGTGAAACCTATGGCCCCCGGGTCTATCTCTTATCATATTTGCTTTCAATCTACTTTTATTTGCATCTTTATTTTCTGCATCTATATTATAAAATACCAAAAATATATTTATCTTATCATATTATCTCTATCAGATCTCACTTTCGTAAGTGGCCGTGAAGGGATTGACAACCCCTTTATCGCGTTGGTTGCGAGTTCTTTGTTTGTTTGTGTACGTTCGTGGGACCTGTTGAGGAGCCTCCTACTGGATTGACACCTTGGTTCTCAAAAACTGAGGGAAATACTTACGCTATTGTGCTGCATCACTCTCTCCTCTTCGAGGAAAACCAACGCAAGCTCAAGACGTAGCAAGAAGGATTTCTGGCACCGTTGCCGGGGAGGTCTTCGCTCAAGTCAAGACATACCGAGTAACCATCACAAACTCATCTCCCTCGCATTTACATTATTTGCCATTTGCCTCTCATTTTCCTCTCCCCCACTTCACCCTTGCCGTTTTATTCGCCATCTCTTTCCCAATCTCCTCTATTTCGCTTGCCTTTTTGTTTGCTTGTGTCTCCATGTGCCTTCTATGTGCTTGCATCTTTGCTTGCTAAAAATCTATTGATATGGATCCACTTAAAGTGTTCTACTTGGATCATCTTCGATCCTTATGCGCTCGTGCTGAAACCCCAACTAGCCTCGTTAATGGGAAATCTTTAGATGAGCATGCTCATTTTGTGCGTCATCGTTTGTCTGAAAAAGGGAAGGTCTTATGGTATCATATAAATAGTTTGCTATGCTATGCTTGGAATCTTTGTGAAATTTGTGATTCTACTTGTTGCTCTAAGAACCCTAAAAACACCTTCCCTACCTATGTGAGTTCAATGATAATGGAATCTTATCTTCTTATGCAAAGGGTGTTTATAGTTACTATGATATCGAACAAATTGAAAAATTTGTCGTTTTTAAGGGTGCTCATGAAGTTGCTTCTTTGATTGAAAAGTATGATTTTACTCTCAACAAGTCTGAAAATTCCGTCATACTTAAATATTGCTATGAAACTATGCTCATAATGTCTATGTCAAAGAATTTATTGAGAGAATGACAGTTGCTTTGAAAGAAAATAATGATATACATGAATCTATAGATAATGATGATTCCGATGATTTGATTGAAATATCCCTTGATGAACATGATGCTTGCTATTCTTGTGGCCATGATGCCAATATTTATGAAGATGAATTTGCTATAGTTCCTTATGTTAAACATGAGATCGTTGCTATTGCACCCATACTTGGTAGTTCCTTAAATGAAAAGCATGATTGCAATGATTTTAATATAAATTCTCTTGATGTCAATTGTGCTAATAATATGCAAAACCCTAAGCTTGGGGATGCTAGTTTTGCTATGTTTACTACATGTTGCAATGATCATGATTGGGGTGATTCTTCTTATGTTCTTGAAATTTATTTAACCCCCATGATGAATATGAGACTGATAATAGTGTTTACAATATTATTGAAAGTGGGTTTGGAAGAGTGTCAACTTTAGATCCCACTTATTTGGATTTTGATCAATCTTATGAAATTTTTGATAAAAGTGGGCTTGGAGAGGTCATGACTTTAGTTAATGTTAATCCCACTATTTTGGAAGAGTGTCAACTTTGCATGCATGTGGATCGTGTTGAGAATATGTTTTGTGATAGTTATGTTGTTGAATTTTCTTATGATCCTACATGTAATTATTATGAGAGAGGAAAATATGGTCGTAGAAATTTTTATCTTACTAAATTACCTCTCGTCATGTTGAGATTGCTATCGTCTCTTTTTTCTTCCTTGCATATGCTAGTTTTTGATTGCCTTGCAAATTTGTTTGATTATAATATGCCTATGCATAGGAAGTATGTTAGACTTAGATGTGTTTGTCACATGTTTTATGATGCTCTCTTCATGCTTAAATTCTTGTCTTTCAAGTGAGCATCATTGAAATCTCAATGGCTAGCTAGGGGCGTTAAACGATAGCGCTAGTTGGGAGGCAACCCAATTTTCTTTATGTTATTTCTTTTTGTTCCTGTTTAGTGTTAAATTTTGTTTGTACTTTATGTTTAGATGTGTTTTTAGCTTTTAATTAGTGTTTGTGCCAAGTAGAACCTATAGGATAACCTATGATATGAGTTGATTTGATTTTTCTGAAAAACAGAAACTTTGCGCTCACGAGAAAAGTTTCAATAAATCACAGAAACGAGCTTTTGCATTGATTCTTTTTTCTGCTGTTCAATAAACAAATTGTTTAGTAGTTCCTAGTTTGGTAGGATTTTTTAGGTTCCAAAAGTTTGCGTTAGTTACATATTGCTACAGACTGTTCTGTTTTTGATAGATTCTCTTTCTCGTGTGTTGTTTGCTTATTTTGATGCATCTATGGCTAGTAAAATAGTTTATGAACCATGGAGAACTTGGAATACAGTAGGTTTAACACCAATATAAATAAAGAATGAGTTCATTACAGTACCTTATGTGTTGGGTTTTTTTCTTTCACTAACGGAGCTTATAAGATTTCCTGTTGAGTTTTGTGTTGTGAAGTTTTCAAGTTTTGGGTAAAGCTTTTATGGACTATGGAATAAAGAGTGGCAAGAGCCTAAGCTTGGGGGTGCCCAAGGCACCCCAATATAATCAAAGATAGCCAAAAGCCTAAGCTTGGGGATGCCCCGGGAAGGCATCCCCTCTTTCGTCTTCGTGCATTGGTAACTTTACTTGGAGCTATATTTTTATTCACCACATGATATGTGTTTTGCTTGGAGCGTCGAGTTTACCACAATAATCCTTGCTGTAACACACCTTTTGGGAGAAGCCTATTTGCTTAGGATTTGATAGAATACTCTATGTGCTTCACTTATATCTTTTGAGCTTGATAGTTTTTGCTCTAGTGCTTCACTTATATCTTTTAGAGCACGGTGGTGGATTAATTTTGAAGAAATTGCTAGTCTCTCATGCTTCACTTATATTATTTTGAGAGCCTCTTAGAACATCATGGTATTTTCTATGGTTATAAATTGGTCCTAGAATGATGAGCATCCAAGTTGGATATAATAAAAACTATCATAGAAAGTGAATTGGATGCTATGATCAATTTGATGCTTGATAATTGTTTTGAGATATGGAGGTAGTGATATTAAAGTCATGCTAGTTGGGTGATCACGAATTTAAAGAATTCTTGTGTTCAAGTTTGTCAATCCCGTAGCATGCACATATGGTGAACCGCTTTGTGATGAAGTTGGAGCACAATTTTATTTATTGAGTGTCTTCCTTATGAGTGGCAGTCGGGGACGAGCGATGGTCTTTTCCTACCGATCTATACCCCTAGGAGCTTGCGCGTAGTGCTTTGGTTTTTGATGACTTCTAAATTTTTGCAACAAGTATATGAGTTCTTTTGACTAATGTTGAGTCCATGGATTATAAGCACCCTTTCACCCTTCCATTATTGCTAGCCTCTCTTGTACCGTGCAACTTTCGCCGGTACCATACACCCACCATATACCTTCCTCAAAACAGCCACCATACCTACCTGTTATGGCATTTCCATAGCCATTCCGAGATATATTGCCATGCAACTTTCCACCGTTCCGTTCATATGACATGCATTACTTTTGTCATATTGCTCTTTGCATGATCATGTAGTTGACATTGTATTCATGGCAAGGCCACCTTCACAATTTTCATACATGTCACTCTTGATTCATTGCATATCCCGGTACACCGTCGGAGGCATTCATATAGAGTCATACTTTGTTCTAGCTTTGAGTTGTAAATCCATAAAAGTGTGATGATCTTCATTATTAGAGCATTGTCCTTGTGAGGAAAGGATGATGAAGACTATGATTCCCCCACAAGTCGGGATGAGACTTCGGACTTTGTGAAAAGAAAAAAAAGAGAAAAAAAAGAAAAAAAGAGAAAGGCCAAAAAAGGCCATAGAAAAAAAAGAAGAAAAGAAAAAAAAGAAAAAAAAGAAAAAAAAGAAAATGAGAGAAAAAGAGAGAAGGGACAATGCTACTATCTCTTTTTTCACACTTGTGCTTCAAAATAGCACCATGATCTTCATGATAGAGAGTCACATATGTTGTCACTTTCATATACTAGTGGGAATTGTTCATTATAGAACTTGGCTTGTATATTCCAATGATGGGCTTCCTCAAAATGCCCTAGGTCTTCGTGAGCAAGCAAGTTGGATGCACACCCACTAGTTTTCTTTTGGTGAGCTTTCATATATTTATAGCTCTAGTGCATCCGTTGCATGGCTATCCCTACTCACTCACATTGATATCTATTAACGGGCATCTCCATAGCCTGTTGATACGCCTAGTTGATGCGAGACTATCTTCTCCTTTTTTGTCTTCTCCACAACCACCATTCTATTCCACATATACTGCTATGTCCATGGCTCACGCTCATGTATTGCGTGAAAGTTGAAAGAGTTTGAGATTATTAAAGTATGAAACAATTTCTTGGCCCGTCATCGGGGTTGTGCATGATTAAATACTTTGTGTGATGAAGATAGAGCAACAGCCAGACTATATGATTTTGTAGGGATAACTTTCTTTGGCCATGTTATTTTGAGAAGACATGATTACTTTGCTTAGTATGCTTGAAGTATTACTATTTATTATGTCAATATGAACTTTTATTTTGTATTATTTGGATCTTAATATTCATGCCACAATAAAGAAAATTACATTGGGAATTATGCTAGGTAGCATTCCACATCAAAAATTTCTTCTTTTATCATTTACCTACTCGAGGACGAGCAGGAATTAAGCTTGGGGATGCTTGATACGTCTCCAAGTATCTATAATTTTTTATTGTTCCATGCTATTATATTACCTGTTTTGGATGTTTATGGGCTTTATTTTATACATTATTATCATTTTTGGGACTAACCTACTAACCGGAGGCCCAGCCCGTATTGTTGTTTTTTTTGCCTATTTCAGTATTTCAAAGAAAAGGAATATCAAACGGAGTCCAAACGGAATGAAACCTTTGGGAGCGTGATTTTTGGAATGAACGTGATCCAGAGGACGTGGGGTGCAAGTCAAGAAACAACCAGAGCCTCCACGAGATAGGAGGGCGCCCCCCTGTAGGGTGCGCCCCCTGTCTCGTGGGCCCCTCGAGCGTCCACCGACGTACTTCTTCCTCCTATATAAGTCTACGTACCCCGAAAACATCCAGGAGACACCTGAAGAAATATTTCCGCCACCGTAATCTTCTGTATCCACAAGATCCCATCTTGGAGCCGTCGTCGGTGTTCTGCCGGAGGGGGAATCCACCACGGAGGGCTTCTACATCAACATCCTTGCCCCTCCTATGAGTTGTGAGTAGTTTACCACAGACCTACGGGTCCATAGTTATTAGCTATATGGCTTTTTCTCTCTTTTGGGATCTCAATACAATGTTCTTCCCCTCTCTTGTGAAGAACTATTCGATGTAATCTCTTTTTGCGGTGTGTTTGTCAAGATCCGATGAATTGTGGGTTTATGATCAAATTTATCTATGGATAATAATTGAATCTTCTCTGAATTCTTTTATATGATTGAGTTATCTTTGCAAGTCTCTTCGAATTATCGGTTTGGTTTGGCCTACTAGATTGATCTTTCTTGCCATGGGAGAAGTGCTTAGCTTTGGGTTCAATATTGCGGTGTTCTTACCCAGTGACAGAAAGGGCTGCAAGACACGTATTGTATTGTTGCCATCGAGGATAACAAGATGGGGTTTATATCATATTGCTTGAGTTTATCCCTCTACATCATGTCATCTTGCTTCATGCGTTACTCTGTTCTTATGAACTTAATATTCTAGATGGATGCTGGATAGCGGTCGATGTGTGGAGTAATAGTAGTAGATGCAGGAAGGAGTCGGTCTACTTGTTATGGATGTGATGCCTATATACATGATCATGCCTAGATAACGTCATAATTATTCGCTTTTCTATCAATTGCTTGACAGTAATTTGTTCACCCACCGTAAAACTTATGCTCTCGAGAGAAGCCTCGAGTGAAACCTATGGCCCCCGGGTCTATCTCTTATCATATTTGTTTTCAATCTACTTTTATTGGCATCTTTATTTTCTGCATCTATATTATAAAATACCAAAAATATATTTATCTTATCATATTATCTCTATCAGATCTCACTTTCGCAAGTGGCCGTGAAGGGATTGACAACCCCTTTATCGCGTTGGTTGCGAGTTCTTTGTTTGTTTGTGTAGGTTCGTGGGACTTGTTGAGGAGCCTCCTACTGGATTGATACCTTGGTTCTCAAAAACTAAGGGAAATACTTACGCTACTGTGCTGCATCACCCTCTCCTCTTCGAGTAAAACCAACGCAAGCTCACGACGTAGCACGCACCGGAGCAGCCAGAGCGGCGGCGGGTCTCTTCCGCCCTTGTTGACAAGGAAGAGAAGAAGGAGGCAGCTGGCTTCTCGGGCACGCCGGCGCAGGCGGAGAAGGAGGCGGAGTGCCGCCACGCACCGGAGAAGGAGGCTGAGTGCCCTGATCACTCGCCGGAGGAGGCGGAGGAGGAGGCGGAGTGCCGTGACTCGCCGGAGGAGGAGGAGGAGGCGGGGGCTTCCAGTTCGGAAGGTTGATGAGCTCCTTCCGCCATAGGCATGGAGTCTTAAGAGAAGAACCCAGCCGAATCTCCCCGTCACCCGTAGGGTGGTCAAGCTCAAGGTCCTCAAATTCGTCCGTTATTTGATCCACCATCACCTTAGAATATCCTTCTGGAATAGGCTGGCCGTGGTAGGTTGAGCCTGGTTCATTAGGTATAACAGAGCCAACATCTGCCTTGACTTTCAATGTCATCCATCGCGTCATAAGGTGGCAATGTTGAGACTCTGTGATAGCATCCACGGGGTAGCCCGTGAAGACAGGCTCTAGCTACTGAGTCTGCTCAGTCGAAGCCATGCTGCTTCTCCGCTGAGATGGCGGGGTAGCTTCAGGGGAAGCTTCGGCATGTCGTTTGCTACGATCTGCTTCTCCTTCCTCTAGCCCTTGTACCCTTTCGTGTAGCGCCTGCAGTTGGCTATGCTCCACTTTCTTCCTCCTCTCCTGGGTTTTGTAACCCCCCGCGTCCGGAAACCCAGCCTTCCATGGAAGGGAGCCTGGCGTGCCTCGTGTCCGTCCAAGGTGCTCAGGATTCTCGAGGGCCATTGTGAGCTCGTCGTTCTCTCTATCTGGAACGAACATCCCTTGCTGCGCTTTGTCGATATACTCCTAAAGCCTCCTGACGGGTATTCGCAGTTGCTCTTCCGTCCAAACGCACTTCCCTGATACAGGGTCCAAGGTTCCACCAACCCGAAGAACCAAGTCCGACAATGGTCTGGCCATTTCAATGTCTCTGGTTCGACCCCTTTAGCAATCAAGTCATTCTCAGCCTTGTCCCACAAAGGTCGGGCTTTGAGGTAACCACCTGACCCCGTGCGATGGTGATGCTTCTTCTTCGCAGCATTAATCTTGTTTGTCGCTGACATCTTCTTACTCTTTTCCGATGTCTTGTTGGCCACAAATGCGGGCCATTGATCTCTGATCTTCTCAAACCGGCCGGTGAATTCTGGTGTCTCTTCTTTGTCGACAAACGTTTTCAGCTCATTCTTCCACCTCCTGAATAGTTCTGCCATCTTATTAAGAGCATGAGACTTGATCAATTCCTCTTTAACTGGCTTCTCTGGATCCTCCTCTGGCGGTAGGGTGAAATTTGCCTTAAGAGTTGTCCAAAGATCTTCTTTCTGCATATCGGAGACATAAGACGTCGGCACCTCAGGGTCTTCCTTCTTAGGCTTTAACCATTGTTGGATACTGATCGGGATCTTGTCCCTAACAAGAACCCCGCACTGATCACGAAATGCATCCCTTGTCCGGATGGGTTCAATCGGCTTGCCATCGCGCGCGATTGCTGTGATCTCAAACCTTTCATCCGAGCGCAACTTTTTCTTAGGGCCTCGTTTCTTTACCGAAGTTGAGCTCGATCCGAAGGGCTAGAGAGAAAAGAAGAAAGACAAGAGTTAATTAATATGTGTACATATGAAAACAATGAATGCATCAATTAACTAGTTAGAACGGGCTTAACTAATATATATATACCTGGCCGGACTCGGTTCGGTCACCGGAGCCATCATGACGGTCTCCTTCTTGTACCTCCATTGGGTCACCAGAGCCATCATGAACATAGCCCTCTTCTTGTACCGACATTAATGGGTCACCGGAGCCATCATGAACACAGCCCTGTTCTTCACCCCGTCCTTCCTGACCATTGGTGTCGTTGAGAAACGATGCAACGACATCACTTCCTTGTGCGATTATCTCCCCCAACATCGCTTCTGTTGCTTCGTCTCGGGAGTGCTCCATAGTTTCTGCAAATATTTACAACATGTCAATTATTATTCAAACATGACAGATGGATATATATTAGTGGCAAACATAGAACTAGCTAGCTAATCACAATAAGGAATCATATTAGTGGCCTTGACGCTGCTTCTCTAGTGTTTGGGGTGGCCTAGACAACGCTTCAACAGTTTGGGGTGGCCTCGACACAACGCTTCAAGGGTTTGGGGTGGCCTCGACGACAACGCTCTTTTAACTTGGTAAATTTGGGTGGCCTCGAGAGAGTTTGTCGAGTAGGGGCGCGGCAGGAGGGGGTAGGAGACCAACATCATTTTTTCTCTAGGGTTTGGGTGTCCTCGAGAGTTTTGGTCGAGCGAGAGGGCCGAGGGGGGTGCTCCCGTGGTATAAGTTATCCCGATCGAGAGGGCGTATATATATCGACCGCCCCTCATGTCGAAGTTATCCGGGAGGGGGTTATATCGACAACGACGTGACATACATATACATGGGAAAATAATGTTATCAGGGAGGGGGTAAATCGGTGCCCCCCCCTCGTGTTGAAGTTCTCGGGAGGGGGTATATCGACAACGACATACCCGATAAAAAATAAGAAGACAAAAGAAGAAATAAAAAGAGGAGAAGAAGAAAGGAATAGAAGAGAAGCAATCGAAGAAAAAAAGAAGAAGAAAAAAGGAGAAGAAGAAAGGAATAGTGGAGAAAGAAGAAAAAAAATAGAAATTTCTATTTATTTTTTCTTTCTCCTCTATTCCTTTCTTCTTCTCCTCTTCTTTTTCTTCTTTTTTTCCTCTTCTTATTTATTTCTCCTCTTCTTCTTTCTTCCTCTTCTTTTATTTTCTTTTTTCCTATCCCGTGGTCTAAAATCGGTCTATGCACGATAGAAAATTCTGAAAAAATTACATCTATGATCCCTCGACGTCCCCGCCTCTTTCATGAACAAAAATAACTATGAATAAAAAAACATCATGTTCTATGAACAAAAAAATATCATATATTTCATCCACATCCATGCATACATCATATATATCATCATATATCATATATATGAAAAAAACATCATATTCTATAAAAAATCATCATATATATATGAACAAAAACAATTATGATAACAAGCATATATATCATCATATATCGTATATATGAAAAAACAAGCATATACATATGAAAAAAAAAGCATATATATAAATGAAAAAAAATTGCGCCGGCCGGACCAA
>NC_041381.1:655174103-655175548 GCF_002162155.2 Triticum dicoccoides
GCGAGATGAGAGTGGAAAATTCCTAAGTGTGAACTTATATAGCGAGACCTTTAGTCCCAGTTGGTGCCACGAACCGGGACTAAAGGGTGCATTAGTCCCGGTTGGTGCCACCAACCGGGACCAAAGGTCTCTTTTCAGCAGCCCAACGGGCGGGAAGCAGAGGGCTTTGGTCCCGGTTGGTGGCAGCAACCGGGACTAAAGGGTGGGCATTGGTACCGGTTGGTGCCACGAACCGGTACCAATGCACCCCCTTTAGTCCCGGTTGGTGCCATGCACCCCCTTTAGTCCCGGTTGGTGCCACCAACCGGGACCAAAGGCCCCTGTGCTGCCCGCGTCGCGGCCAAAGTTTAGTCCCACCTCGCTAGTTGAGAGGGGCGCGCAGTGGTTTATAAGCCCCACTGCCGCACCCCTCTCGAGCTCCTCTCCACTTCAGGCTTACGGGCCTACTTGCTACTGCTTTGCCTGATGGGCCTTCTGGGCCTACTGCGGGCCTGAATCCTGGCCCGTGGATGGGTTTCTAGTCGTATTCAGGCCGTGGTGGCCCAGTTGGTAGCAATTTTTTTATCTTTTTCCTAGTTTTTTTTGTTTTCTTTTTTGTTTTATTTATTTTGTTTTGTTTCTACTTACAACAAAATACTTATTTATTTTCTTTTATTTTGTTTATAATTACTTATTAATTTTATTTTATGATAATTCATTTTGCTATTAAAGTTTCTAACAAAAAAAGTTCTTTATGAAAATTCTTTTTGCTTTTAATGATTTTGAACAGAAAATACTTTAATAATTTTAGTTGCATCAATTTTATATAATTTTAGTTTCAGTAATACTGGAAGTTGCTTATAATGTTTTGAACAGAAAATAATTTGATAATTTTAGTTTCATAAATTTTATTTATGTTATTAATTTTTTTTGTTTCTACTTATCTATTTTATTAAAGTTTATATTATTTTGTTTCAAATTACTTATTTATTTTATTTTATTTTGTTTCTGACTTCATTCGTTATTTATCATGCATTTACTGATTATTTTGAGCTATAAGACCATGAAATTGAAAAGCATTTGAAATGAACTCTGAAAAGGTTTCAAGTTGGCATGGTATCATCATTTCACCCACATGGCATGTGCAAGAAAGTAGAGAGGCTTACGGCAAAAACTGGATGCACTTCGTGTATAAAACAGACAATCTCCTTCGAAGTATCCGGGTTTCATACGGAAACTCGTCTGTTACAAAGGGATTTCATTTATTTTGAATTTATTTGAACCCCCATGTTTTTCTGTGTTTAAAATGCACCATTCAAAGCCACATCATCAATTTACAACCCTTTCTGACTTCACTTGTTATTTTTCATGCATTTACTGATTATTTTCAGCTATAAGACCATGAAATTGAAAAGCATTTGAAATGAACTCTGGAAAGGTTCCAAGTTGGCATGGTATCATCATTT
>NC_041381.1:655175699-655176373 GCF_002162155.2 Triticum dicoccoides
CGAACCCCTTGTTTTTCTGTGTTCAAAATGCACCGTTCAAAGCCACATCATCAATTTACAACCCTTTCTGACTTCATTTGTTATTTTTCATGCATTTACTGATTATTTTGAGCTATAAGACCATGAAATTGAAAAGCATTTGAAATGAACTCTAAAAAAGTTCCAAGTTGGCATGGTATCATCATTTCACGCACATAGCATGTGCAAGAAAGTAGAGAGAATTACGGCAAAAACTAGATGCACTTCGTGTACAAAACAGACAATCTCCTTCGAAGTATCAGGGTTTCATACGGAAACTCGTCTGTTACAAAGGGATTTCATTTCTTTTGAACTTATTTGAACTCCCTTGTTTTTATGTGTTCAAACTGCACCATTCAAAGCCACATCATCAATTTACAACCCTTTCTGACTTCATTTGTTATTTTTCATGCATTTACTGATTATTTTGAGCTATAATACCATGAAATTTGAAAGCATTTGAAATGAACTCTAAAAAGGTTCCAAGTTGGCATGGTATCATCGTTTCACCCACATAGCATGTGCAAGAAAGTAGAGAGGCTTACGGCAAAAACTGGATGCACTTCATGTACAAAACAGACAATCTCCTTCGAAGTATCAGGGTTTCATACGGAAACTCGTCTGTTACAAAGGGATTTCATTTCTTTTGAACTTAT
>NC_041381.1:655176623-655187216 GCF_002162155.2 Triticum dicoccoides
TGGCATGGTATCATCATTTCACCCACATAGCATGTGCAAGAAAGTAGAGAGGCTTACGGCAAAAACTGGATGCACTTCATGTACAAAACAGACAATCTCCTTCGAAGTATCAGGGTTTCATAAGGAAACTCGTCTATTACAAAGGAATTTCATTTCTTTTGAACTTATTTGAACCCCCCTTGTTTTTCTGTGTTCAAAATGCACAATTCAAAGCCACATCATCAATTTAAAACCCTTTCTGACTTCATTTGTTATTTTTCATGCATTTACTGATTATTTTGAGCTATAAGACCATGAAATTGAAAAGCATTTGAAATGAACTCTGAAAAGGTTCCAAGTTGGCATGGTATCATCATTTCACCCACATAGCATGTGCCAGAAAGTAGAGAGGCTTACGGCAAAAACTGGATGCACTTCGTGTACAAAACACACAATCTCCTTCGAAGTATCCGGGTTTCATATGGAAACTCGTATGTTGCAAAGGAATTTAATTTCTTTTGAACTTATTTGAACCCCCTTGTTTTTCTGTGTTCAAAATGCACCATTCAAAGCCACATCATCAATTTAGAACCCTTTCTGACTTCATTTGTTATTTTTCATGCATTTACTGATTATTTTGAGCTATAAGACCATGAAATTGAAAAGCATTTGAAATGAACTCTAAAAAGGTTCCAAGTTGGCATGGTATCATCATTTCACCCACATATCATGTGCAAGAAAGTAGAGAGGCTTACGGCAAAAACTGGATGCACTTCGTGTACAAAACAGACAATCTCCTTCGGAGTATCAGGGTTTCATACGGAAACTTGTCTGTTACAAAGGGATTTCATTTTTTTGAACTTATTTGAACCCCCTTGTTTTTTTGTGTTCAAAATGCACCATTCAAAGTTATAAGACCATGAAGTTGAAAAGCATTTGAAATAAACTCTGAAACCAAAGTACATACATAGTTCTCTAGAGCATTAAAACCAAAGTACATACATAGTTCTCATTGAACAACATATAGCTCTCCAGAGCATCTAATTAAACCATCCATTGAAATTATGTAAAACATTTCAATGCAAAAAAATGCGATCATAACCGCAACCAAGGTAACAACTGATCCAACTGCATAATGATACCAAGCCTCGGTATGAATGGCATATTTTCTAATCTTTTTAATCTTCAACCGCATTGCATCCATCTTGATCCTGTGATCATCGATGACATCCGCAACATGCAACTCCAATATCATCTTCTCCTCCTCAATTTTTCTTATTTTTTCCTCAAGTAATTGTTTTCTTCTTCAACTAAATTTAACCTCTCGAGAATAGGGTCGGTTGGAATTTCCGGTTCAACAACCTCCTAGATAAATAAAATCTATGTCACATTGGTCGGCATAATTGTCATAAAAAATAAATGAACCAAATAGTTATGAAAAGATAATATATACCACATCTGAATCATAGACAGGACGAGGGCCGACGGAGGCGGATACCAAAACCATCACACTATATAATAACAAGGAATAGTAAAAGTAAGAAAATTAGACAAGTATCTATCTGAAGTCAGAATTTTTTTTCTTTCAAAAAGAAGATAAGAACAAGAGGCTCACCACGGTGGTGCCGGCGACGAGATCAGCGCGGGCGAACGACGATGGTGAAGACGGGCCGGGGACGGGGCATGACGGACCACTAAATCTAGACAAATCTCGTTGAAAGTGGAGCTCGTAGGTTGAGTTTCGAGAGGAGAAAGCTTAACTAGTGTGGCTCAGGCATTTCATCGAACACCTCATGTGCATAGGAGGTGAACTAGAGCACCCAAATGCCCTCCCCTCGCCGGCTTGACAAAATAGAGCACTCTGGAGTGCTCTGCCGCGGCGGTGGGTATATGTAGGCAAGTTATTTGTCCCGGTTCGTGGCATGAACCGGGACTAAAGCCACCCCTTCTGTCCCGGTTCAAGCCACGAACCGGGACCAATGGTTGTGGGCCAGGAGCGAGGACCATTGGTCCTGGTTCGTGGCTTGAACCGGGACAAATGGTTCCACACGAACCGGGACCAATGCCCACGAGGCCCTGGCCGGCCCCCTGGGCTCACGAATCGGGTCTAATACCCCCCATGGGTCCCGGTTCTTGAAGAACCGGGACTAATGGGCTAGCCAGGCCCGAACGGTAGCCCTGTTTTCTACTAGTGGTATGCAATATGCACTTAAATTTTTTTTAGTACAACTTTTTTTGAAAACAGTTTTATATTTTTTACAACTAATTAACCCCGTCTCCACTAAAATCTTCCAATGTTAGTCATGTACTTATCGGTCCATGCACTTCCATTGAACTGAGATTAAATATTTTTTACTACTGTCTAATTTATGTATTGGTGAACATCTATTTATTTTATTCATCAAACATCATTTTATCATTCTTCTTATTTGCAACAATAATTATAATACATTAAATCATGCATTGCAAATTTATTGATTGCAAATTTCTGTTGGTAGCTCAACAAGTACTCCCTCTGTCTCAAAATAAGTGTCGCTGATTTCTATACCATTATATAATGTGTGAATAAGTTTGAATATGGATCATTGGATGAACTCTATCCGACGGTGAAGAGGTGGAAAATCCTAGCTTTGCTGACCCCTCGATTTCCTATCCATTACATCAGACTTTCTGCCATGTGTAATGTCTAGAAGTTCCTTATAATTAAAAACTTAGTACAACCTTGTAATTGTCACATATACTATCTTTACACACTTCTCATTTATTCTAGAATCTTCCATGCATGATCTTGCTTCATTAGAGTTTCTCGCTTGAATAAAAGTGTATCCATTTATGAGATTATGTGTCAACTTTTACTCAAGGCAGAAGACTTATGATCAATAATTTTTCAAAGTACATATATCTTTTAAGAGAATTTCAACCAAATATCGCAACACTATCTTTGCATATTCATACAAACAAAATAATCCTTAAGGTTCATACATATAATGTGTTATATACACGTCTTGGAGCACTATGCCGCAAACGTTTTTCTTTTTCAACAAATTTAGCTATCGTTAGCAAGAAATTTGTATCTTGAACTTTATGCACATAATATTGAAGTGTTAGTTGTTTGTCAAATTTGTGTTTTCTTAGAGTATTTGTCAACGTTGTGTTGTAATGACATCTCACAACCCACGTGCAAAGCATGTTCAGCTCACTAGTAGTACAAAGTTGTAAGAAGGAGTATAATACACCAAATAAATAGGGTAGGCGTTTTGGCTCTCGGAAGCACTTGCTCCCAGATGAACAGTGCCTCAAAAAAAGTGGTAAAATGTTTTCAAAAGATGTTGAATTTTTTTATGGATATTCGTGTTAGTGTTAGTGTCGCAAGCATGCTTGGCAATTTCATGTGAAATGGAGCAGTAGTGTTTCGTCATTGAAGAAACAAATTTGAGGTAACATTTTGTGTTCAACTTTGTTTTTTTTACACAGGCTAAAATGTTTAACCTTTTGGCCTAAAACTTTGCAGGCAGCATTTGGATGTGACAAGGAATACATAAAACATTTGTTAGGATTTTTTGACATTTTAAAAATTATTTTTCGCACGCCGGTAGCCAAATTGAATTTGCGCAAATAAACACTCTAATTTGCATGTTAAAGTAATAAGACAGCAGTATCCCAAAATAAAAAGGTAATAGACAGCAAAAGGGAAAAACTACGAGTTGTCTTTTCATCCGTCTGCACACGCTAGTTTTAAATGCTCGCGTGTCTCTTACCAAGAAGAATCGAACAAGTGAAGAACTAGGGAATTTTTCAGGTGCCAACAGACTTCCCATGGCCCACACATATACCTCCAAAGTTAACTTCGCTGCAACCAACTTTGATCCATATACCTCCAAACCATTCGCAACCGTCCGGATGTGTGGAGCCGTCCAACGCGGATTTGTATCGGTTTGTCGAGCGATCTGTACATAATTTTTTGAGCAAATCCGGGACAAACTGGGGCTTTGCGGGAGTTCGGACAACAGTCACGTAGGACTCGAACACCTCCGGTGCGCCCAGAACCCCTCCTAGACCCGCGCCTCCATCCTCCCATTTTCTCTCCTTCAGTTTTTCCCTCTTGCCTTCGCCGTCGCTCCACCACCCTGGCCGCCATGCCACACCCCTGTCGGAACTCGACGAGTCCGTCACCTCCAACGGTACACATGGGCTCCACACCGCTTCTCCTCCGCCGTTGTTCCACACCTCTTCTCCGACCGTCGTGCATGTACTATCCGCTCCTACGATGTTCACCATGCCCCGCAACTGTTCGTTGAATTGCCCGAGCTAAATTTTTTTGTCCCTTCTTCTTTGAAGCAATGGATATGGATATTGAGTACATATACGAGCACTATATTGAGTCGTGCGACGGCATGTCCGACAAGGAGGACTACACGGATGAGATGACGTTGATGCAGACCGTGCTTGCAAACGCGGAGCGTGCGGAGGAGCATGTTTTGAATTTCAAAGGATCGATCAAGGGTCATCGAGTGCTCAACCGCAATAGGGCATGCGACCATTTGACGTTGATGGACAACTAATTTACCCCCAATGCCCTCTTCGCTACCAATTTATGCCGGCGCTTTCGAATGCACAAAATTCTTTACGATCATCTCTACCATGGCGTTCAGTCCTTTGATGACTATATTTTTTGCAAGAAATACTTCCAATCGATCCATATTCAATCATGGTAGTACAACAGACACTAGAAATAATAAAAATTACATCTAGATACAATTCATAAAATGTTGGAAATAATTATGGGTGTCTTCTGGATTATTCCAGTGACCCTTAACAATTTCCAACATTTTTGAAGCATCTAAATATATATATAGCATTTAAATAGTTCCAATTCAAATATATTTGACTTAATTCAAAATCCAAAATGTCATGGAAAAATGTGCATCATCTCTGGTTACTGCTTCCATTATTTTCCAAAAAATGATGAAAATTTTCTAAGGCCATTTGGGTTCCTAAAATATATTTATTTTTTTAGTTGAACCTATTTGAATTTCATTGATGCTAGGGTTTGATCATCCTCCATTTCAAAGTTTCATAAAATTTAAACATGATGCATGGATGCTTATGCAATGACAGAAGGGCCTAAGCTAGGGATGTGACAATAATTTTTGGCTCTCTCAAAAAGGTGTGTCCAGCAAGGATTCAAGACTTAAAACACAAAGCAAAACAAGCAAAGACTCATATCACACAAGATGCTCCAAGCAAAACTCATAATATGTGATGAATAAAAATATAGCTCCAAGTAAAATAGCGATGGTTGTTATAAGAAAGAGGGGATGCCACTCGGGGGCATCCCCAAACTTAGTTGCTTGCTACTTCTTTGAATATTGCCTCGGGCATCCCCAAGCTTAGACTTTTGCTAATCCTTATTTCTTCATCCATCGTAAGATCACCCAAAACTTGAAAACTTCAATCACACAAAACTCAACAAATCTTTGTGAGATCTGTTAGTATAAGAAAGCAAACCATTACTATAAGTACTGTTGCAAACCCATTCATATTTTGTGCATTATATCTATTGTATTCCAACTTTTCTATGGCAAAAACTCTTCAAAAAACCCCATAGAATCATCAAAACAAGCACCCAACATAAAGAAAACAGAACAGTCTGTAGCAATCTGACTACTTCGAATACTTTTGTAACTCCAAAAATTCTGAAAAATTAGGAGGACGTGAATAATTTGTTTATTAATCTTTTGCAAAAAGAATCAACTCAAAAGCACTCTTCTGGTAAAAATGAAAAATAATTTTGTGAGCACAAAAGTTTCTATTTTCAGCAAGATCAAATCAACTCTCACCCAAATCATCCCAAAGGCTTTGCTTGGCACAAACACTAATTTAAACCACAAAAACAGATCTAATCAGAGGCATAATTGGGTATTTTATTGAAAACAGCAAGAAAACCAAAAAGCAAAAAGATACAAGTTGGGTTGCCTCCCAATAAGCGCTATTGTTTAACGCCCCTAGCTAGGCATAAGATTTCAATGATGCTCACATGAAAGATAGTAATTGAAACACAAAGAGAGCATCATGAAGCATTTGAAAAACAAGTTTAACTCTAACATACTTCCTATGCATAGGCATTTTATAGGGAAAATTTCTATCAAGACAAGAAATTTCTAGCATATGCAAATAGGAAGAAGGAACCATTAATAATTTCAACACAAAGAGAGGTGATTTAGTAACATGAAAATTTCTACATCCATATTTTCCTCTCATAATAATTACATGTAGGACCATAATCAAATTCAATAATATAGCTATCATAAAATATTCTCTTCATGATCCACATGCATGCAAAGTTGACACTCTTCCAAAATAGTGGGATCATTATCAAATGAAGTAATGACCTCTCCAAGCCCACTTTAATCAAAAATTTCATAAGATTGAACACTCTCCAAATAAGTGGGATTATTTTTACCTAAAGTTGACACTCTTCCAAACCCATTTTCAATATTGTTGCAAACATTATTGTCAAAAACATATTCATCATGAGGCTCAAATAAATTTTTCAGATCATAAGAAGCATTATCACCCCAATCATGGTCATTGCAATAAGTAATGGACACGGCAAAATCAGCATCCCCAAGCTTGGAGTTTTGCATATCGTTAGCACAATTGACATCAATAGAATTTATAATAACATCATTGCAATCATGCTTTTCATCTAAGGAGCTATCATGAATCACTTTATAATTTTCTTCTTTAAACACTTCATCACAATTTTCAGATTCATAAATCTCAAGTAAAACTTCATAAAGATAATCTAGTGAACTCAATTCACTAGCAATTGGTTCATCATAGTTGGATATTTTGAAAAGATTAGCAAGTGGATGAGGATCCATAATAATAGATTCTTAGCAAGCAAAGATGCAAGCAAATAGAAGGCACATGGTAACACAAGTAGAGATAGCAAACAAGAGATCTGACACGAAAAAGGCAAACGGAAAGAAGGCGAATAAAACGACAATTTTTTGTGAAGTGGGGGAGAGGAAAATGAGAGGCAAATGGCAAATAATGTAAATTCCAAGGAGATGAGATTTGTGATTAGGAACCTGGTTGATGTTGATGATCCTCCCCGGCAACGGCGCCAGAAATTCCTTTTGATGCCTGCTTGAACTACGTCGGTATTTCCCCAAAGAGGAAGGGATGATGCAGCACAGTGACGGTAGGTATTTCCCTCAGTGATGAGACCAAGGTTATCGAACTAGTAGGAGAACCATGCAACACAACACAGCCCCTGAACACAAATAACAAATACTCGCAACTCGACGTGTTAAAGGGGTTGTCAATCCCTTTCGGGTAACGGTGCCTCAAATTGGCGAGAAGACGTGATAAAGTTGTGATAGATAGGATAAATAGATCACAGATGAAATAAAATGCAGCAAGGTATTTTTGTATTTTTTGGTTTAATAGATCTAAAAATAAAAGCAAAGAAAAATAGATCGCAAAGGCAAATATGATGAGAAGAGATCCGGGGGGCGTAGGTTTCACTAGTGGCTTCCCTCGAGAAAAATAGCAAATGGTGGGAAAACAATTATTGTTGGGCAATTGATATAACTTCAAATAATCATGATGATATCCCGGCAATGATCATTATATATGCATCACGTCCAAGATTAGTAGACCGACTCCTGCCCGCATCTACTACTATTACTCCACACATCGACCGCTATCCATCATGCATCTAGTGTATTAAGTTCATGGAAAAACAGAGTAATGCAATAAGAACGATGACATGATGTGGACAAGATCTATTTATGTATAAATAGACCCCATCTTGTTATCCTTAATAGCAATGATACATACCTGTCGTTTCCCCTTCTGTCACTGGGATCAAGCACCGTAAGATCGAACCCATCACACAACACCTCTTCCCTTTGCAAGATAAATAGATCAACTTGGCCAAACAAAACCCAAATATCAGAGAATAAATACGAGGCTATAAGCAATCATGCACATAAGAGATCAAAGAAGACTCAAATAACTTTCATGGATAAAACATAGATCTGATCATAAACTCAAAGTTCATCGGATCCCAACAAACACACCGCAAAAAGACTTACATCATATGGATCTCCAAGTGACCATTGTATTGAGAAGCAAGAGAGAGAGGAAGCCATCTAGCTACTAACTATGGACCCGTAGGTCTACAAAGAACTGCTCACGCATCATCGAAGAGGCACCAATGGACATGATGAACCCCTCCGCGATGGTGTCTAGATTGGATCTGGTGTTTCTGGAACTTGCGGCGGCTGGAATTGATTTTCGTCG
Source organism: Triticum dicoccoides (assembly GCF_002162155.2). Taxonomy (NCBI): domain Eukaryota; kingdom Viridiplantae; phylum Streptophyta; class Magnoliopsida; order Poales; family Poaceae; genus Triticum; species Triticum dicoccoides. The sequence continues at coordinate 655,184,919 of NC_041381.1, forward strand.
ACTCCCCTAGGGTTTCTGGAATATTGGGGTATTTATAGAGCAAAGAGGCAGTGCGGGAGGCCACCAAGGTGGGCACAACCCACCTAGGCGCGTCTGGGCCTCCAGGCGTGCCCTGGTGGGTTGTGCTCCCCTTAGAGCTCCCCTTAGGTACCTTCCTGGCCCACTGGATGTCTTCTGGTCCAAAAAAATTTACAAAAAGTTTCGCTGTGTTTGGACTCCGTTTGGTATTGATTTCATGCGATGTAAAAAACAAGCAAAAAACAACAACTGGCAATGGGCACTATGTCAATAGGTTAGTACCAAAAAATGATATAAAATGACTATAAAATGGGTGTAAAACAACCAAGAATGATAATATAACAACATGAAACAATAAAAAATTATAGATACGTTGGAGACGTATCAAGTACCCAGGGAAATTTCCACCAAATTTTGAATTATCAAACTCATCCCATGCGCGTAAAGATGAAGAATCGTTTGCGATGCACACAATCATTCAAAGTGAATGGTGTCCGGTGGCACCGGCGCAAAGTTTCCCTCCACATTTCGAAATTTTTGGCCTACCGCCAAATTATCTACCCCGCCCACCCTTCCCCACCCCCTTTTCTCCACGACCACAAGCCACATTTCCCCTATTTCCTCCTTCCTTCCTTCCTTCCTTCCTTCCTTCCTTCCTAAGCTATAGCTACTTCCTCGCTTGCTTCCTCGCTCTCGCCGTCTCGCATCCTACTGCCGGGGTCGCCATGGTCTTCTTCAATCACCTCTCCAGCGGTTCCTACTCCGACGACGACTCCTTCACCACCCGGGTATATATGCTTCTATTCTCTCTCTCTCTCTCTCTCTCTCTCTCTCTCTCTCTCTCTCTCTCTCTCTCTCTCTCTCTCGGGCTATGACTTGCAATGAAGGATTTTAACCCGGCGGTCGATTTGAGTCATTTCTTCCTCTTATAGCTCCCTAGGACCATCAGTTGCAACAAATGGAGTGGGTGGCTGAAGATTCGTCTTCTCATTGTCACCATCAATCTGTTAGATGTGATTCAGACACTGTTACGGTCCCAACCCATTCATACCACACCTTCAACCAAATGCATCCTAACACAATGTCACAGATTGTACCTAGTATCTAAAAATGTTGCCATCTCATCAACGGTGCCATTAGAAAATTATTTGGCACCGCTTTAGCAGTTTGTGTAGCCAACTTTGGTCCACACATCCGAGCATCCAAGCAGTAAAAAAACTAAATCTTTATGGCACGAAGGAACTGGACATCGGAGCAACCACTAGTAGAAAAGGGAGCATCAGTCCCGGTTGGTAAGGCCCTTTAGTCCCTGTTTTTGAACCGGGACTAAAGGGCCGTTACTAATGCCTCCCACCTTTAGTCCCGGTTCAAACTGGAACCGGGACTAAAGGTCGCGGCCACGTGGAGCTCCACCTTTAGTCCCGGTTGGTAACACCAACCGGGACTAAAGGGAATTTTTTGAATTTTTTTTTGAATTTTTTTTGAATTTTTTTATTTTCAAATTTCTGAATTATTTTAACCTCTAATCTCTAATCACCACCCCTCATCACTGCTCAATTTATCCTTTAATCTCTATTCACCCCTCCTCATTCCTAATCATCCAACTTCCCGAACGGTCACCCATCCTCCCACTCCCCCAGCCTGAGCACGCTTAACTTCCGGGTTCTATTCTCCCTCGTTTCCAAGTCTGCACTTATTGTTTTCCTGACAATAGTAAGATGTCAATCCTATTAACCCTCAGGAATTTTGCGTGAGCATGAAGTGACACATTTTACTGTTTGAGTTTGAAACTATTGTTTTAAAAAACAATAATTATTTAATATTTCTTGAATAATTAGTTTAACCATTGTTTGACCATAGTTTGACCATAGTTTGACCAGATTTGACCAAAATTCAAAATAACTGAAATGTAGTAACACTAATATTCTAGAATAATTAGTTATACCATTGTTTGACCACAGTTTGACCACACAGTTTGAAATTTTTTGAATTTTTTTGCCTCCAAATCTTAAAAGCCCCGTAACTTTTTTTTGTTAGGTTTTTGAGGATTTTAAAAATGTTTAACGGGGTACCCCCAGGTAAATTTGGATGTAACTATTTGAGTAGATGATTTTTCATATAAAAAACTTTTTCATCCGAGTTAGTATGCAAAAGTTATGCCCATTTTACTAAATTCTAGAGAGATTTTGCAAATAAAGTCAAAATTCACATTTGCAAATTTTCCCAACAACTAGACCACATATCACATGGGAAACTTATTTTCTTTCATTTTTTTTGACA
>NC_041381.1:655187496-655201619 GCF_002162155.2 Triticum dicoccoides
GGGACCTTTAGTACCGGTTCGTGCCATGAACCGGTACTAATGCCTCAAACCCCATTAGTACCGGTTTGTGGCACGAACCGGGACTAAAGGTCTAACCCTTTAGTCCCTAACCGGGACTAATGGGCATCGCACCCTTTAGTCCCGGTTCGTGGCTCCAACCGGGACTAAAAGGTCCAGACAAACCGGGACAAATGGCCCACGTGGCCCGGCCGGCCCCCTGGGCTCACGAACCGAGACTAATGCCCCCATTAGTCCCGGTTCTGGATTGAACCGGGACTAATGGGCTAACCCGGCCTGGACCAAAGCCCTCTTTTCTACTAGTGAACAAGGTGCTCCGGAGTCCGTGTCCCTGATTTTTTTCTGCTGCATCGGCTCGCCAGTGCAGGGCACCGGTGCAAAATGTAGCAATAGTTGTCTTTACACCAGTTTTGGCATACATAGTGGATGGCCTTAGTGTTATTAGTTCTATGTTACTAAATTTGTGCATTCCACACCTATTAGTATCAATTTGCTGTCATCCAAACACTGTCGCTATGTTGTTGCAGTTATATTTAGCTTCCTCATAAAATGTTTAATTTGTTATTTGTAGTATATGAGTAAGAACTTTTTGTGTTGTTGTAGTTAATTATAGCTTCTGATGTTTCAGAATTTGGTTGTTGTCTCCGTAGCAATTAATTCATTTACACATTGATCTTTTTGAGAAGATATGTCATAATTAATCTGTTTCTTCAATTTTTCAAAATAAGTATTGGTGATTTTCTATGTTGCTATAAACCCATTTCCCCTACAATTGTTAATGATCTAGTTTTTATTATAGAATGAACGGAAGTGTTCTTACTTGGAGTGGGTTGATCAAGAGTGGACACGGTCTTTGAAGATGTGCATAGCAAAACTCTGGAGCGTGTATGAGGAAGAGAAGAGAGGTAGGCTTAGAGAAAGTGTTGTTAATGCTGAAAAATATTTGAAGATGTGGGATAAAAAGAGGAAGGTGGAGAATGAGCTCAGATTTTTTAAATCATACTTTGCTAAGATGGTGTTCGCGGAGGAGGAGGCACCTTTACAGTTGGCTAATGCAAAACATGTTCTTACTGAACTGAAAGCAGAGGTGGATAAGACGAGCCTGGATGATCTCGGTTAGGGAAATGAATATATTGTTCTAATATTGTTCTTATGAAGCTGAACTAGCTATATGTTGTATTGTGTTGTTTTCAGGTAGCTATCGTACTGTGATGTTAAAATATATTTATGTGTCTGATATGAAATTGTCAAACAGTTGTTCGATATGAAATGTGAATTTGCGTAATACTATAATTATTAATTGTAAACTAATAAACCTGCTAAATGGGTCACAAAACTTTGCAAACAGTTCTAGCAATAAAAGCACTTGTGATGGATAGCCCAATGCCACACAGTTTTCTTCATCAAATCGTGGGTGATGTGGTTGAATAAAAGCAAACAGCTAATCAAGGCAGAGCATGTGTGATAGTTACACCTATCACACATGAGCCTATACATAAAACTGTGTGAGATGTACATACGAACGGAAAAGTTTTCTCTCGATTGACTGTGTGGGATATCCATACGAACGGAAACGGTTTCCCTGGATTGACTGTGTGATATGTACATAAGAATAGAAACATATTTCTTGGATTGACTGTGTGGAATGTACATAACAAACGGAAACGTTTGATTGGGACTGACTGTGTGGGATGTACTTACGACCGGAACCGATTGGGCCTGTATAATCATATTTGATAGCTCGCTGTCGCACACGACCTCATTTTGCCAAGCATATGTACCAGGAGAGCCTATCCCGGACGGTTTCTGGGTCGTGTGGGAATGACCCCTCCCATCGCGGATTCGTCTCCATCATATCTACTTTTCCAAACACTTTTGCCCTTATTTTGAACTCTAACTTGCATGATTTGAATGGAACTAACCCGGACTGACGCTATTTTCAGCAGAATTGCCATGGTGTTATTTTTGTGCAGAAATAGAAGTTCTCGGACTGATCTGAAACTTCACAGAGAATTTTTGGAATTAATAAAAAATGCTGACGAAAGAATCAAGACCAGGGGGGCCCACACCCTGTCCACGAGGGTGGGGTGTGCGCCCTACCCCCTGGTTGCGCCCCCTGTCTCGTGGCTCCCCTGGAGATCCACCGACCTCAACTCCAACTCCATATATTCACGTTCGGGGAGAGAAAAAGTCAGGGAGAAGGATTCACCGCATTTTACAATACGGAGCCGCCGCCAAGCCCTAATCTCTCTCGGGAGGGCTGATCTGGAGTCTGTTCGGGGCTCCGGAGAGGGGAATCCGTTGTTGTCGTCATCATCAACCATCCTCCATCACCAATTTCATGATGCTCACTGCCGTGCGTTAGTAATTCCATCATAGGCTTGCTGGATGGTGATGGGTTGGATGATATTTACCATGTAATCGAGTTAGTTTTCTTAGGGTTTGATCCCTAGTATCCATTATGTTCTGAGATTGATGTTGATATGAATTTGCTATGCTTAATGTTTGTCATTAGGGCCCGAGTGCCATGGTTTCAGATCTGAACCTATTATGTTTTCATGAATATATGTGAGTTCTTGATCCTATCTTGCAAGTCAATAGTCACCTACTATGTGTTATGATCCGGCAACCCCGAAGTGACAATAATCGGGACCACTCCCGGTGATGACCGTAGTTTGAGGAGTTCATGTATTCACTAAGTGTTAATGCTTTTGTCCGGTACTCTATTAAAAGGAGGCCTTAATATCCCTTAGTTTCCAATAGGACCCAGCTGCCACGGGAGGGTAGGACAAAAGATGTCATGCAAGTCCTTTTCCATAAGCACGTATGACTACATTCGGTATACATGCCTACATTACATTGATGAACTGGAGCTAGTTCTGTGTCACCCTATGTTATAACTATTGCATGAGGAATCGCATCCGACATAATTATCCATCGCTGATCCAATGCCTACAAGCTTTTCACATATTGATCTTTGCTTAGTTACTTTACCGTTGCCACTATTACAATTACTACAAAACTGCTACTGTTACTTTTGCCACTGTTACCGTTACTTCCATACTACTTTGCTACTGAATAATTTGCTGCAGATATTAAGTTATCCAGGTGTGGTTGAATTGACAACTCAACTGCTAATACTTGAGAATAATCTTTGGCTTCCCTTGTGTCGAATCAGTAAATTTGGGTTGAATACTCTACCCTCGAAAACTATTGCGATCCCCTATACTTGTGGGTTATCAAGACTATTTTCTGGCGCCTTTGCCGGGGAGCATAGCTCTATTCTTTGAGTCACTTGGGATTTATATCTGCTGATCACTATGAGGAACTTTAAAGACGAAAGAACTAAGATTTTCCCTCAACTACGAGGGAAGGTAAGGAACTACCATCTAGCTCTGCACTTGATTCGCCTTCTGTTTTGAGTAAGCTTGCGACACCTAAACCTGCTTCTGCTATTAATTATGATATGTCGCATGTTATTAATGATGCCACTTCTGCTATGCATGATACTTACGATGAAACTACTTCTATACTTGGTACTACTGTGCCACTAGGTGAATTTCTTGATGAACAACTTGCTAGGGCTAGAGAGATTGCAATTATTGAAATTGATAATATTGATGAAAGTGATGATGAAGATTATCCCCCTAGATATGAATTGCGTGTTGTGCCTGAGGGTTATGTTATGGATGAAGAAACTGCTAGAGATTTTCTTGCTTGCATTGATAGATCTGATCTTAAGAAATTATTAGCTAAGCTGAAAGAAAAGTCTCTGAATGCTAGAATGAAATATGACCCTGCTTTTGCTACTTCACCTATCTTTATTACTGATAAGGATTATGATTTCTCTGTCGATCCTGAGATTGGTTGAATCTGATCCTTTGTATGGCTATGAATCTGAAATTGTTGCGGTACATCTTACTAAACTGAATGATATAGCCACCCTATTCACTAATGATGAGAAAACTCGTTACTACTATATCCTCAAGTTATTTGCATTCTCACTAAAGGGTGATGCTAAAACTTGGTTTAATTCTCTTGATCCTGGTTGTGTGCGTAGTCCCCAGGATATGATTTATTACTTTTCTGCTAAATATTTCCCCGCTCATAAGAAACAAGCTGCCTTAAGGGAAATATATAATTTTGTGCAAATTGAAGAAGAGAGTCTCCCACAAGCTTGGGGGAGGCTTCTCCAATTACTTAATGCTTTGCCTGATCATCCTCTCAAGAAAAATTAAATACTTGATATCTTTTATAATGGACTAACCGATGCTTTTAGAGACCACCTGGATAGTTGTGCTGGTTGTGTTTTCAAGGAAAGAACTGTTGATCAAGCTGAATTGTTATTGAATAATATGTTGACTAATGAAAACAATTGGACACTTCCTGAACCAACTCCTAAGCCAACTCCGAAGAAAAGGGGTATTCTATTTCTCAGCCCTGAAGATATGCAAGAGGCAAAGAAATCTATGAAAGAAAAGGGTATTAAAGTTGAAGATGTTAAGAATTTACCACCTATTGAAGAAATACATGCTCTTGTTAACCCGACACAGGTAGTAAAGGTAAATTCTCTCTATAGATTTGATGAAGGTGATATTCCTCGTTATAAGTCTGCTAGTCAATGCTTGGATGATTTTGATAATTTTATTGTTAAACAAGAAAACTTCAATGCTTATGTTGGTAGATAATTGAAATGAAAAGCTTATATGATTGAACACTTGAGTGATTATATGTCTAGGGTTAAAGGTGAACTTAAACTTATTAGTAAACATGCTTCTATGGTTACCACTCAAGTAGAAAAAGTGCTTAAAGCTCAAAATGATTTGCTCAATGAATTAAATAATAATAAAAATGATAATGTTGTTAGAGTTATGACTAGAGGTGGTAGAATGACTCAGGAACCTTTGTATCCTGAGGGCCACCCTAATAGAATTGAGCAAGACTCTCAGAGAAATAATGTTGATGCACCTAGTCCTTCTAAAAAGAGGAAGAAGAAAAATGTCAGGACTTTGCATGCTTCTAGTGAACCTGTTGTAGACACACCCGAGAATCCTAATGATATTTCTATTTTTGATGCTGAAACACAATCTAGTGATGAACACGAACCTAGTGATAACGTTAATGATGATGTTCATGTTGATGCTCAACCTAGCAATAATAATGGTGTAGAGCTTGAACCTGCTATTGATCTTGATAACCCACAATTAAGGAGTCAACTTTATGATAAGAGAGACTTCATTGCTAGGAAGCACGGTAAAGAAAGAGAACCATGGGTTCAGAAACCCATGCCTTTTCCTCCTAAGGCATCCAAGAAAAAGGATGATGATGATTTTGAGCGCTTTGCTGAAATGATTAGACCTATCTTTTTGCATATGCGTTTTACTGATATGCTTAAAATGAATCCTTATGCTAAGTACATGAAAGATATTGTTACAAATAAAAGAAAGATACCCGAAGATGAAATTTCCACCATGATTGCTAATTATACTTTTAAGGGTGGAATACCAAAGAAACTAGGAGATCCAGGAGTACCAACTATACCATGCTCCATTAAAAGAAACTATGTCAAAACTGTTTTATGTGATCTTGGAGCCGGTGTTAGTGTTATGCCTCTCTCTTTATATCGTAGACTTGATTTGAATAAGTTGACACCTACTGAAATATCTTTGCAAATGGCCGATAAATCAACTGCTATACCTGTCGGTATTTGTGAGGATGTGCCTGTTGTGGTTGCAAATGTTACTATTTTAACGGACTTTGTTATTCTTGATATTCCCGAGGAAGATAGTATGTCAATTATCCTTGGTAGACCCTTTTTGAATACTGCAGGGGTTGTTATAGACTGCAACAAAGGCAATGTCACTTTTCATGTTAATGGTAATGAGCATATGGTACACTTTCCGAGGAAACAACCTCAAGTCCACAGTATCAATTCTATTAGAAAAATTCCAACTATTACTATTGGAGGTTTTGAATTTCCTCCTCCTACTGTCAAGAAGAAATATGACATTCTTATTATTGGGGATGTACATATTCCCATTGAGGTAACCTAGTGCTATTCGAAAATTCTCCGGTTTCATGCGATTCGGAGTGAGTTTGTTAACAAGACTTGATCAACCTTGTTAGTGGATTCCTTTTGATGTGCATGAGATGGATGAAGTTAGAAAGCACAACTCTCTATACCCTCCTTTTACTTTCTGTTATTTAGATTAAATAAAGCAAAAAAAGTATTTTTTTTTGTCTGTTTTATGAATTATCCTTGCAATAAAAAAACACCCCGAAAACAAAAGTTCTCCAAATGTCCCGAAAATGAAATATGATTTTTTTTCTAGAATATTTGAGAATATTTGGCACTGAGAACACATCAGGGGGAGCCAGCACCTGGCCACGAGGGTCCAGGGCGCACCCACCCCCTGAGGGGCGCCCCCTGCCTCGTGGGCCCCTAGTGGTCCCCCTCCACTTATTCTTGCAACCACACACTTCTTCTTCCTCCCAAAAAAATCACCAACCAGATCAAGCACGAGTTCTAGCTCATCTTGCTGCCATTTTCAATCTCCTTGCTCAAAGCTCCATTCATAAAACTGCTTTGGGAGATTGTTCATCGGCATGTGACTCCTCCAATGGTCCAGTTAGTTTTTGTTCTAGTGCTTTATTCATTGCAAATTTTTGCTGCTAAGGTGACCCTGTTCTTGAGCTTGCATGTCAAATTTATATGGTCCCAAGTAGTTCTAATGCATGATATAATCTCTAGGCACTTGTGGGAGTAGTTGCTATCCATTTTGTTGAGTTTGGTTCACTTTTATTTTGAGTTACTAAAAATTTCAGAAAATTTCAGAAAATGATGCAGAGATTTTTGAGGGGCTCTTCGAGCCGAAGCTCGAAGGGTAAGCAAAGTGAAGAGAATAAAAAGCCCAAATATAATCTCCCTCACACCACGGAGGTTCAGCCGTGTGAATGGCCTTGTGATGAGTTCTTGAGAGCAGTTGGGATTCACGATGATTTTTATTATTTGGCTAAGAATGTAGGCCTCACCGACTTCCTCCACGACTAGCTCGATCAGTACCTCCTACTCACTAGTACTTTCGTGCAAAAAATTTACTTTCATGCTAGGAAATCACCACCTTCAGTGGAGTTTCATTTATATGATGAGGTTAAGGAGATATCACTATATGATTTTTGTGGGGTTTGCAAGATACCCTTCAAGGGCAGTATAGAGGAACCACGTCGTAATGATGTGGATGGATTTATTGATATGATCGCTGTAGGGGAGACGAGAAAGGTTTCCGATGCAAGAATTACTAGCATACACTTTCCTATTCTACGTTACTTTGCAATATTTTCTAGTAGATGCTTAATTGGTCGCGGGAACTGTGGAAACCTTAGTGCCCCTGATACTGTTATCTTGTGCCATGCTTTGTTTCATGATAACACTTTTAGTTTAGGCGCTATTATTGCTAAACGATTAAGTCTGAACCGTACGAAGGGCCCTATCTTTGGAGGCATCTTTGCTTCACGCCTTGCTAAACACTTTAGGATACCTATTAGGCATTATGAGAAAGAGGAAAAATTGTTGCCCCCTATTTTTCTAGATTATAAGATTATGGTAGCACATAATTTATTGTTAAAAATAATGATATGATGCTTAAGTATAATTTGAGATTTAATAAAAATCACAGTGAGACTATTATCTTGCCTGCACCCTCTTTGTTTAACATGTTTTCAGGCACGTACCTCATCTTGCCGGAGGCCGTTTACGTATACCGGGGCCTGACACCAGCTCCAGAGCCTGAGACGGAACCACCACTTGACCCTCTACAGTCCGTTTATCAGTGGGATCCGGAGGAGATCGCCAACCAGTGGCACTCAGATGACACTCCTCAGTACACCGGAGAGAGTAGCTTTAATGCATGGGCATAGTGAAGGAAATATGCCCTAGAGGGAATAATAAAGTTATTATTTATTTCCTTATTACATGATAAATGTTTATTATTCATGCTAAAATTGTATCAACCGGAAACTTAGTACATGTGTGAATACATAGAAAAACAGAGTGTCACTAGTATGCCTCTACTTGACTAGCTTGTTGAATCAAAGATGGTTAAGTTTCCTAGCCATAGACATGAGTTGTCATTTGATTAATGGGATCACATCATTAGAGAATGATGTTATTGACTTGACCCATTCCGTTAGCTTAGCACTTGATCGCTTAGTATGTTGCTATTGCTTTCTTCATGACTTATACATGTTCCTATGACTATGAGATTATGCAACTCCCAAATACCAGAGGAACACTTTGTGTGCTACCAAACGTCACAACATAACTGGGTGATTATAAAGGTGATCTATAGGTGTCTCCGATGGTGTTTGTTGAGTTGGCATAGATCGAGATTAGGATTTGTCACTCCAATTGTCAGAGAGGTATCTCTGGGCCCTCTCGGTAATGCACATCACTATAAGCCTTGCAAGCAATGTGACTAATGAGTTAGTTGCGGGATGATGCATTACGAAACGAGTAAAGAGACTTGCTGGTAACGAGATTGAACTAGGTATCGAGATACCAACGGTCGAATCTCGGGCAAGTAACATACAGATGACAAAGGGAACAACGTATGTTGTTATGCGGTTTGACCGATAAAGATCTTCGTAGAATATGTAGGAGCCAATATGAGCATCCAGGTTCCGCTATTGGTTATTGACCAGAGATGAGTCTCGGTCCTACATAGTTCTCGAACCCGTATGGTCCGCATGCTTAATGTTCTGTGACGATTTGTATTATGAGTTATGTGATTTGATGACCGAAGTTTGTTCAGAGTCCCGGATGAAATCGGGGACATGGCGAGGAGTCTCGAAATGGTCGAGACGTAAAGATCGATATATTGGAAGGCTATATTCGGACATTGGAAAGGTTCCGAATGATTCGGGTATTTTTCGGAGTACCGGAGAGTTACGGGAATTCGTATTGGGCCTTAATGGGCCATACGGGAAAGGAGAGAAAGGCCTCAAGGGTGGCCGCGCCCCTTCCCCATGGACTAGTCCGAATTGGACTAGGGAAAGGGGGCGCCCCCTTCCTTCCTTCTCCCTTCCCTTTTTCCTATTCCATGTGGGAGGTGGAATCCTACTAGGACTAGGAAGTGCTAGTAGGACTCCACACTTGGGCGAGCCCTATGAGGGCCGACCTCCTCCTCCCTCCCTCCTTTATATACATGGCCAGGGGTCACCCCATAGACACACAAGTTGATCATTGATCTCTCTTAGCCGTGTGCGGTGCCCCCCTCCACCATAATCCACCTCGGTTATATCGTTGCGGTGCTTAGGCGAAGCCCTGCGTTGGTAGCATCATCATCACCGTCATCACGCCGTCGTGCTGACGAAACTCTCCCTCGACACTTTGCTAGATCGGAGTTCGTGGGACGTCACCAAGCTGAATGTGTGCACATCACGGAGGTGCCGTACGTTCGGTACTAGGATCGGTCGATCGTGAAGACATACGACTACATCAACCGCGTTGTCATAACGCTTCCGCTTTCGGTCTACGAGGGTGCATGGACAACACTCTCCCCTCTTGCTGCTATGCATCACCATGATCTTGCGTGTGCGTAGGAATTTTTTTGAAATTACTACGTTCCCCAACACATAGACCAACTTAGGCCAAAAGCCTAAGCTTGGGGGAGTACGTATTTCTCACCGACATTACATTCATGTTCACACACTCATTCTAGTTGTCAATGCTCATACTTTTTCATTGTACTATCCATGCTAGTTTATTTCCCTTTTCTCGCTTTCTTCTTGCGTGTTTAAATAGCCTTGAGAAAAACTAAAAATTAGTTGTAGCTTTTAGCTAGTTTACTTTCCATGCCTGTAGTAGTAGTAATTAAAAGAAAACTCAAAAAGATTTCTTGTTCTTGTTTTGCTTGTTGGGAGCTTTCCCGTGTAAATAGTTTTATTTCTTTTTATTTCTTTAGGGGTCAGGAGGAGAAGACCATGATGAAAATGTTGAGTGGCTCTCATATGCATTATTACTGATTTAACCAAGAGCCCATATTACCTTGTCTTCTCCTTTGAATAGAATGCTTGCAGATTCCATCTTAGTCCAATGCACGTGCACTATTATTATTATCCACACCGTTCGGTCGTTCAAGTGAAAGGCAATAAAGACGATATATGATGAACTGATTGAGATGAGAGAAGCTGGTATGAACTCGACCTATCTTGTTTTTGTAAATATGATTAGTTCGTCGTTCCTGATTCAGCCTATTATGAATAAACATGTTTGCAATGACAATTAGAGATTATAGTTGCTTATGCCATGCTTAATTAGCTAGGAGTTTATAATGGTTTACCTTGCGTGCCAACATGCTATTAAAATGGTTGTGATGTGATATGATAGGGTGGTATCCTCCTTTGAACAATTCGAGTGGCTTGACTTGGCACATGTTCATGCATGTAGTTAAAATAAAATCAACATAGCCTCCACGATATTTATGTTCATGATGGATTATATCCTACTCATGCTTGCATTCAATGTTCATTAATTTATGCATGTTCATGACTGTTGTCACTCTCTAGTTGGTCGCTTCCCAGTCTCTTTCTAGCCTTCACTTGTACTAAGTGGGAATACTGCTTGTGCATCCAAAATCCATAAACCCCAAAAGTTATTCCATATGAGTCCACCATACCTTCCTATATGCGGTATCTACCTACTGTTCCAAGTAAATTTGTATGTGTCAAAGTCTAAACCTTCAACTGAAATTCTGTTTTGTATGCTCGAACAACTCATGTATCAACTAGGTCTGTCTATATCTTCCATGTTAGGCGGGTTATTCTCAAGGGGAGTGGACTCCGATCCTCACTCACGAGAAAATGGCTGGTCACCGGGATGCCTAGTCCCATGCTCAAATCAAATCAAAATAATTGCAAACAAAACTCCCCCAGGATTGTTGTTAGTTGGAGGCCCCCGTTGTTTCGGGTAAACCATGGATTGATGATTGTTGGTAGTGGGGGAGTATAAACTTTACCATTCTGTTTGGGAACCGCCTATAATGCGTGTAGCATGGAAGATATCGAGATCTCTTTGTTGTTATGTTGACAATGAAAGTTTTTCGCTCTAAATATTATTTATCTCTGTTTCAAAATCGAGCTCTAGCACCTCTACAAATCCCTGCTTCCCTCTGCGAAGGGCCTATCTATTTACTTTTATGTTGAGTCATCATCCTCTTATTAAAAAGCACCAGTTGGAGAGCACCGTTGTCATTTGCATGCATTACTATTAATTTATACTGAGTATGACTATGACTGGATCTCTTTTACAATGAATTACAATGTCCAGTCAGTCCTTGATCTTCAGAGGTGCTCTGCATTTATGTTTTGCGGTCTCAGAAAGGGCTAGCGAGATACCATCTTGTTATATCATATTATGATTGTTTTGAGAAAGTGTTGTCATCTGAGATTTATTGTTATTGCTTGCTAGTTGATTATGCCATTGATATGAGTAAACATGAGACCTAAGTGTTATTCTGAATGTGGTTAGTTCATAATCTTTGCTGAAAACTTGAATGCTGGCTTTACATATTTGCAACAACAAGAGCAAACAGAGTTTGTAAAAGTGTTTCTTTATCACTTTTAGTTTGACAACTGAATTGCTTGAGGACAAGCAAAGGTTTAAGCTTGGGGGAGTTGATACGTCTTCATCTTATCTACTTTTCCAAATACTTTTGCACTTGTTTTGGACTCTAACTTGCATGATTTGAATGGAACTAACCCGGAGTGACGCTGTTTTCAGCAGAATTGCCATGGTGTTATTTTTGTGGAGAAATAAAAGTTCTCGGAATGACCTGAAACTTCAGAGAGAATATTTTTGGAATTAATAAAAAATACTGGCAAAAGAATGAACACCAGGGGGCCCACACCATGTCCACGGGGGTGGGGGGTGCGCCCTACCCCCTGGGCGCGCCCTGCCTTGTGGCCCCCCTGGAGCTCCACCGACCTAAACTCCAACTCCATATATTCACGTTCAGGGAGAAAAAATCGGGGAGAAGGATTCATCGTATTTTACGATACGGAACCGCCGCCAAGCCCTAATCTCTCTCGGGAGAGATGATCTGGAGTCTGTTCGGGGCTCTAGAGAGGGGAATATGTCCCCGTCGTCATCATCAACCATCTTCCATCACCAATTTCATGATGCTCACCGCCGTGCATGAGTAATTCCATCGTAGGCTTGCTGAACGGTGATGGGTTGCATGATATTTGCCATGTAATCAAGTTAGTTTTGTTAGGGTTTGATCACTAGTATCCATTATGTTTTGAGATTGATATTGCTATGATTTTGCTATGCTTAATGCTTGTCACTAGGGCCCGAGTGCCATGATTTCAGATCTGAACCTATTATATTTTCATGAATATATGTGAGTTCTTGATCCTATCTTGCAAGTCAATAGTCACCTACTATGTGTTATGATCCGGCAACCCCGAAGTGACAATAATCGGGACCACTCCCGATGATGACCGTAGTTTGAGGGGTTCATGTATTCACTAAGTGTTAATGCTTTGGTCCGGTACTCTATTAAAAGGAGGCCTTAATATCCCTTAGTTCCAATAGGACCCCGTTGCCACGGGAGGGTAGGACAAAAGATGTCATGCAAATTCCTTTCCATAAGCACGTATGACTATATTCGGAATACATGCCTACATTACATTGATGAACTGGAGCTAGTTCTGTATCACCCTATGTTATAACTATTGCATGAGGAATCGCATTCGACATAATTATCTATCGCTGATCAATGCCTACGAGCTTTTTACATATTTATCTTTGCTTAGGTACTTTACCATTGCCACTGCTACAATTATTACAAAACTGCTACTGTTACTTTTGCCACTGTTACCGTTACTTCCATACTATTTTGCTACTAAATACTTTGCTGCAGATATTAAGTTATCCAGGTGTGGTTGAATTGACAACTCAATTGCTAATACTTGAGAATATTCTTTGGCTCCCCTTATGTCGAATCAATAAATTTGGATTGAAAACTCTACCCTCGAAAACTGTTGCGATCCCCTATACTTGTGGGTTACTAATCGCCCACACTCACTAGGCGATGATTTCAAATGCCGTCGGGGAAAGGGGTTAAAAACCGTTTGTATAGCACCTCACTATACCAGTGATACCTGATCGACATTTCCTAAATACTTGTTTGGTTTTTTCTTCTTCTTCATTTTTTCTCTCTCATGCTTGTTTTTGTTTATGGTCTTCATTTCGTACATGTCAAAAACATTTTTTTAGTAAGTGACCAACATTTTTTGTACACATGTTCAACATTGTCCGAACTCTTATTCAACATTTTTCAAATAATTGCTCAACATTTTAATACTTATTCAACAATTTTCAAATACTCGTTCAACATTTTTTAATACTTATTCAATATTTTTCAAATACTTGATCAATATTTGAAATACTTATTCAATATTTTTAAAATACTCATTCAACATTTTTCAAATGCTCATTCTATATTATTCAAATACTTGATCAAACATTTTAGTTATTTGTTCAACATTTTTAAAACTCTTGATCAACATTCTTTAATATCTATCCAACATTTTTCAAATACTTGTTCAACATTTTTCTAATTTGTTTTTAAAGAGTGTTTTTGTGATATGTATATTTAAAATATTTTAATGTCAAAAAGAGAAAGCAATAAACGAAAACAAAAAACTTAGAAAAAAATAAAACTGAAAACAGGCTGGTTTCTTGGCCTGGCCTGGCCAGGCCCGGTAGCAGTGTAGGAGCGCAGGGCTCACGGGTCGCCTTCCTTTCCTTCCCCCCCGTGGCGCCCGCGTCCTGTCCGCCGCTGTCCCAACCTCGAAATCGTCTCCCGCCAACCCCAATCCCCCCTTCCCGCGCTCCCTCCCTCCTCCAAAAAGGACCCGCCGCGCCGCGCTCCACTCCTCCCTCGGCCTGATTCACCGCCCCCCCTCCATCCGGACCCGCAAGATCTCGACCCGCCGCGTATCCCTCTTGGGTTGATTGGTTGACAAGAGACGCGGTCGGTCGCCGGAAGGCGGCGGCGGCGGCGATGAGCGCGGTGAACATCACCAACGTGGCGGTGCTG
>NC_041381.1:655202200-655217479 GCF_002162155.2 Triticum dicoccoides
GTGCGCGGCCGCGGCGTGCCAGGGTTTCGTTGTAGGAGGCGCCGTCCTCGGATCCGCCGAACCTTGCGGGCGGCCTTCGATTCGGTTCTGTTCTGTTCTGTTCTGCTCTGTCGCCTCCAGAGGTGGCAGCGATTGGTGTGCCGTGCCCCTCTTCTGAATATCACGGAATACGCGTTTCTCGCCGAGTTCTCGCCGTGCATCTTGGCGATTTCTGCAGCTGGGACTGGGTAAACGACTGGCCCGGCTGTGTAACGGAAACGCTCTGCTCGCTGCTTCGTCTTGGATTCAGAGTCCAATTCATAAATCGGACGGATCAATTTACTCCTCTGGATTAGGTACTAGATGTTGATCTTGATCCGTGACCAAGAGAACCGATTACAGATGATTTTTGTGGGGCGAAGTCTGAAGCTGTTGTCTCGTTGTTCTAGGCCAGAAGCTATTGCTTTGGCTTTTTTTGTTGTTGCTGAAATTACACTGAGCTTGGCTTTTGTTTTTCTGTTAACTTGTCATTTACATGGTCAGAAAGTATTTCTTGAGTACTTTTCCCCCCTCTCGAGCGTGTAATTTTCATTAGGATAGCACTAACATAGTGCAAATGTGAATAACGAATATTGGCAACAACAAAAACAGAACTACCATCCTCACTGAATGACCAAAAGATGAATCCCTAGCTGACCTAGATCTAGCACAGCATGAGAACAAAGGAACCAAGGCCTAGTGCACCAGGAGTGCCTACCGGCAGCCGCACCAGAGCCCAAGAAAGCTCACAACCAAACTGCTTCTGTGGCAACACAGGGACATGACCTCCGAGGTATGAGTGGACCTACCACCTGTGTAGGCAGATCTTTGGCAAGCCTAGGATCAGAGTAGGTGAGGAGACGCCGGCAAACACCCATTGCAGCGACAGTGAATTTGCCTTGCCCAGCCTCCACCCAAGAATTGCGAAGAGGAGGAGCACGGGGCTTCAAAGACCACGTCACGACTGCTGCCCCACACCCCAAAACACAACCGTGGAACCAACACTTGTCGCCTTAGTTAGGGATAAAGCTCAACAATGAATTTAGTTTGATTACGCCCCTCTCTGTTATCTGGGCTTTGTTTGGTTATCCTATCCTTCACTTAATTCCTGATACAGGTGGGACTGAATCTATCATCATAGCAGTTTATTAATAAATTCGTCAGCAGACTAGGCAGTTCATTGGTGCTAGCTTCCTAGCCCCCTTAATTATAATATGCATCCCTGTTCCTTAGAAAATAGCGAAGCAGCCTGCAGAAGTGTAGCTGTACGAAAATCACATCTGCCTTAATGTATGCAGTCATGTTTTTATGCCATTCTGACTTGTCCACTGGGACTTCTCTCCTGTGATGTCTGTTTCAGTTCTGCAAAAAACCATTCAGTAGTGTGGGAATGTGGATCATTAGCAAGGAAACCATGCTTTAGTTCAGACTTCAGAGATATTTGCCTTTGCTTCAATAGGCTAGTAGTTTGCTCTGTCATTCTTGAGGGTACAGATATTGCTATATGTTCATTCTTGAGGGTACAGACTTGCTAAACTATTGATGATTTTTGTTGTTTGACTTGTCAGATCTGGAATGGAAGCTCACATATGTTGGATCAGCTGAAGATGAAACCTATGATCAGCAACTTGAGAGTGTGCTTGTTGGACCTGTCAATGTTGGGACCTACCGTTTCGTATTCCAGGTAAAACAGATGTGCTGTACTGATCAGTCAAGTCCAATATCTTCATAATGACAGTAAACCTAGAATTCCTTGCACTGTTTCAAATCTTCATTCATCACATTATTTTTCCTTTTGTTACTTCGAAGAGAACTTCATAGTTTAAAAGACTAAATATGCATCTAGAAGTTAATGCTCCATTTCCATTTCAGGCTGACCCACCGGACCCTTTGAAGATACGTGAACAAGACATCATTGGTGTCACCGTGCTGCTATTGACATGCTCCTACGTGGGTCAGGAGTTCATGAGGGTGGGTTATTATGTGAACAACGATTACGACGAGGAGCAGCTGAGAGAAGAGCCCCCAGCAAAGCTATTGCTTGACAGGGTGCAGAGAAACATTTTGGCCGACAAGCCCCGTGTCACCAAGTTCCCCATCAACTTCCACCCTGAACCTGGCACGAGCGCAGAACAGCCGCAGCAGGATGCAGAACAGCAGCAGCAACCGACTTCACCGGAACCACAGACGGCTCCGGTAGAGCCACAGATGGCGCCACTAGAGAACGTCACGTGTGATGAGATTAAGCCTATTGCCGCTGGCCAATGATCAGAGTTGGGGTGCTAACGGTCTGTTCTCCATGCCTTTTATGGTGTCTTAATGTTATGAATCGAGAGTGGTGGTTCTGCATTGTACTGGTCTGTTATTTACGTTTCACAATCTGTTCTGTGGCAAATGTTGGGTGTCTAGCTATTTTTCATGATAAAGAGTACTTCTGCCTACTTTGTTGCACATATTTGATTGTTACTGAGACTGGAATGCTTCAGCCTGAGCCGTCAAATTGGTTACCGACGTGATTTCTCTCTTTGGTGCAGATTCTGCACTGCGCTGCACCAGGTTTTCCAGTGCACTGATGGTTCACAATCTTGCAAATGCTGGGTTCCACTTTATTTCAGATAAACAATACTTTAACTTGTTTTGTTTCAAAAGTTTGAGCTTCTACTGAGACTGAATATTTTGGTCTGAAACGTGAATTGCTTACTGGTGTGTTTTCTTTTCTTTGGTGTAGATTCTAACTGGGTCAAGAATCTATTATGATTGTGGCCAAATAGTTAGTATAACTACATATTGCTTTTGAAACTTAGCTAGTAATTGGTGAATATTGCTCAAAAAGTAGGCCGAACTTTTTGTCCTATTTGTGGAGGATATATTTGGTGATACTATTTTCTCATATTTTTGTAAGTGCCCTTGTTATAAGGTGATGGATTGGTTGGTAATAATTTTTAAAACTTTTTAATGATGTCAACTTTGCAGACCCTAGACTGAAGCTAGGACAGTGGAATCTGGTGTTCCTTAAGCTACATTCAAAATGAAATAAACATGCTGATACAAAAAAATAAATCGTGATCAAGTCTAAACTGCTCACGGCTACTTCCAGAGAAGTAGTACATCAATGGTCGAGGCTTTATATTCCCCGATTGCCAACCCTCATCGACCATTGAACGTGGAATGATGGGATGAAACATCATCGCCATTCGAAACTCTACAACAAAACATCACTGCACTAGCATCTCCAGTTCAAACAGCCACTGATAATTTCTTAGAAGGTGTTTGGATACGTTTTAGTCCCATGACTAAAAATAGTGGGACTAAAACTTACTAGCCTCACCCATACTTGGATACAAATACTAAATAGACTAAAATGAGTCAATGAGCATTTATTATTCTCCAAACCCTCCAATCTCGAACTCGCATGTGTTAAAGGAGAGGAGTTAAATGAGGAGAGAGAGAACTAATCCACATTTTAGTAGGGTTCTCCTGATTAAATTTTTTTAGTCTCAAGACTAGTTCTAACCTCTCTTTAGTCAGGGGTGATTGGAACTTTAGCCTCTAAAAGAGACTAGTTTTAGTCAGACTAAAAATAGCCCCTTGGATCCAAGCATGGCCTTAATACCGTATTAACGCTACTTCTAATATCTTCAGGAACAGATAACTCAATATAGCAAATAGTCCCACTTACAGAGGTGAACATCTCCAATTCAAAGGCCAATCAACCTCTTATCGTTCGCAGTCACCAAATAAATAGACACACCAGCCAGTAGGGAGGTTTAAAAGGGCCAAACTTATTTATTGCTACCGAGATCCCTCCATCTGGGTCTATTAGCACCCCTCAAATTTTTAGCCTAAATTTGACTCACAAAATATGAGTCATATGATAGAGAACAATCACTAGATTCGTATTCAAAATAAGTTTCAAATGATGTACCTTTTGTGGTACATAGCTCATAATTTATTAGTCAAAGTTTGGGTTAAAATTAGGCTAAAAATTCTAAGGATACTTATTTACCAGACCAGGATGGAGAAAGATAAACCACCGTGTCATTGATCCACTGGTACCTACTTCCCAATATGACATCGACTACAGGGCCCTAGAACCTCAAATTGAACGGACGAGGGAACTCTTCCCTTGATGTATCTATCCGCTGTCTCCACGGCTCTATGAGCTTCCTCGAGAGCTCTCTTGCTCAACGACCAGCATTGGCCAATCATTCGTGCGGTTGGGAATTTGACAATGTTCAGTATAACAAAGTTCATAAAGCACAATTAGTAATAGTAAAAGTCAATAAGCGCAAATAGTAATGAAGTTAAGAACACACACATGACTCTTTCAATCAACCACCCTTAATTAATGTCGATGTCGGCAAGATGACCCTAAAACCCTAACCCCTAAACCCTAACCAAAATATAAAATGAACAGAATTATCTACTACATCGGTTCCTAAATATAAGTCTTAGATTCCACTATGGACCATATACGGAGCAAAATGAGTGAATCTATATGCTAAAATGCATCTGTATACATGCGTATGTGGTTCATTGTGGAATCTTTACAAAGACTTATATTTAGGAACAAAGGGAGTACGACCTTAGATATAATTTTTAATACTATCATTTATACAACCTATAAATCTAACCTAACTAAAACCCTAACCCCTAAACTCTTACCTACCTAGAACCTATCTACAACCTATAAATCTAACCTACCTAAAAAATGCAGCAAGCAGCAGCGGCGGCAACAGTAAGGAAGCAGCAAGCAGCAACGGCGGCAACAGTAAGGAAGCAACAACAGAAACAACAACAACAACAACAACAACAACAACAACAACAACAACAACAACAACAACAACAACAACAACAACAACAACAACAACAACAACAACATGCAAGCAAGTAAGCAGCAACAGCGGGAAGCAGGAGGCAAGCAGCAGTAGAACTCGACAGCAGCAGCAATAGGCAAGCAGTAGTAGGGGCCGGAGATCACCTTGCAGAGAGGAGATGGGTAGTCGGAAGGAGCTCGTGGGTGGCCAGAGGGAGCTCGTGGGCAGCGGCGGTGGAGGCGGAGCTCCTCGGGTCAATCTCCGATGGGGTGGAGCTCGCAACGACGGTCGATACCGAAGGTGATCGAGGTGGCGGGGAGCTCGCACGGTTGGATGGGGCACACGGGTGGAGTGCGGGTGGAGGGAAGTGGCCTGTGGGCGGATCTGGTCGGTGGAGCTGCCGCTGGCGAGCCGGCACGGTTTATGGAGTTGATCGGATACCAGAGAGGATTGACTGGGGTTTCTTCTTGTTCTCTGTCACGGCAGGTCATGCCGACATGCTAGACCAAATTGAGCGCATGCGGTCACATGACTCACTCCCGTATGCTTGATGTGTGGGGGACTGCCACCCGACGTCCTAAATCTTCCCGCGTGACTGACTGGTTCGTGAGGGGGTGCCACATCAATGTTGCGCACTAGGTATTTTAACATCCCACCACCCTTTCAATGATATATTTGGGCCACACACAGGCCGGTGCGGTGTCCGGACCTTCCCTAGGCCGGCTTCTGATGCGGCGACCATCCATGGGTCCGTATGGTCTACGGTATTGACCGGATGCCAGAGGGGTTTGACCGGGGGATATTCCTCTTGTTCCATGTCACAACAGGTCATGCCGACATGTCAGACTAGGTTGGAGCGCATGCGGTCATAGGACTCACTCCCGCCTGCTCGATGTGTGGGGTACTGCCACCCGACGTCCAAAACCTTCGCGCGCGACTGTCCGATTTGTGAGGGAGGTGCCACATCAATGTTGCGCACTGGGTATTTTAACATCCCACCACCCTTTCATTGATATATCTGGGCCCCACGTAGGCTGGTGTGGTGTTCGCGCTTTCCCTGGGCCGGTTTTTGATGCAGCGATCATCCATGGGCCCGTATGGTCTACGACATTGACTAGATGCCAGGGGGTTTGACCAGAGGATATTCCTCCTATTATGTGTCACGACAGGTCATGTAGACATGCCATACCAGGTTGGAGCGCATGCGGTCACATGACTCATTCTCGCCTGCTCGATGTGTGGGGACTACCATCTGACGTCATGAACCTTTGTGTGTGAATGTCCGGTTTGTGAGGGAGGTGCCACATCAATGTTGCGCACTATGTATTATAACATCCCACCACCCTTTCATTGAAATATCCGGACCCCACACAGTCCGGTGCGGTGTTCGGGCCTTCCCTGGGCCGATTTCGACGCGACGGCCATCCATGGGCCCACACGGTCTACAATGTTGACGGATGCCAGAAAGGTTTGACTAGGGGATATTCCTCTTGTTCCGTGTCACATCAGGCCATGCCGACATGCCAGACCGGGTTGGAGCGCATGCGGTCACATGACTCACTCACGCCTGCTCGATGTGTGGGGGACTGCCACCCGACGTCCTAAACCTTCCTGCGTAACTGTCCGGTTGGCGAGGACGGTGCCACATCAATGTTGTGCACTGGGTATTTTAACATCCTACAACCCTTTCATTGATATATCCGAGCCCCATGCAGGACGGTGCGGTGTCCGAGCATTCCCTGGGCCAGTTTTGACGCATCGGCCATCCATGGGCCCGCGTGGGCTACTACGTTGACTGGATGCCAGTGGGGTTTGACCGGGGGATATTCCTCGTGTTCCGTGTAATAGCAGGTCATGTCGACATGCCAGACCGGGTTGGAGCGCATGCGGTCACATGACTCACTCCCGCCTGCTCGATGTGTGGGGGACTGCCACCCGACGTCCTATATCTTCGTGCATGACTGTCTGGTTTGTGAGTGAGGTGCCACATCAATGTTGCGCACTGGGTATTTTAACATCACACCACCCTTTCATTGATATATACGGGCCCCATGCAGGCCGGTGCGGTGTCCGGGCCTTCCCTGGGCCGGTTTTTGATGAGGCGGCCATGCATGGGCCCGTACGGTCTACGACGTTGACCTGATGCCAGTGGGGTTTGACCGGGGGATATTCTTCTTGTTCCATGCCACGTGAGGTCATGCCGACATGCTAGACCTGGTTTGAGGGCATGCGGTCACATGACTCACTCCCGCATGCTCAATGTGTGGGGGACTACCACCCGACGCCCTGAACCATCCTGCGTGACTGTCCGGTTTGTGAGGGAGGTGCCACATCAATGTTGCGCACTGGGTATTTTAACATCCCACCACCCTTTCATTGGTATATACGGGCACCATGAGGCATGTGCGGTGTCCGGGCCTTCTTTGGGCCGGTTTTTGATGCGGCGACCATCTTTGGTCCCACGCGGTCTATGATGTTGACCGGATGCCAGAGGGGTTTGACCGGGGGATATTCCTCTTGTTCCATGTCATGGAAGGTCATGCCAATATGCCAGACTTGGTTGGAGCGCATGCGGTCATAGGAATCACTCCCATGTGCTCGATGTGTGGGGGACTACCACCCGATATCCTGAACCTTCCTCCTTGACTATCCGGTTTGTGACGTTGGTGCCACATATCAGTGTTGTGCACTGGGTATTTTAACATCCCACCACCCTTTCATTGATATATTCGGGCCCCATGCAGGACGGTCCGGTGTCCACGCCTTCGCTGGCCGGATTTCAACACGGCGGACATCCACTACTAGGAAAAGGGCTACTAGTGGCGCACCAGTTTTGCCTACTAATGGCGCACTACTGGTGCGCCACTAGTACCACGCCACTAGTATTTTTTACTAATGGCGCACCTATGGTGCGCCATTAGTATCTGGTATACTAATGGCGCACCACAGGTGCGCCATTAGTATAGCCCACGGTGCGCCATTAGTATGCCTCCCAGAGGGCCATATTTACCCATGTGCTTTGGCATACTAATGGCGTACTGTGGTATGATGCGCCATTAGTATCCTTTGGCATACTAATGGCGCACTGTAGGGTGATGCGCCATTAGTATCCTTAGGCATACTAATGGCGCACTTTGTGGTGATGCGCCATTAGTATGAATATTAGTTTTTTTTTTACTTTTTTGATTTTTGCACAGGTTACAAAATGTATTATTGGACAGAATATAGACAGCACCACACAGCAACAACAGATTCATCGAATACAATAGAAGATTAGTCTCCGAATACAATTCATCATATTAGTCTCCGGATTCAAAAGATCGAACAAAGACAGAACATTACAAGTCTCGGAGACCGTGAGTAGCGAGTTTGTCTTCACATTACAAGTCGATATCGATCATCTAAACTACCATCACATAGAAGAGAGTTGCGGTCATCACGATGAGCATCATCGCGATGAAACTGGTCTTCATCTGGTTCCTCCGACGCTTCCTCCTCTCTCCCGCTAGATAGCGGGCGTATATAGATTCCCCCTCCGCCCTAGTGGTGTACCCTTTGTAACTGTTACCGCTGAAACGGTGAACCTGTCTCCGACACTCCTCCCAGTCGTCGTAGACTCCGGGAACCTTACCCTTGTGCACGACATACGACGGCATCTCTATGCACAAGCCAAACAACAGACAATACATAAGCAATATATAAGTATGCAACAAAAGGATCGGAAGAGAAAAGCAAGACATTAATAACACGATTCATGGTCCTACTAATAAATAGCATCGATTACATCTAAGTTGAACGACTGTCCAAACCAAAGAGACATACAAGTTCATTAAAGTTTAATTACAACATGAGCTAATCGATGTTTCAGAACTACAAATAGCATCACTACTTTCGACTCGACTCATGGGACCGGAGCGTGGATGAAGTCGCCGTCTTTCGTGATGGTCATGAAGTCGCAGGCATTGTCAGCCTGCATTTGTAGCTTTGTGTCTATCTCACTGTTGGACGGTTGATATCTGAGGTAGAACTGCCCCGAGGTATGAAGGACATCTTGATGGATGATTTCTGCAAACTCCGACTGGATGCGAAAGAATTCTTGTCGGAGGTCCGCGTCCTGGATTGCCGCCAAGCTTGCGGCCCAATCTTTGACATTATTTGGTAGCAGAAGGTGATTATGGTCCAGTACGATAGCCCGCATGTGATGGAGGGCATAGTAGGCATCCTTCTGACCGCCAGGCGGCTGCTTGACGCAGGGGAATGTCGTATTGTGGGTGAACACGTGCCTGCCGTACCTACGAACTGGCTTCTTAAAGGTGCCTCCAGATTTGGCGTAGCCGGGGAGAGCATCATCAATAACTTTCTTGATATTTGTGTAGTCTATCTTGGAGTCATGGTCCGGGTCGAAATACGTGGCCATGGAATATTTCTGGCTTAAGAGGATGAGTGTGCAATGTGTGTCACTGCACAGAACACGGAATGTTAGAAAAAAAAGAAGGATCAAAATCTAAGAAATCATATGTTACGAGGCAGTGAGGGGATGACTTACTCGGGAAAGTAAGGCACGAGGAAGTTATCCTTATCTGGGTTTGCCAGAATGACGCCTTCGAGGTGTGAACTCGCGACTTGCCGGTCCCCAGCACTGCCCAAGATCTTGGCATGCATGTAGAAATGGTCGACTATCACGATGTCCGGGGTCTTGTCTCGAATGATCCGCATCTCCATACTCAGCGAAAACAGCCGAACGAAGGTGTAGTGCAGCGGATGAAGGTTAAACATAGCAAAGATGTCATCAAACCGCAGGACAATCGTACCCCCGATGGAGCCATCCACAAAGCCCTTGCCCTCTGGCACCTTGGCCATGAAAACCGGGTATGCCACATCATTCTGGGAGAGACGCCGCTTCTCCAAAGAAAGAACACTGTCATGCAGACTCCGCATAGCACCGGTTGCAACATTGAGCATATTTGTCGGTAGCATCGCCCTACCCGCCACATGCACCCTCCTCGACATATCCTTAGGTGAAGGTGGCCCGTCCCGAGC
The DNA here is from genome assembly GCF_002162155.2 of Triticum dicoccoides. Classification (NCBI taxonomy): domain Eukaryota; kingdom Viridiplantae; phylum Streptophyta; class Magnoliopsida; order Poales; family Poaceae; genus Triticum; species Triticum dicoccoides. Next base: position 655,212,076 of record NC_041381.1, read on the forward strand.
ACGGATCATACTCGGTGCCAGCTGGCTCGCACCGGCACCCTTGTTAGTCTTCCGTTTCCGTCCCTTCTTCTTGATCTGTTGTAATGGGACCGAGTTCTGCTCACAGACCGCCTTCTTGAGCGTGTTGGGGCTGATAATATTTCGCACCTCAGCTATCTGAGGCTCGGTGAAGGCGGGAGCTGGAGGCGTCTCCTGAGAACTGAACGCCAGACGACGCCTGTTGCAATTGGATTTCTCCGCCGTACCAGCTAGATAGCGGTCGTCTTGGTTGGGTTCTTGAGAAGGAGGCCCACAGAACTCGTCAGCGTACCCATGTTCGGAAAAGTACTTATCGATGTTGGTAAATGTACCGTCATCGTTGTCGTTGTTGTCCGGATCCTGTGCCATATGCATGTACGAATCCTGTGCCATAGGGATGTCCGGTATGTCCGGTAGCGTTGCAGCGTTCTTGCCATGGCTTGGCGCCGGCACGACTGGCGGTCTTGTCTGTCCGGTGGTGTACCCCGCCCCCAAACGAATCTGGCTCTTCGACCAAAGCAGGGGCCAGCTTACGCAGGCGCTAAGGGTAATCTCATCTTCTTCGTCGGCCCCAGCGGGTCGAATCGGAGGTAACAACTCGTCGCAGCCTGGCAGCACCCAAACCAGTTCAACCCTATACAAGGTGGATGTCATCGGATTACCGTGGAACACGGGGTTGCCCGGTTGAACGATTCTGCCCTTGGCGACATTGACCAACTCACGCCCACAAAGTGCAGGAGAGTGCAAGGAACATCGGCGGCGCCCTGCGAAAACATGTAGGGCGTCAGGGATACCCAGTCAAAGGCAAGGAGATGAAGTCATCGGCCGAGAGGCTTAGTTACCCTAATGCCGTCGAGCTCGGCTAATGTCGAGGCACCGCCAACGGCGGGCGTGCAACTGATGGAGGGGCCGCTTGCTGGCGAGGTGCCGACCGGCGTACACCCGGGTGCATTAAGCTCCAATGCCCATGCTGGCGCCGGAGACACGAATACCACCTCCGCCGGAGACACCAATGGCACCGCCGGAGACACCAATGGCACCGCCTGCGCGTTGTGCGAGTTGCTGGCCGTGAAGCTGGGAACCGGGGGAGGCCCCTGTTGGCCGCCCGCAATCCACGTCGTCAGCCCATGAATCAACATAGGCACCATGGCGGTGAGCGTTGTTCCCAGTTGTTGTTGCACTTGCTCTTGGACAATCTCCGGAATCCGCGCCACTTGTGCCTTGAGTGCTTCAACCTCGCGCGACTGGCTTTCTGAGCTGGTCTTTTTCTCCTTTCGCCCACCAGCGGTATAGTATGACGACCATTTTGTGGACAAGCCTTTGCCGGCCACACGACCAGCTGATGTCGGCTTACTGAGCTTATCCTTGTTTTTCATTACGTTCAACGCCCTATTTAAAGGGGTGTCGAAAGGGGAGCTCTGAGACGACCCCGCGCTACTGCTTTCAGTGTCTTGCGGAAGGAACGTGAACCATTTAGAAATATTGGGGATTAATTAGAATGCAACCATATGGAGCTAATTACGCGGGGGTGTATTCCTTACCAGAACAAGCTCGAGCGCCCTGGTCTTCGGATCCGTGGTAAGCTCCTTTGTTACCGGGTCCTCCTTGTACCGGGCCTGAGAAAGTTCCTGGTCTGCTTGTCACGGTATTTCTTGAAGTGGGGCGGTAGGCCTTGCTCGGCACGCTCCGCGTCCTCCTTGTCCCATATAGGCTCCGGCACTTTGTAACCGCCGGGACCGAGTTGGTGGACCCCTAAGTTCAACTACCGCATTTCTTTCCCCCACTAACTTGATTCGGAGGTTGCGCTGCTCTCGCACTTGATCTTGAACTCCTTGTAGTCATCTTCGCTCATCAAAGGATATTACGCCTTGATCTTCTCATAACTATCACCCTTTTCAATCATTGCCTTCACCGTGCTTCTCCAAGTAGACAGGGCCGTGCTCATCCTCGTGTGGGCGGCACTGTTCACTTTGTTCCCTGAGAGGCGTGTGTTTGCAAATTCAGCGGGGAACTTGTATCGTTCGTGCAGCTTCGTGAAGAGGAGGCTGCGCAAATTCCCTCGGTCCTTATGCCTTAGGTTCTCGTTGTTGATCGAGACGGTGCTCCGGAGAATGCACCCGAGCTAAACCGAGTACCCCTTGACTACTTCTTTGGGCGCCGTCGGATGCCCGTCAGAGTTCACTTCCGTAAATTCCTCCTTGATGGTGCCGAGCACGTTCGGGCGCCGGTCCTTCCGTTGCCTCTTCGGTTGGCTGCCATCTGTGCGTGCGCCGCCATCATCAGTGGTGGCATCCTCGGCAGCACCATCAGTGGTGTCATCCCCGACGCCACTAGGGGTTGTGTAGTCAGGATCGGTGTCTTTCGCGGCGTCCTCATAGCGGTGAGGTTCTTCCTCCAACTCCTGGGATAGCTCCCAGAATTGCTTGCCGCCTGAACCGCCAGCCTCATCGTTGTGGGCCATGTTTCGCTCTAAATAGGAAAAAAGTTTGGTCAAAAAGTTGGTTATTGTCAAGGAACAAGATCATGGTCTCATCATTTAGGGTTTGTCATCACCGAGGCATCCTAAAAGCTAAGCTTTTGTCATTTAGGGTTTGTCGACGCCGAGGCACCCTAAAAGCCTAAGCGTACATCATTTAGGTTCTCATCGACACCGAGGCACCCTAAAAGCCAAGGTTTCATCATTTAGGGTTTGTCGACGCCGAGGCACCCTAAATGCTAAGTTAAGTTTTCATCATTTAGGGTTTATCGATGCCGAGGCACCCTAGGTTGGGCCTAATCACTTGGCACTAATCACTTGGCTCTCTTGCCACCTATGTTGGGTTTATCATCTAGGGTTTATCGATGCTAAGGAGAATTCTAAGTTGGGCCTAATCACTTGGCTCTATTGCCACCTATGGTTTAATGCAGCAAGAATAAAGGGGCAGTTGATCCTACTGAATTAAGTACTAAGATACCCCAGCCCATGCATTAGTAGCAAGTACCCCATATGTCTGATTTTTAGCAAAGTCATGCTAAAATTCACGGAAAATTTCAGCATGACCTTTGCTGAAAATAGGACATATGGAGTACCCAAATTTGCCGGAACGGAAGTTAATCGACATTCCGGCAAACTCAAGGGCCTCTCGGGGTACCTGCAAAATCATTATCCCTGCGTAATGAAGTCCCCAATGGTTCAACATTTCAGAAGATCACAAGTAGCATCATCACAAGTAGCATGCACCTTGCTACCCACACCACCACAAAATAATACCGGAATAAAAACATTACTATGCCAAAGCAAGTGACTTCCACAGCCACACAAATTAATTACTACCAGATGGAGTACTCCTAACTAAGCTTGTACTACAAGTGACATGACAAGCATACCAAATAGGCAACTAAACTGTTTTTACCAAATAGGCAAATAGTATATGCACACCATGCATAGAGGGACAAATCAGGAGTTCAGGACGTGGAGTCTCTGCTCGCGAGCTCAAATACACCATCTTGATCAGTAAAATAAAAAAAATAGTAAATACATAAATTAAAAAGATTCTTAATTTTTTTGACAACAAACATTGCTTAATGTTCACCCTCAAACATACTATAAATTTCCATTAAAAAAAGTCCTGATGCTTATAAGAACAATGAACTTATAGAAACTCCTTAATATGAATATTATACCGATGATAAAAGAAGTGAGACAAGAAGTGTCTGCAGCCTTGAGTAGATTCCCGGGACCTGAAGGTTGTTCACCCTGCTCATATCAAATATTATGTTGTATTAGCAGCAAGTAGACAAGCCTCCATACATCAAGCCCTAAATGATGAATGGACTGGCCAGAAAGAATCAACAGAAAATAGCAACATACATTTCTATCGATCTTAAGGCCACAGGTGACGAACACCTAGGTTTACTGATTAAAAAGAAACATCATGATCATGTTATTCCATCTGATCCAAAGCAAAAGATGAAGCAGCTTGTGTTTCATAAGAGAAGTACCAAACTTGTAGTACGTTTCTTATTCAACAACATTTAGTTTGACAGCAAAGCTCACAAGAGAGAGAAGTTCCAAACTTGTATGTTTCTTATCCAGCAACATTCAGATTATCAGAAGCATTCAAAGCAAAGCCTATCTACTTGAAGCAAATGTGACAAAATGTAGAAAGCCTATCTATATCTACTTCATCGGCACATTCAAAGCAAAGCGACACTTGTATTTGGGCCATGTGACACAACACAACCGATGCTAGCAATGTGAAGCCACATGACTGTTGGCAGACAATTGCTATGCATTGTGGGGGATATAATCTTAAGCATTTACAGCTACTCCTACGCAACAAATCACTGTATTCAGTGATCTTGCTAAAGAAGTTCCCAAGCTCAAGCTCAAGATAGACTAAATTTTACAGCTACTGTACTCAAAAGTAGCATTTTGGATTAACACAGCAAAAGAAGCATATTCATTTTAAACTTGTGTTTAACAATGACAAACTACTCCTAAGTGGGTCTTTGATCAAGAATCCTGACATGATGGGTTTATTTGGATGTATTTGAATTTATTCTCATTGAATTTAATCTCCACAGTAGTTGTTCTCATTGAACATGTATGAACTTCAGCAACCACATCACTCACTCACTCACCTGATCTTGGACTCACCCTTATTCTTCTTACAAGTTGATGTCAGACTTGATACATAAATAAAATTTGACATCAACGAAATTTAGACAGTGAATACAGTTTGGACAGTACTCCACTGTCAAATTTCAGTGAGCGAAATTCAGTTGACAGTTTGGAGAGAGATGGAGTAAAATGCAGCTTGACAGTTTGGGAACAAGGAGTATTTTGCCTTCCTTCAACAAAAACAGAGAACACATAACACATTTTCTAACCTCAGCATCTGTAGTAGCTACACACTGAAAGAAACCTCCAAGATCAAAATGCACTAAGCTAGCTAGACACTGAAACTACCAAACTGAAGGGAAATCATGCTACCAAACTGAAGGCAGTTTTTTGCTTTCTATCAGATGGAGACGAGCAAGTGCTGCTGGACATATCTGGAATGTGGGTGTGGCAAAAACTAACCACTGAACATACTAACATAACACAGTATGCATGGTTCCAAAAAGAAAAGAAGATTTGAAAGTAAGAATAAGAATTTGTTAACTGACATTTAGGGAGCAAAATCTAAAGATTTGTGAACATTTGTTAATTTTGAAAATTTAGAGAGAAGAAAAAGGGGGGATACCTCGAGCTTGGATAGCCTGGGCTCCGGCTTGGGCTTGGGCGACGGGGGCGGCGCGTAGTCCGGCAACGGCGGGGACGGGGACGTCTGGGACTTGGTCAGCCGGTGGTGCGCCTCGTAGGGCGTGGGGGCGGGCCTGAGCTTGGGCGCGGGCGGCGAGT
>NC_041381.1:655218403-655218903 GCF_002162155.2 Triticum dicoccoides
GGGGCGCGGGGGCGCGGGGGCGGCGGGGGTGGAGTCTGGCGGGGGTCGGGGCGGCGGCGTCGGGGCAGCGCGCAGGTGGATCTGGCGAGGGAGAGGGACGAGGGGGTCTCGCGAGAGGGATAGCTAAGGGGGAAGCTTTCTAATGGCGCACCCCACAGCGGTGCGCCATTAGTATGTTTTTTAGATAGCAATGGCGCACCAGCGGACGGTGCGCCATTAGTAAACTTTTTTTATATATAGCAATGGCGCACCAGCCAGAGGTGCGCCATTAGTAATTTTATTATTATTATTATTTTTTGTTGCATCTAATAATTTTTTAGAGAATGAATATGAATATGAAACAGTAATAATTTTTAATAAAAACAGTAATAATTTTTAAAAAATATCATCAAATTTGTTATTTGAAAATATTTATGAATATGAAAAAATATCATGAAATTTATTATTTGAAAATATCATCAAATTTGTTATTTGAAAATAAAATCAAATTTGTTTTTTTT
>NC_041381.1:655219167-655219638 GCF_002162155.2 Triticum dicoccoides
CGGCGAGGGGGACCGGATCTGGCGAGGTGGGATAGCGATCGTGATGGAGGGGGCCGGATCGAGATCGAGTGTCCATGAAATTTAAAAAATATTCATGAGTTCAAAATTAAAGTGCCCATGAAATACAATCGAGAAATGAAGGCTACAATTTAAATACAATCGATCTTAGCTAGCTATATGTTCACAATCTTCTTGCCCTTATTTTTTGTAAATGGAGTTCTTCTCTTGAACGGACGTCCTTTAGGTAGGGTGGTCCTGCTTCTTCTTGTGGTGTATGCTGATACTTCATCGTCGTCGTCATGTTCCATCTTTGGTTCGCCGTACTTGTCGAAGTCTTGCTCATTGGCGACTCCATCCATTCCGATGATCTTCCTTTTGCCTCTCCTCACGACAACACGACTGGGCTTTGGCGGGTCGGTAATGAAGAAGCATTGGTCCACTTGGGAAGCCAATACCCATGGCTCATTTTTC
>NC_041381.1:655219667-655228515 GCF_002162155.2 Triticum dicoccoides
CGGTGACGTTTGCACCCGCGGTCTTGGATTTGGCTTTGGGTATAACCATGGTGGTGAAATACCGGTCTTCTTTTATGACGCTCTTGGCCCATCTGACACGGAACATCGGGACCTTCTCTCCAGCGTAGCTCAGCTCCCAAATCTCCTCGATCCTTCCGTAGTATCTGTCCTTGTCGTTACCGGTGTAGGATTCCATCGTTACCCCGGAGTTCTGATAACCATCGCTCTTCATGTCCTTTCCCTCGGTGTAGAATGTGTAGCCGTTGATATTGTACGCCTCATATGTCATCAGGTTGTGCTCGGCGCCCTGTGACAAGGTGAATATGAGTTGTTCTTCTACGGAAGAATCCTCATGTAAAGGGTACGACAGAAGTTTCTGCTTGAACCAACGCGTGAGACATGAGTTGTGCTCTTTGATTATATCTCCGTCCACCCTCTGTTGGCCTCGGTCATTGTACGTCTTCGCAATAAAGGTTTTGTGCTCTACCACCCAAGGATCGACCACGTCTATGTGTTGTAGCGCGACTAGGTTTGCTCTTTCAAAATCGGCGAGTCGACCCTCGAAGTCGACATGCATTTCGCGGCGACCCTCACGGTGACCCCATCCATCGAGCCTGCCGAGGTGCGTGTTGACGGGCAGACCAACAGGGTTCTCGATGCCTAGATAATTCGTGCAGTAGGAGATGCACTCTTCGGTCAGAAAGCCCCTGGCTATGCTTCCCTCTGGGCGTAAAATGTTGCGAACATATCCTTTGATGACACCATTCATCCTTTCGAACGACATCATGCTATGCAGGAACGTCGGCCCGAGTTGGATGATATCCTCCACGATATGGACTAGCAGATGCACCATAACGTCGAAGAATGCGGGCGGGAAGTACATCTCAAGCTCGCATAGTATCACCATGATCTCTTCCTGTAGCCTTCTGAGTTGCCTCACGCCAACCGACTTCCGAGAGATGACGTCAAAAAATTTGCATAGGCCAAATAGCATTTCACGGACGTGCGTGTCCATGATGCCACGGATTGCAACTGGAAGTATCTGCGTCATCAGCACGTGATAGTCGTGAGACTTCATCCCGCTAAACTTCTGCTTCGCTGGGTCTAGGTATCTGCTTATCTTCCCTGCGTAACTGTAAGGAAGTTTTACTCCTACGAGGCAGGTGAAAAACTGATCGATCTCCTCCTGACTTAGAGTGAAGCATGCGGGAGGGTAGTCATTTCCGGTCTTCTTGGCCTTTTTGCCTTTGCGACGACTTTTCGTGTCCTGCTTCGCCTCATCATCATCATCATTAGCGTGAAGCTCCTCCCTGATGCCCATTGATCTCAAGTCTGCCCTTTCTTTCGGCCCATCTTTGGTCCTCTCTGGCATGTTGAGCAGGGTACCAAGCAGACTCTCGCACACGTTCTTCGTGATATGCATGACATCAAGGCTGTGAGGCACACGGTGGATCTTCCAGTACGGCAAGTCCCAGAGAACAGACCTCGTTTTCCATACCTTCAGCAGCGGCTCTGGCGCCTTTTGCTTCTTTCCCGGCTCTGGCGCCTTTTGCTTCTTTCCCGACAGTTGGCAATCTTTCCAATTTTTCAACAGCTGGTCTATTTCCTCGCCGCTCCTCGTACGCGGGCGTCTTCGGGGTTTGATTTCACCATCGAACAGATCCCTGCGTTTCCTCCACGGGTCATCGTCGCGAAGCCACCTTCGATGTCCCATGAACACGGTTTTCGAAGACCCGAGATCTCTATCTAGCTGGCAATACATTGTGTCATCCATGCACCTGACGCATCCAGAAAATCTGTGGACCACCTGCCCCGCGAGATATCCGTAACCGAGATAGTCGTGCACCATCGTGAGCAGTGCGGCTCTCATAGGGAAATATTCTTTCTCTGCGGTGTTCCACGTATTGGCTGACGTTTTCCACAGCATGTCTAGCTCCTCTTTCAGCAGCCCCAGATACAGATTGATGTCATTCCCTAGTTGTTTCGGCCCTTCAATTAGCATACTCATGTGAATGTACTTCCTCTTCATGCACAACCAGGGGGAAGGTTGTACATCCACACAAACACAGGCTAGGTGCTATGTGTGCTTCTCTGGCTGCCAAACGGATTGACTCCATCGGTGCTCACGTCCAGCACGATGTTCCTTGGATCCTTCCCAAATTCTAGATGTTCGAAGTTCAACGCTTGCCACTGGCTCCCATCCTTAGGGTGACTCAGCATCTTGTCTTTTTTATTTATCTCCGGATCATTTGCGTCATCTTCTCGCTTCTTCTCCTCCCTATCCGCATGCCAACGCAGGAGCTTTGCTACCTTAGGGTCCGCGAAATACCGCTGCAGACGAGGAGTGATTGGAAAGTACCACACCACTTTTCGAGGAGCTTTCTTCCTCTTCTTGTATCGAGTGACGCCGCACACCGGACATATGGTAGAGTCCGCGTGCTCGTCCTGACAAATGATGCAATTGTTCATGCACACATGGTATTTCACGTGCGGTAAATCCAGAGGACACACGATTTTCTTCGCCTCCTCGAAACTGGTCGGGCACTTGTTCCCCTTGGGAAGACGTTCGTGCCAGAATGACATGTTCTCGTCGAAGCATGCATCGGTCATTTTGTGTTTTACCTTCATCTCCAGAGCCATGAGCGTTACTTTTAGGCGGGTATCCTCGGGCCTGCATCCTTCATACAATGGAGTAACCGCGTCTATCTCCAGTTGATCCAGCTTGGCTTTCTCTCGGGCGGTAGCTCTTGCGTTATCCGTCTACTTGAGAAGCAGCTCTAGAATATGAGGGTCCTGCACCCATCCCATCGATGTTCCATCGACGTCTGCTCCGCCGGCATCTTCATATTCATGATCATGTCCTTCGTCTGCTCCGGCATCTTCCTCATCATCATGTCCTGCATCTTCTACATGATGACTGTGTACAGCATCACCGTCGTGATCATGTCCTGGAGATTCTTCGTCTTCTCGCCCGCCCGAGTCTTGCTCATTTCTTGCCCGGCCCCAATGGACGACTTCATAGTCATCTTCATCACCTTGCCACCAATAGCCATCCATGAAACCACGCAAGAGCAGGTGGTCCCGCACCTGCCCGGAATCCGGGTCCGCAATAAGGCTCTTCAACTTGCATCTTCGACACGGACATCTTATCTCCATCTCGTTCTTTTGAAGCATCTCGGCCTTCGCAGAGCTCAAAAACCTTTTTACAATGCCTTCGGTCATCGTGCGGACCATGGTCGCCTGCGGGGTAGAGCAAAACGATATTTTAGAACCAAGAAATTTTTTTGGCATGACTTTCCCTAAAAATAGGACCAAAAAGAATGCATAGTGCCAAAATTCTCGTCGAAACAGAAATGAATCAACATTCCGGCAAAATATTGGCAACTATCGCATTTCATATACTGGTACCTGCAAACACAAACATATATGCCACACCACAAACATATGAAACACCACGAACATACATAGATCTAGCTAGGCCACAAAAAGTGCATGTGCATGTTGTTGGAGAGGGAGAACAACATAAAGATAGCTTCCCCCTTACTTACCTATCAAAAAAGGTAATTTAACCACTTAATTTGGATGAACCTATGGTGCAAATGAGGTGAGGAGGAGGAGGCAGCCGAGACAAGCTTGGAGGAGGAGGTGGAGAGAATGAAGTGGGGAAAGTGAGTGGGTAGGTGTGGCTGTCCAAAATATCTTGTTGGTCCCAGGTTACTAATGGCGCACCAGCTGGTGGTGCGCCATTAGTAGTTTTGCAAAAAAAAGAATAAAAAAAAACAGTAGTGGCTTACTTTCTGGCAGGTGCGCCATTACTAGTTAGCACTAGTAATGGCGCACTGTGCCAGGATGCGCCATTAGTATGTTTGAAAAAATAAAAAAAATGTTACTAGTGGCGCACCATGTGCGAGGTGCGCCATTAGTGTCTTCCACACTAATGGCGCACCTGCACATGGTGTGCCACTGCTATATAGTAGTGGCGCATCACATGACAGGTGCGCCATTAGTATCCATTTCATCTATAGCCCTTTTCCTAGCCGTGATCCGTGGGCCCGCACGGTCTACGTCGTTGAATGAATGCCACAGGGGTTTTACCAAGGGATATTCCACTTGTTCTATGTCATGATAGGTCATGCCGACATCCTAGACCAGGTTGGAGCGCAGGCGGTCACATGACTCACTCCCTGCTCGATGTGTGGGGGGATGCGACCCGACATCCTGAACCTTCCTGCGTGACTGTCCGGTTTGTGAGGGAGGTGCCACATCAATGTTGCACACTGGGTATTTTAGCATCCCACCACCCTTTAATTGATATATCTAGGCCCCACGCAGGCCAGTGCGGCGTCTGGGCCTTCGCTGGGCCGGTTCTTGATGCGGCGGCCATCCGTGGGCCAGCACGGTCTACAGCGTTGACTGGATGCCAGAGGTGTTTGACCTGGGGATATTCCTCTTGTTTTGTGTCACAACAGGTCGTGTCGACATCCCAGAGCAGGTTGGAGTGCATGCGGTCACACTACTGGGAAAAAGCTTATACACAGACACTTATCAGCAGCGCTTGTTAAAGCGAAGCGCTACTGCTACGTAGCAGTAGTGCGTGTCAGGACAGCGCACTACTACCACAAAGGTAGCAGTAGCACGTTCACCATAAAACGCGCTGCTACTATGACGACCAGAATGGTTGCTGTCAGGCTTGGTATAGTAGCAGAGCGCTTCTAAGGACTGTGCTAGTCCTAACAAAATAGTAGCAGCGTGTTTTAAGGCGATAGTGCTGCAACTAACGAAAGGAAAAGAAAGGAAAAAAAGGAAAGGAAAAATAAAAGGAAAGTTAATGAAAAAGAAGAAATGAAAGCAATAGCAGCAGCGCGTTTCTACGAAAGCGTTGTAGCTACTTTAGCTATAGCATGTTTTCGCAACACACACTATAGCTAACTTATCTATAGCCGTAGCGCATTTCTAAAGAAAGCGCTATAGCTAAGTAGCTATAGTGCATGTTTTGTAAAATTGCTACTACTATGTTTGACTTACCGCTTCGCAGGTGTCCCTCCTTCCCCCAATTCCCCAATATTCTCGCCAGACCCCAACCTCTCCCTCGCCACCCCTGCGCTCCCTCGTCGCCCTGCCTCCGTCGCCGCCAGAGCAGCCACCGGAGCCGCACGCCATCACCGCCACCAGAGCCGCGCGCTCGCGGAGCCACCCTCGTCCACTCCTCACCGCCCTTGCTCCCTCGTCGCCCTGCCCCATCACCGCCAGAGCCGCCGTCGCCGTCACCGGAGCCCCTGTGTAACACCCCAAAAATTTAACTAGGTTTTAGTTATTAAAAATTTTGCCAGGAATTTAAAACTTTGAATTTCGGAGCTCCATTTTGATTGTTTAAATCATCTCCTTCCCTGTTATGATGAGTTTTTCCCAAAGAGAAAACTTTTCAAATATGTTATTGGACTTGTTTAACCTCTCAAGAAAAACTTTCCTTTTATCAGTATAACTAATTAACTAATTTAATTGCTTGATCTTTATTTTCTTGAAGAATGGATTTTCAAGGTTAAATGACCTTATTTGAACTACAACCATTTGATAAATTCACTTAAAATTCCAACCAAAATTTGGAGATGTCATGTGATGTTTTTAAATCACTTTTGTACAAAAACATCTTTATTTTATGTAATATTTTGAGCTCTACAGCAAATTTTGTTCTCTGGTCTAGTGGGCAATTTTGCACTACAACTCCTTTAAATAATTCTTTCTAGCCTCCACCAAAATTATGGGATGATGGTAATGGCCTAAGATTCCACATTATGCAAAAACCTCGTGCTGTTCTTTGAAAATTTTGAGTGAATCAACCTCATTTTCATTCTGGTCCAGCCCTGTGATTTCTACTGCAACCCTATTTATTTTTGCTCCAATGATCTTGTGTTTTCTCCTACTGGTAGACAGCCCTACCAAACCCCTAAATCCAGGAGCATGCAACCCTTGGATTAATTTTCATTCATGAAATAATGTCATTTATTTCCTGTCCAGAAATGTAGTTTTGCAAAACTTGCACTAACAAGTTTCTGCTTTTGGCAAACTAACCTCACCACCCTCCTGTACATCTAAAGAGACCCCAACCTGGAAGTTCTGGCTACCCCAAGAGATGCCTAGGTGCATGTGGCATTCTATCGAGCACCCTGTAGCATGACCAGTTTTGACATGAGTTTTGGCATTGCACTGTGAGCTTGCACCTCTGATCAAACTAGCATGTCCACTAGACTCCCAGTTGCTCCTAACCTCGATCTGGTAAACCCCAACCTCACCTGCGACCTGTAGCATGCCGCGACATTGTGTCGAGCATCTCCCGTGCGTGCACTGGACGCGCCCAGAGCGCGCGTATTGCATGATGCCGCGCCCGAGCCGACACGCTGGCCCCCCTGGCTTTGGCCCACACGGCAGCACCTCGCCACGCACTCCCCGCCTCGCAGCATCGCGCCAAGCCACCCTGACACGCTACAGCGCCGCCGCCAGGGCATTTTTGGCGGCACACCGGCGTCCGCAGCGCGCCTCTGCCACGGTCGGCGTCGCCAAAGCCACCTCCGCTCGCCAGCTCGCCCTTGGAGCAGTGCCCACTCGTCCGCTAGCTCCTGCCGTCATCCCCAGCCACGCCACGTTGCCCTGCAAGCTATAGAGAGGCGGTTCGCCGGAGAGCTTATCCGGCCGCCGCGGAACCGACCTCGACGAGCTATAAAAGGAGGCCCCCGAGCTTCCCCGAGCACACAGGCAACCTTAGAATGCTCCCCTAGTTCTCCTATGGCAGCCAATCGACCCGGGGAGGTCTTCTTCCCCATCTCCGGCAACTGCGGCCGCCACCACTGCCCTGGCCAATTCGGCACCACCAGGGCCTCCCCCTCTCCGTTCTCTCCACCAAGAGCTTCCTCATCCTCCCGTGAACCTTTCCCTCTACTCGATTTCGATCGGGGCTCACTGCGGGAGAATTTTCACTCCGCCCCCGAAGCCTCCTCCGCCGCGAAGCTCGCCGCTGGCAGCTCCCTCCGTCCCCACCGGCCTGGCAACCACCGGGAGGACCGCACTGGAGTAGCGAATCCATCCTCGCCCTCGGGGCCCCGCGAAGAGCTGCCAGTCACCAGCGACGATCGCCTGAGCTCCGCCTCCGCTCGGGACAGGGGAAGGAGGGGGAAAGAGAGACTAGTCAAACCTGACTAGTGGGACTCTCTGGACCCACTGTCAGCGACCCCGTGCGTGTCCACGTGGGATTAAGTGAAGGCGTAATCCCCCCAGTACGTTTCCCCCGCTCCGAAAGCGTATTCCCCTCCGAAACGTTTTCTTTTCTGTTTTATTTAAAATAACAAATTTTGACCAGAACTTTGACTGGCTATAACTTTTTAAATACAACTCCAAATGAAATGATTCTTTTTCCTACCTCTCTCAAATTTCACCTAGTTTATTTTAAGATTTATTTGAAAAATTTTCAGAACAACTTTTGGTGCTGTTTTTATTTTGTGTGTTAATTCTTTTATATTGCTAAAATAGGATTTTTGAAGAGAGGAGAAATGTTTCAAGTTTTGGAGTGCACCCTGCCTTTCCACACATTGAAGGCAAGCATTCTGAACCCTGACATAATATTTTTGTGTGTTCGATGACACGTTCATAACATCACCTCACTTTGGAGAAACTTGTTATTTCATGTGATATGATCATATGCATGGGTGCATGTTATAGATTTCCATGCTGTTGGAAATGGACACACTTGGTGATGATAATCACCCTCATGTGCCTTGCATGCATACCGGCAGGAACCCGGGAAAACCTCTGCCTTGGGTAGGCATGAGTTTGTCGCCGGTCTCCGTCGGGACGGTTATGTCTGGTATGGCATGGCAAGGTGATATGAGTGGTGACTCTGTTGGATGAAATATATTCGTTATACTAATCATGCAGGGAATACTTAAACCTCCTGAGTCGACCATAGATCGAGTCTTGTGCCAGTAACCCCCATACTTGTTTCGTACTACCACTCGTCTCTACAGCAAGTAGAGTACGGTTCAGTAAGTTGTCAACCACTTTCTAGCACACACCATACAGAGAGACCATGGTGGAAGATACCGGTTGTAGCTGGTAGGCAGGCCACCTGGTCCGGGGGCATGGGTGTTTCCGCTTGGGACCGAGAGGGGAGGCCACCCCTTAGAGCGTGCGATATAAATTTGATCCCATGCTACGCGAGGTTGTAGCCTCTCCACTTAGAGTTTGCTTAACAGGTGTCGTGGGTGATTCCAGACACGTGTGAGTTAAGCTGGTGTGTGCAAGTTAGGTGTGTTTTCAACAAAAAGACCGTAGACGGAATTAGTCCCGATGGACTAAAGAAATCCGTTACTCGTGGGTAAAGAGTACACCCTCTGCAGAGAATAAACCTATTCGAATAGCCGGTTAAGGATTACAGTCTGGGATGGGTCAGGTGTCGGTCTTAGTGTCGGTCTTCGGAGGTGAAACTGTTAACCAGAACTGGAACTACTACCTGTGACTTGTGATAATTATGATTATTATTATTGTTGACTAACCCGTGATATTATTGTTATTATCGAGTATCTCTGGGATGGTTCTACCTCCGGGATATTCATTATGATTGTTTATTTTAAAGCCCTTTATGTGGTGTCACTCAGACGCCCGACTGTGGCATTTCTTTTAAAGCCCTTTATGTGGTGTCGCTCAGACGCCCGACTGTGGCATTTCTTTTAAAGCCCTTTTTGTGGTGTCGCTCAGACGCCCGACTGTGGCATTTCTTTTAAAGCCCTTTTTTTGGTGTCGCTCAGACGCCCGACTGTGGCATTTCTTTTAAAGCCCTTTATGTGGTGTCGCTCAGACC
>NC_041381.1:655229091-655236648 GCF_002162155.2 Triticum dicoccoides
GCCCGACTATGGCTTTTCTTTTAAAGCCCTTTATGTGGTGTCGCTCAGACGCCCGACTGTGGCATTTCTTTTAAAGCCCTTTATGTGGTGTCGCTCAGACGCCCGACTGTGGAATTTCTTTTAAAGCCCTTTATGTGGTGTCGCTAAGACGCCCGACTGTGGCATTGCTTGTTATTTGTTTCATAAATTTTAATACTACCATGTTATTGCATTTTTATAAATAACTTGCTTGCACGCATCAGAGTCTCATTTATCTTTTGTGACTGTCGTCATGAGCACAAAATATTTTCAGCACATCATTGTTATATTATACCTGTGTTCATAATATTTGCGAGTACATTCAAAGTACTCACTGGCTTGTCCCTGGCTATTGTCTTGGCCAGATTTTCTTGCACGGAGAGGAGCGACGCGATGCCAGCCCCGGAACCCACACAATGGAGATAGCAGCCTCGCGAAGATAGGAGTTAACCTGGTCAGCTGTTCCTGTGGGAATTGGAGTCCCATAGACACTGATGATCCACAAACCGCTTCCGCCATCAATCACTAGAAACCATTTGTTGTACTCACAGGCCAGAATGGTCTTGTACTACATATGTTGTATTCTGCTTGGAATTTCTGTATCAAGTTGGAGCCTCATCAGCTAACAGTAATCCTGGGGCTGATGAGCACGACGGTCTTTTCTGGAAATTTATTACCCGGAAAACCGGTCGTGACAGACTTGGTATCAGAGCCAGGCTGACCATTGGCTAATCCTATCTTAGCCAGGTCAATAAATTTAGGCAAACCAACCCACCAAACCATAACCAAACCCCAGCCAAGCTTCTCGTGCAAGATAGCCACACAGTGACCCAACACCTTTTGGCAGTCGGTGCCCAACCTATCAACCTAACCTGTCGCTCATGCGCCAGTGACCGGCCCCTAAGTAGTCCTTTCTCGCAAGCGTGCGAAGGAAGACTCCGTCCCCTTTTTCCTATAAAAAGGGGCACACTAGTCCCAAGACAGCACATCACAGCCTCTACCCCAAACCGAGCCACAATGCCTAGCCCTGTCGTGCACAATGAAACCACAGCAACCAACCTTGGAGGTTTTGTGACCATACTCGCAAACCTCACCCGTCGTGCCTATGCGTTAGAGGAGCCACCAGAATATGTTGTGTACCAAGGACCCATGAGCGGTGAAGACCGTCAATTTTGGGCCACTGTGCACATCTACGGTAGGGGACTGTCACCCGAGCGCCCCTACAGGTTCACCGGAAGAACAACTTCCTTTGAGCCACAAGCCATCCAGCTAGCCGCTCGAGAAGCTATAGTTCATCTCAGGCACTTGTCGCCCAGAGTAAACTGTCGCTCGTTCCACTACTACCCCAGACGTGAAGGGTATGGTAGACCACCCCAAGTTGCCAACAGAGATCACGAGACGGACCCCGCATTGTTGCACCTAGTGCGCTATGTAAGTGCACTAGAGGAACTGTGCGATCAAATCACTATTGATTTAATTGCAGCTCGTGGAGAGCTGGTTCGTCGAGCCCCGGCGAGAGAAGAAAACGAGCCCAACGCCGACAACCAAGTCGTGCTGTTTGGACAACCGATCGAGACCCCGAGATCAGCTCCAGCCATCAGCCGAGATGCTTTGATGACCCCAGAAGTGCTTCATCGCCTTTTGGGAGCACACTCCAACGGGGTTGTGGCCAACAATCCCCGTGATGGTCATCATCACTACCCCGACCCTGCAGTTCCTCCGCCATCTCCGGCTAATCCCGGCAGTGAGACACGTGGAGAAGCCTCAACATCCACCAGGCGCGCCCGTTTAGACATTAATGAGGTAGACTAAGCCGTACGAGTAGTACCGAGTCTCAGTGTATCCTCACTTTGTAATCGTGCGACCGTGTATATTAACGCAACCTGTCGTTGTGCCTCTGTTTTAATAGTGGCCTTGCATTTTTGGTCAGCGCATAGTTGCATATTTTTTCGGGCACAACTACCAAAACCAACCCGACGACAACCACAGTAACACGTCTCTTTATGAGATATGTGTATCTCTGACACTGACCTGACCTTTGGAGCTAAGCTGGCAAATTTACTACCTTTCACCACGGTAAAACGATCCGGCTCCATTGCTATATAAAGGCCACCTTGTGACCTTACCCAGCAACCCTCACTTTGTGCACCACACTCACAACTTTTTCCTGTCATGCCGAGCCCCAGCATTCATCTGAGAACCCCAGATGCAACCCCAGGTAGCTTTGTCAAAATATTGTGGGATTTTACCCGCAGTACCATGGGTTCTACCCAGCCACCTCAGTACGAGCTGTTCAAATCAAGGATCACCCCATCCACCTCAGAATATTGGGCAGCAGTACACATTCCTCTTGTAGACCCCAACCAAGATCCAACGGAAGTTTCCTTCGTGGGGAAATCTATGCCAACCCCACACTTGGCCATAGAAGCTGCTGCGAAAGAAGCGATTGCTCGCCTTCGATCCGCAGTACCCTATGCCCGCGAACGAGGATATTATTACTTTCCGAGCCGTGCAGCACCCGGAGAAGTAACATCTTTTCCCGGTGGACGCATTGAGAGAGATCCAGTGCTAACCAACCTTATCCAGTACATCATTGCTCAAGAGCATTTGAACCAGCGAGTGATGGATTATCTCCAGAGCCTCGCAGATTTAAGTCCTCAGATTGCCATCGGTAGATCACTGAGACCCGACCCGGAGAGACGTATACATTTACTGGTCAATCCACTGCCTCCGATAGAAGAGGAGTGTATCCCAGTACCAGAGACATTTTATCAGGACCCCGTCTAGTTGCCGTTTCCATTTTAGAACATCGCTGCGGTGTTCATTATTGCAACATTTATTTATGTGTGTGACTTATGTGTGATACCCTGAGTTTGTATGACGAGTCAATTATTTGGCTTCTACTAATGTGTGTAGTTTTTGTTGTGGTTTATGCTCCTTTAAATTAACTGTTTTTCCCTCGCAAAATCCTGGAGTGAGATTTCTTTTCCCTGAGTTGCTACACCTGCCCCTTCTCACGACGTGGATTATTTAATTTCACACAGCACCACGCAGCAGACTCACAACCATAATCATTCGGACACATACACTGTTTGCAAAACTTTGCAACAGTGTTGCATCCAGCTAATCACCCCCTAACAACAGTTAGCACCCGGCACACCCCATCTACTCCTCATGATCACCACCACCGCGGAGAGCCAACACCAGAGCCGCAGCGTCGCGACACTCGTCGAGGATCATCGCACACAGGAGCACAGAAAGCCCCAGTAGGGTCGCCAGCCCTCCAAATATCAGGATCACAAACCAGTCCGGCATCGCCTCCGCCATTAGAGCCTCACCCGAGCTTCTGTAAGCAGTAATGGAGAAAGAAGGAGGAGGAGAAGTGAGGCCAGGTGTGAGGAAGAAGAGAGAGGCACCCCGGCCGTTTTTATAGCTCGAGCTCGGTGTACGGTGGGCGAAGTCCACCAACGCCGCTCGTCGCCGATCGCCGGTGTTCGGAGTCGAATCCGCGAGCAGTGCCGAAGCGCGCTGGCCCGCGAGGTGAGTGCACGCTGCACCGGCAGCTAGCACGCCGCGCACTACCACGGTATGGCCTAGATGCCCTACGCGCTAGGCATAGCCGGTGGAGAAAGCGCGAGAAAGCGCGCGGGAGAGAGGAAGAAGAGAGAACTAGAGGGAGAAGAGGAGACTGACAGTGGACCCCGGGTCCGCCTGTCAGCCAGAGGGAGCACTGTGCTCTCGAGTACGACCAGCGTATATCTAAATTTAGGAGTTATTCTAAATTTATATCCAGCGTATAAATCTCACGATTTTGTCCCGAACCGTAGACTCTTCCACGCAGCACCAGTTTTCACACTGTGATTTTTTTCACCACTTATTGCCCTCTCACTAAAGCCACATCTTTATTGCGTAATATTTTCTTAACACAACTTTTAACAAATCTCGAGGACGAGATTTTTTTTCTTAAGGGGGGTAGTATTGTAACACCCCAAAAATTTAACCAGGTTTTAGTTATTAAAATTTTTGCCAGGAATTTAAAACTTTGAATTTCGGAGCTCCATTTTGATTGTTTAAATCATCTCCTTCCCTGTTATGATGAGTTTTTCCCAAAGAGAAAACTTTTCAAATATGTTATTGGACTTGTTTAACCTCTCAAGAAAAACTTTCCTTTTATCAGTATAACTAATTAACTAATTTAATTGCTTGATCTTTATTTTCTTGAAGAATGGATTTTCAAGGTTAAATGACCTTATTTGAACTACAACCATTTGATAAATTCACTTAAAATTCCAACCAAAATTTGGAGATGTCATGTGATGTTTTTAAATCACTTTTGTACGAAAACATCTTTATTTTATGTAATATTTTGAGCTCTACGGCAAATTTTGTTCTCTGGTCCAGTGGGCAATTTTGCACTACAACTCCTTTAAATAATTCTTTCTAGCCTCCACCAAAATTATGGGATGATGGTAATGGCCTAAGATTCCACATTATGCAAAAACCTCGTGCTATTCTTTGAAAAATTTGAGTGAATCAACCTCATTTTCATTCTGGTCCAGCCCTGTGATTTCTACTGCAACCCTATTTATTTTTGCTCCAATGATCTTGTGTTTTCTCCTACTGGTAGACAGCCCTACCAAACCCCTAAATCCAGGAGCATGCAACCCTTGGATTAATTTTGGTTCATGAAATAATGTCATTTATTTCCTGTCCAGAAATGTAGTTTTGCAAAACTTGCACTAACAAGTTTCTGCTTTTGGCAAACTAACCTCACCACCCTCTTGTACATCTAAAGAGACCGCAACCTGGAAGTTTTGGCTACCCCAAGAGATGCCTAGGTGCATGTGGCATTCTATCGAGCACCCTGTAGGCATGACCAGTTTTGACATGAGTTTTGGCATTGCACTGTGAGCTTGCACCTCTGATCAAACTAGCATGTCCACTAGACTCCCAGTTGCTCCTAACCTCGATCTGGTAAACCCCAACCTCACCTGCGACCTGTAGCATGCCGCGGCATTGTGTCGAGCATATCCCGTGCGTGCACTGGACGCGCCCAGAGCACGCGTATTGCACGATGCCGCGCCCGAGCCGACACGCTGGCCCCCCTGGCTTTGGCCCACACGGCAGCACCTCGCCACGCACTCCCCGCCTCGCAGCATCGCGCCAAGCCACCTTGACACGCTACAGCGCCGCCGCCAGGGCATTTTTGGCGGCACACTGGCGTCCGCAGCGCGCCTCTGCCACGGTCGGCGCCGCCAAAGCCACCTCCGCTCGCCAGCTCGCCCTTGGAGCAGTGCCCACTCATCCGCTAGCTCCTGCCGTCATCCCCAGCCACGCCACGTTGCCCTGCAAGCTACAGAGAGGCGGTTTGCCGGAGAGCTTATCCGGCCGCCGCGGAACCGACCTCGACGAGCTATAAAAGGAGGCCCCCGAGCTTCCCCGAGCACACAGGCAACCTTAGAATGCTCCCCTAGTTCTCCTATGGCAGCCAATCGACCCGGGGAGGTCTTCTTCCCCACCTCCGGCAACTGCGGCCGCCACCACTGCCCTGGCCAATTCGGCACCACCAGGGCCTCCCCCTCTCCGTTCTCTCCACCAAGAGCTTCCTCATCCTCCCGTGAACCTTTCCCTCTACCAGATTTCGATTGGGGCTCACTGCGGGAGAATTTTCACTCCGCCCCCGAAGCCTCCTCCGCCGCGAAGCTCGCCGCCGGCAGCTCCCTCCGTCCCCACCGGCCTGGCAACCACCGGGAGGACCGCACTGGAGTAGCGAATCCATCCCCGCCCTCGGGGCCCCGCGAAGAGCTGCCAGTCGCCGGCGACGATCGCCTGAGCTTCGCCTCCGCTCGGGACAGGGGAAGGAGGGGGAAAGAGAGACTAGTCAAACCTGACTAGTGGGACTCTCTGGACCCACTGTCAGCGACCCCGTGCCTGTCCACGTGGGATTAAGTGAAGGCGTAATCCCCCTAGTACGTTTCCCCCGCTCCGAAAGCGTATTCCCCTCCGAAACGTTTTCTTTTCTGTTTTATTTAAAATAACAGATTTTGACCAGAACTTTGACTGGCTATAACTTTTTAAATACAACTCCAAATGAAATGAATCTTTTTCCTACCTCTCTCAAATTTCACCTAGTTTATTTTAAGATTTATTTGAAAAATTTTCAGAACAACTTTTGGTGCTGTTTTTATTTTGTGTGTTAATTCTTTTATATTGCTAAAATAGGATTTTTGAAGAGAGGAGAAATGTTTCAAGTTTTGGAGTGCACCCTGCCTTTCCACACATTGAAGGCAAGCATTCTGAACCCCGGCATAATATTTTTGTGTGTTCGATGACACGTTCATAACATCACCTCACTTTGGAGAAACTTGTTATTTCATGTGATATGATCATATGCATGGGTGCATGTTATAGATTTCCATGCTGTTGGAAACGGACACACTTGTGATGATAATCACCCTCATGTGCCTTGCATGCATACCGGCAGGAACCCGGGAAAACCTCTGCCTTGGGTAGGCATGAGTTTGTCGCCGGTCTCCGTCGGGACGGTTATGTCTGGTATGGCATGGCAAGGTGATATGAGTGGTGACTCTGTTGGATGAAATATATTCGTTATACTAATCATGCAGGGAATACTTAAACCTCCTGAGTCGACCGTAGATCGAGTCTTGTGCCAGTAACCCCCATACTTGTTTCGTACTACCACTCGTCTCTACAGCAAGTAGAGTACGGTTCAGTAAGTTGTCAACCTCTTTCTAGCACACACCGTACAGAGAGGCCATGGTGGAAGATACCGGTTGTAGCTGGTAGGCAGGCCACCTGGTCCGGGGGCATGGGTGTTTCCGATTGGGACCGAGAGGGGAGGCCACCCCTTAGAGCGCGCGATATAAATTTGATCCCATGCTACGCGAGGTTGTAGCCTCTCCACTTAGAGTTTGCTTAACAGGTGTCGTGGGTGATTCCAGACACGTGTGAGTTAAGCTGGTGTGTGCAAGTTAGGTGTGTTTTCAACAAAAAGACCGTAGACGGAATTAGTCCCGATGGACTAAAGAAATCCGTTACTCGTGGGTAAAGAGTACACCCTCTGCAGAGAATAAACCTATTCGAATAGCCGTGTCCATGGTTAAGGATTACAGTCTGGGATGGGTCAGGTGTCGGTCTTAGTGTCGGTCTTCGGAGGTGAAACCGTTAACCAGAACTGGAACTACTACCTGTGACTTGTGATAATTATGATTATTAATATTGTTGACTAACCCGTGATATTATTGTTATTATCGAGTATCTCTGGGATGGTTCTACCTCCGGGATATTCACTCTGATTGTTTATTTTAAAGCCCTTTATGTGGTGTCGCTCAGACGCCCGACTGTGGCATTTCTTTTAAAGCCCTTTATGTGGTGTCGCTCAGACGCCCGACTGTGGCATTTCTTTTAAAGCCCTTTTTGTGGTGTCGCTCAGACGCCCGACTGTGGCATTTCTTTTAAAGCCCTTTTTGTGGTGTCGCTCAGACGCCCGACTGTGGCATTTCTTTTAAAGCCTTTTAT
>NC_041381.1:655237247-655238553 GCF_002162155.2 Triticum dicoccoides
TCAGACGCCCGACTGTGGCTTTTCTTTTAAAGCCCTTTATGTGGTGTCGCTCAGACGCCCGACTGTGGCATTTCTTTTAAAGCGCTTTATGTGGTGTCGCTCAGACGCCCGACTGTGGCATTTATTTTAAAGCCCTTTATGTGGTGTCGCTCAGACACCCGATTGTGGCATTTCTTTTAAAGCCCTTTATGTGGTGTCGCTAAGACGCCCGACTGTGGCATTGCTTGTTATTTGTTTCATAAATTTTAATACTACCATGTTATTGCATTTTTATAAATAACTTGCTTGCACGCATCAGAGTTTCATTTATCTTTTGTGACTGACATCATGAGCACAAAATATTTTCAGCACATCATTGTTATATTATACCTGTGTTCATAATGTTTGCGAGTACATTCAAAGTACTCACTGGCTTGTCCCTGGCTATTGTCTTGGCCAGATTTTCTTGCACGGAGAGGAGCGACGCGATGCCAGCCCCGGAACCCACACAATGGAGATAGCAGCCTCGCGAAGATAGGAGTTAACCTGGTTAGCTATTCCTGTGGGAATTGGAGTCCCATAGACACTGATGATCCACAAACCGCTTCCGCCATCAATCACTAGAAACCATTTGTTGTACTCACAGGCCAAAATGGTCTTGTACTACATATGTTGTATTCTGCTTGGAATTTCTGTATCAAATTGGAGCCTCATCAGCTAACAGTAATCCTGGGGCTGATGAGCACGACGGTCTTTTCTGGAAATTTATTACCCGGAAAACCGGTCGTGACACCCTGCTCCCTCGTCGCCCCTGCCACCCTCGTCCGCTCCTCGTCACCCCTACTCCCTCGTCGTCCATCCTCTCTGTAAGCCCCACACCCCTCCCACTACTAGGGAAATGCTTATAGGTAGACATTTAGCAATAGCGTTGGTTATATACCCCACGCTACTGCTACTTAGCAGTAGTGCCGGCCAAAACCAGCGCTGCAAGCGCACGTTAGCAGTAGCGCGTGATTTCCCGGCTAGCGCTGCTGTTAATGGGCCACGCACTCGGCCCCATGTTGCAGCTTTAGATATAGCGCTGGGCCTCCTCCCCCACACCGCTGCTAAGCCCACCTCTTCTTCCTCCCTATTCCGGCCCGCGCGTGCGCCCCTCTCTCTCACTCACTCTCACACTCACATGTTCACACTCACAGACTCGATCCCTCAATCCCCCGCTTCGGCCGCCGCCCCCGTGTCCTACGCCGGCCGCCCTCCCTCGCGCGGGCCCTCCTCCCCCGCCGGCCGCCCTCCCTGCGGCGGCCCTCCTCCCCCGCCGGCCACCCTC
>NC_041381.1:655238563-655252260 GCF_002162155.2 Triticum dicoccoides
CGCGCCGGCCCTCTTCCACCGAGAGGTACTGCTCCCTCCTTCCTCCTCCTCCTCCTCCCTCCCTCCCTAGTTATAATTATTAGAGAGTAGTTATTTTGAATCCTTTATAGTTGAAAAAATGTAGGTTCTTAGAATAATGTAGGTTATGATCAAATCCTAGCTAGGACAGATTAGGTAGTATGAACCCTAGTTAATTTGTATGAACCCTAGGTTTTAATAGCTAGGTTTTAAAATTAGGACAGAAATTTATCTAGGTTTTTAATTAGGTGTAGTTAATAGAATTTAGGTGTTTTAGGTGTATTTAACATAATTCTAGGTGTTTTAGTTGTTTTAGGTGTAGTTAACAAATTCTAGGTATTTATTTAGTTAAAGCAATTGTTGTTATTTTTTTAGTTAAAGCAATTGTTCCTGTTATATGCAAATTTGCAGTGGACATGTCATATTTTGAACATGTCACATTCTGGACATGTCATATTTTTCTGAGTGGCCTATGTTTTGCCAGAATGTCGATTCGTTTACGTTATGGAAAATTTCAGGCACTCGATATGTCCTGCTTTTAGCAAAGGTCATGTCGAATTTTGCTAGGTGTTTATTAATTTTGTTTTCATAATTAAGCATTTGTTCTCGACGTCGACGATGGCTGGCCCGCATCCTCGTCGTCGACTCGGCGGAGGGGCTTGCTTGATTATAGGGGCCATGTCTGGGACTGGGCTCCGCCTGGCTGGTACTTGGAGGTGCTACCTTCCGGGGTGCGCAGCTTGGTGAGGAGGCAGCCCGTCGTTGACCCGGACCTTATTTGGTGGCGGTCGTGTGGGCCAGTGATGGTGGGGAGGTTTTTGTCCACCGTAGAGGTGGTATCTCACCGTGTCAGCGAGGAGGATGAGCACGTCCGTCGCTACATGGTTGCGTTGGAGGGCAGGCCCGACAGTACCTGGATGGTTCTTCAGGGATCTCACTGGAGCTATGATCCTGTGGTGGTTCCTTCTCTTTGGGTGTCCACTGCCCGCGCTGATACCCGTCGTTCGCTAGGGTTCTAGCTGTATTAGTGATGTTATATGTATGATACTATTCGAGATG
Organism: Triticum dicoccoides; assembly: GCF_002162155.2. Classification (NCBI taxonomy): domain Eukaryota; kingdom Viridiplantae; phylum Streptophyta; class Magnoliopsida; order Poales; family Poaceae; genus Triticum; species Triticum dicoccoides. The sequence continues at coordinate 655,239,641 of NC_041381.1, forward strand.
TATTAGTGATAATATTCGACGATGTACGGATGCAAGAGATGATTTAGTTTTCTTATTGAATGCATGCTAATTTGAATACTAATTTGTTTTATGATTTAGTTTGCTTATTGAATGCATGTCTGTTTCAACTATATGAACATAGGAAATGTCTGACGATGATAGCGAAAGGGAATTCGGTATGTGTGAATACTGCAAAGACGAGCGCGGCCAGTGCGACATGCCTCACCTAGTTGGTGGTAGGCGCTTCAGCATCAAGCTGGATGAGAACTTCGAAGTGCATACAGTAAGTCACAACGACAAGTCTTTTTTCATAATTAAGCATGACTTCTGCTTCAACTTATATTTTTTTTACTATTCTACTAGCGTATCCCCTGCCATGCAAGAATATATGTCTTGGATAAGATTGGTTTCAGTACTATGGAAACTATGGAGGTAAAACGAGTTAACTTGAGGACCGAGCATGGTTATAGTTTTCTCACAAAATTATACAATACAGACACCTACACCCATTTTGAATGCAAACAATGGAGAGCACTATGCAAGGCTTATGCATTTGAGCCTGATATGCTTATCACCTTTGATATTCGTCCGGAAGATGATATTGAAGATAATATCGACATCTCGGTCGATGTGTAGACGCCTCTAGTTCCACCTTTATGTAAGTTTCTGAACCATATTTATGTCTTGGATATTGTTTATTCAAAAATAGTTGACAACTAATTTATATTGTCAGCTTATTTCCATTCAAGCAAACATGTCCGGCGTTTGGTAGACATGACTTACTACTGTCTCGGGGCTGAACTAAACTGCGAGGAGACAAGTCATTATATTTCATGGCTTGAGGATCTTCATACTGTCAAGACAAATTATTTTCCTGGACTTAGAAATGTTAGTACTCACATCAATAGTGTTCGTATTGAACTACGGTCACATCTATTTAGGAAAGATGGTAAGATTTTTACTATTTGTCCTCAGTGCATCTTTTGCATACATTATTTTTTAAGCTAAACTTCATTGCTAAGTATGTTACTACGATGTTCTTCAACAGGGACTCCCGACGATAGTTGTGCCTCAGTGGATCGAAGCTAAAGTTCGCATGTCCATAGTTAGCATACGACCAAGACTTCCTACATTGCACATTAGTGCATTCAGGATTTCTAGAAGCGAGGAAGTCTTAATAGTCAAAGACTGGAACAAAATTGTGAAGGATCGCAGAGAAGTACTAGGGGGCAGCAATCAGAAGCGTAGCCCACAATTAGGAGACAGGTTCATTTGCATGCTTCAATATGATGAATCAGGAGCACTCCACATGTTCTATGCTATTTTACCTGAGAGAGAGCAACATGAGTGATTAGCTAGCTAGAATGAATTTCAAGAGGATGATGATGTGCTACACTATGTAGCTATGATCATTAGACAATGTTGGTGGTAATGACTAGCTATGATGATTATTAGCTAGTGTCGGTGGCAATTTTCCCTTACTTGCAACTCCTATGCTGAATTAGAGGCTATGTTGATGCTACTACTAATCATTGTTGGCGAAGCAAATGCATCTAAATTTCCATCCATGAATACTACATTTGATTTTTTAATTTCTAATTAATTAGCTGTAGCGTGGGGTGGAGAAAGAAGCGCTACTAGTACATACGATAGCAGTAGCGTGTGTGTGGAGGAAGCAGCGCTACTAGTACTTAGCATATCTGCAGCGTGGGGTAGAAAATGCGCTACTGCAAATATTTAGCTGTAGCGCCATAGCAGTACCGCCTGCACCCACGCTACTGGTATGCAAAAAACCCACGCTACTGGTAAGGTTTTTCCTAGTAGTGTCCCTCTTGGTTAATTAACTTAGGTGAATTTAGTTCATTAGGTTAACTAAGTGAACTAAGTGAACTAGCTAGGTTAATTTAGGTAAAGTAACTAGGTTAGGTAACTAAGTGAACTAGCTAGATTAATTTGGTTTACTAACTAGGTTAATTAGATGTTTTTAGATGTTTGGTTAACTAATTTGGTTAACTAACTAGGTTAGGTAACTAAGTAGATGTTAATTAGGTTAGGGCAGTAGTGGTACTGTTAATTAGATGTTTTTTTAGTTAGGTAAGTAGGTTAGGTAACTAAGTAGACGTTAATTTAGGTTAATTTGGTTAACTAACTAGGTTAGGTAACTAAGTACATGTAGATTAGGTTAGGGCAGTAGTGGTACTAGTAGATGTTAATTAGATGTTTTTTAGTTAGGGAAGTAGGGTTTTACTAGGTTAATTAGGTGAAGTTAAATAAATGACCTAAATGAATGAAATTAGTAGTTAACTGAATTTTAGGACAAATTTGTATATGCTTGAGTACTTAACTAAATATTATTTTTAGGACAAACTTGTATATGCTTAAGTAGTTAACTAAATATATTATAGGGTTGTATATATAGTTGCTTAAGTACTTATATAGTTGTTCTGCACCCAATGTATGCTTAAGTAGTCGTATAATTCCTATGGTTCATCAATGGGTGCTTAATTAGTTGTAGATGCTTAAGTAGCTAGCTAGGGTTCATCTAATTAGTTAGTACTTATAGATGCTTAAGTACTAGGGCAGTAGGGTTAGGGTAGTACATAGGACATAATTTGAATTGAGTTCTAGGGTTCATAATTTGAAATTTGTGTAGATTTTCTTGAAGTGTGAAACATTGAAGTGGTCATGATATATGAAAATTCCTCGATTGTGCCCAAGTGGCCTTTTGTTGTTTCCAGGGAATGAAGCCGAGTGACCTATGTTTTGCTGGAATGTTGATTCATTTCCGTTCCAGCAAATTTCAGGTGCTTGATTTGTCCACTTTTTAGCAAAGGTCATGCCGAAATTTTCCATGAATTTCGGGATGACTTGTGCTACAAACTAGGACATATCGAGTGCCTGGGATTTGCCGCACCGGGAAGGAATCAACATTCCTGCAAAAGATAGGCCTTTTTTATGTTATTATTCATTTTATAGTCTAGAATTAATTGACTAGATTTAATCATAGGAAACATGGCTAGCAACGATGAAGGACAGAGTTCTGGTGATTGCGACGACGTCTACCTAGCGGCAGACGAATATTTGAACCTTGGGAATGATCAACGGTTGTTGTTGCTGGGCCCACCTATCACATCCGAGACTGACATCAAGACCGGCGCCGAGACTGGTATTGAGACCCAGACCGGCACCGAGACCGGCAAATCCATAGAACCGAAACCAAAGAGGAGATGTCGATGCCCAAACCAGCTCCTCACTACTAGACTAGTGGTCACGGAGGTGGACGATGGCAATTTTGAGCCAAAACTGCCTGTGGAAGCGCGCTCCTGCTACGACAATCAAATAGGCTGCATGTGTGCCACCATCAATGATGAGAAACTAAAGAAGAGGCCAGATATGAAGCACTCCCTCCTAACCCTGCTGCACCAGATATTCTTGTTCCCGGGCCGGGATGAAATCCAATATACTGATCCACAAAAAGACCCAACAATGAAGAAGATAAACAAACGTGCCATGACTAAGTTTAGCGACGCGTTGGACGCCTAGAAAGTAAGGGTGAAATGCGCCATCAACAAAAAGGAACCCTACTCCGAGATTCTAAAGGATAATCCAACAATCACGGAAGAGCAGTTTCAAATATTCAAGGCAACTTGCGATGCCGAAGATGCCAAAAAAGTTGAAGTACATGAAGGGGCTTCAACAGAGGAACATGGGGTGCCACCACCTCGGAAGCCATGGTTACGCGGGGAAGAGGTCCATATGGGCCAAGGAGGACACGAAACGCGAAAGTCTGGGCATCCTAGACCCCTTGGTGGAGTTCACCGTCCTGCAGGAGCATGACGTCCTCAGGGCTCGGTACCGTTGGGACCCAGTCAAGAAGGTTTTCGAGACGGGCCCGGTCACGACGGAGTTCATGAGACTGCTGGTAATTTTAGTTTTTGATCAATTCGACTGCACGTTTAGTCATATTTGTAAATGATTCTTGTTCCTTTTGCAGAGAGAGCAACACAGGATTGCGGCTGAAAGCAACTCGCCGTCTGAGGCGTTGGCGAGTCTCAAGTGGGACACCCCATTCAACCGGGCGTTGAACATATTGAAACAACTCCCGATGGACACTCGGCCGTCGTATGGACACGTGCACGGTGTCAGAGATAGCGCCACATGGAAGAAGTACTACGGTGAGACCACGGAGGAGAGAAAGGAAAGACGGAGGTTAACTGAAGAAAACATCGACAAGAAGGTTGAGATTGCAGTTCAGAAGAATTCAGCTAAGACAATTGCAACAGCCGTAGCTGTCGCAAAACAGGAACTGGCAGCTACATGTGGTGTCCTGGTTCCGGCTATCGTCAGTTGGAGCAGGGAAAATCCAGAAAACAATGCAACGGACTTTCCCCTTGCCGACTTCTTTGGAAGCAGCTCGACTAGCATTTCACCTGCACCTGCACCAGCACCTGCTCCTGCACCGGCTCCCGTACCTGCTCATAGCAGCCTGTCCTCCATCTCGGGCGTGCTCGGTGGTGCTTCGTCTTTGGCTGAGCTCGACGCCCTCACGGTACCTAACACACCGACCATCTTCAATAAATGTATAATCTCCCATTTCCATTGCCTTTCGGATGTCTCACACCGCAGACATGTCTTTGCAGGCCGACGCCCCATGCACCATATTGTACGACATCAACGGCCAGAAGGTGGACGTGGGGAAGGCGACGATAATGAAGCCGAAGGAACAATTGTTCCACAACCTGTCGATCCCCCCTTAAGTCTTCAAGGTTTCCGTGGCCAGTGTCAAACCGGGCCACGAGAATTTGGCTCCTCCAGTACTAGGGGGAGATGACGACGAGACCTCGTGGTGGCTTGGCGAGACGTGGGTCCTGTTGTGGCCAAAGAGTCCGCTTCATTTGGAGGCGGCCAGGAGCACACCCACGACCACGCAGCCTCCGCAAGGTATGAACATCAGCACCCCACCTACCCAATTAGCGTCGTCTGTCGTGCTGGGTGATAGCGGACGGGGCGAGGAATAGGCTCCATTAGTTGCTGATGATGTCACCATAGATGAGGATGAGGACGAAGATGACACTCAACAGTATCTCAATACTGGCGCCATTGATGACGGAGGATTGATGGCTCAGCAGTATGAGTACTCAGCGTTTGAGCATCATGAGTCGGTGCCTGAATTGCCGCCTCGGAGCCTGAACGTACTATAGAAGACCTTCCATCAAAGAAGCATCGGAAGAGAGCGAGGAAAGGCAACAATAAAGTTGCTGCTATGATCCAACCGTCTTCGCAGCCTCGGGCTCAAGACCGTATACCTGTCCGCGGTGCGGCGAAATACCATATCCCCGGTGAACCAATCCTACCTAAGGCATCGGTACAGGCCTTACACAGGAATCTAAGGAGACTTCATGACGATATGCTGGAGAGAGAGAAAAGCCTAATCGCCTCAAAAAATCCAAGATACCCACTCTACGTGGTTAACGTGCCATGGAAAAGGTTGTACGTTGACTCATTCCCCGCGGAGAAGTTCTTCCTTTGATTTGATTACCTCTTCAACATGTTCACTTGAAGAAGCTGGATATTACGTTTGTCCGCCTTTATGCCTTGTACATGAACTACATCATCGGGATTGAGCAGATACCTTATATCTGTGTCGCTGACCCGTACTTCATGCACGAGGGCTTCTTGGCAGTCTGCGCAGAGCACCGTCAATACACGAGGGACTACATCGTCGATTTCATGGTCACCAATAAGGACAAGGAGACGATTCTCGTGCCTTATCATCCCCTGTAAGTCATCCACGCGAATATCCTTCCTTCGATTTCAATCATTCATTTGCAAGGTGGAGGCTAATTAATTTGAGGTGTACTTATTTTGCGCAGCCACGGGCGCGCCATCCTCATCATCCTTTACCCCCGATACTCCCACGCTCTTTACTTGGACTTGTCGAAGAAAATGAACAAAAAAGATTACATCCACATCAAGTCTGTTCTCGACAGTGCTATCTTTTTCTATGGCGTATGGGGTGGAGAGATCTAGGACAAGAAGAAGAGGAACGACAGGCCCGCCTTCAGCCATAAGACCGACTTCTGCTGCATCTAGCAACCGAGTGATACTCTTAGTGATGGATTCTATGTCCTACACCACATGCTGGAGTACAGACGGGATCAACAGAATCTTCGCATGTCTCCTACATCCGGGGATGCCCATATTCTACAATGGGCAAGGAACGTAGGAGATATCGAGGATCATCGGCTTCGAGCTGAGTTCTATCACATCCAGCGTGAACTTGCCCAAATCATCATGAAGGAGGTCCTTGAAAAAACAGGGTTGTTCTACGAGGAAGGGAAAATGTCGCGGGAAGACGTCCGAACACGCGTAGCCGCTCAATGTCTCGATTTGAAGCCTTTCACTAAGCTCGGGGACTATCTCCCTGACTTGGATGGATGGCAGGACATGTTTGAGTGCGATATATGACAATGTGTCCGTTTAGTCCATACTTTCTGTATGATGAAAATTTGAGTTATGCACGATGAAACTTTATTTTTGATGTAATTAAACCGTCCTTCTCGACTAGCAAAGATCACTCTAGTTAGGGCATTTTGGGTACGATGAACTTTGTTATTTATGCTTATGATATGTTGCTTCTTTTTTTTCCAAGTTTGTCTCTTTCTATTGCTCAACTATATATGTTGCATATGATCGACTCATGTGACGATGCAGGTGCATAGATCATCGATGGCGAAGAAGTGCTACGCCAGAAGTATACGACGAGTGGACGGAGTGTCAGGCCCAGGTGTACCAGTTTCCGAGCGACAACAAGTAGTTAGTTTAGTTTTACGCTAGTGCGAGAGAGGGATACGAACTCATGTACTGCATAGTTCCGCTCTCACTCATAGTGATAGCTCTTCTCGTGTATATCATTGTTTAGATGGATGACGATGTAGTTGCAAGAACTTGTATTGCTATTTTCGAGATGATGACGAGAGACCACTTTGTGTTGGATGATGATTATGATGATGACATGATTTGATGCTATGATTACATTTGTATGTGTATGATATGTTAAAGATTATTTTATAAAGCCTGTTCAAATACAAAACAAATATGCAGAAAAAAATAAAAACTAATAAAACTAACAGTAGTGAGGGAAGTAGAGTTAGCAGCAGCACGCTCTTACCAGTAGCGCACCCTATATTAAAGCGCTGCAGATATTAGCAGTAGCGCGTTGTGCTAAAGCTCGCTGCTGCTAGCCATGTATAACAGTAGCGTGGGTAATTAAGCACATGCTACTAATACATGTTAGCTGTAGCGGCCTATCAGTAGCGCGGTGCCCCGCGCTACTGATACACCTAATACGCGCAGTATTGCTAAGCTTTTCCCTAGTAGTGTCACAGGACTCACTCCCGCCTGCTCGATGTGTGGGGGACTACCACCCAACGTCCTGAACCTTCGTGCGTGATTGTTCGGTTTGTTAGCCCGCATGTGATGGAGGGCATAGTAGGCATCCTTCTGACCGCCAGGCGGCTGCTTGATGCAGGGGAATGTCGTATTGTGGGTGAACACGTGCCTGCCGTACCTACGAACTGGCTTCTTAAAGGTGCCTCCAGATTTGGCGTAGCCGGGGAGAGCATCATCAATAACTTTCTTGATATTTGTGTAGTCTATCTTGGAGTCATGGTCCGAGTCGAAATACGTGGCCGTGGAATATTTCGGGCTTAAGAGGATGAGTGTGCAATGTGTGTCACTGCACAGAACACAGAATGTTAGAAAAAAAAGAAGGATCAAAATCTAAGAAATCATATGTTACGAGGCAGTGAGGGGATGACTTACTCGGGAAAGTAAGGCACGAGGAAGTTATCCTTATCTGGGTTTGCCAGAATGACGCCTTCGAGGTGTGAACTCGCGACTTGCCGGTCCCCAGCACTGCCCAAGATCTTGGCATGCATGTAGAAATGGTCGACTATCACGATGTCCGGGGTCTTGTCTCGAATGATCCGCATCTCCATACTCAGCGAAAACAGCCGAACGAAGGTGTAGTGCAGCGGATGAAGGTTAAACATAGCAAAGATGTCATCAAACCGCAGGACAATCGTACCCCCGATGGAGCCATCCACAAAGCCCTTGCCCTCTGGCACCTTGGCCATGAAAACCGGGTATGCCACATCATTCTGGGAGAGACGCCGCTTCTCCAAAGAAAGAACACTGTCATGAAGACTCCGCATAGCACCGGTTGCAACATTGAGCATATTTGTCGGTAGCATCGCCCTACCCGCCACATGCACCATCCTCGAGATATCCTTAGGTGAAGGTGGCCCGTCCTGAGCACGGATCATACTCGGTGCCGGCTGGCTCGCACCGGCGCCCTTGTTAGTCTTCCGTTTCCATCCCTTCTTCTTGATCTGCTGTAATGGGACCGAGTTCTGCTCACAGACCGCCTTCTTGAGCGTGTTGGGGCTGATAATATTTCGCACCTCAGCTATCCGAGGCTCGGTGAAGGCGGGAGCTGGAGGCGTCTCCTGAGAACTGAACGCCAGACGACGCCTGTTGCAATTGGATTTCTCCGCCGTACCAGCTAGATCGCGGTCATCTTGGTTGGGTTCTTGAGAAGGAGGCCCACAGAACTCGTCAGCGTACCCATGTTCGGCAAAGTACTTATCGATGTTGGTAAATGTACCGTCGTCGTTGTCGTTGTTGTCCGGATCCTGTGCCATATGCATGTACGAATCCTGTGCCATAGGGATGTCCGGTATGTCCGGTAGCGTTGCGGCGTTCTTGCCATGGCTTGGCGCCGGCACGACTGGCGGTCTTGTCTGTCGGGTGGTGTACCCCGCCCCCAAACGAATCTGGCTCTTCGACCAAAGCAGGGGCCAGCTTACGCAGGCGCTAAGGGTAATCTCATCTTCTTCGTCGGCCCCAGCGGGTCGAATCGGAGGTAACAACTCGTCGCAGCCTGGCAGCACCCAAACCAGTTCAACCCTATACAAGGTGGATGTCATCGGATTACCGTGGAACACGGGGTTGCCCGGTTGAACGATTCTGCCCTTGGCGACATTGACCAACTCACGCCCACAAAGTGCAGGAGAGTGCAAGGAACATCGGCGGCGCCCTGCGAAAACATGTAGGGCGTCAGGGATACCCAGTCAAAGGCAAGGAGATGAAGTCATCGGCCGAGAGGCTTAGTTACCCTAATGCCGTCGAGCTCGGCTAATGTCGAGGCACCGCCAACGGCGGGCGTGCAACTGATGGAGGGGCCGCTTGCTGGCGAGGTGCCGACCGGCGTACACCCGGGTGCATTAAGCTCCAATGCCCATGCTGGCGCCGGAGACACGAATACCACCTCCGCCGGAGACACCAATGGCACCGCCGGAGACACCAATGGCACCGCCTGCGCGTTGTGCGAGTTGCTGGCCGTGAAGCTGGGAACCGGGGGAGGCCCCTGTTGGCCGCCCGCAATCCACGTCGTCAGCCCATGAATCAACATAGGCACCATGGCGGTGAGCGTTGTTCCCAGTTGTTGTTGCACTTGCTCTTGGACAATCTCCGGAATCCGCGCCACTTGTGCCTTGAGTGCTTCAACCTCGCGCGACTGGCTTTCTGAGCTGGTCTTTTTCTCCTTTCGCCCACCAGCGGTATAGTATGACGACCATTTTGTGGACAAGCCTTTGCCGGCCACACGACCAGCTGATGTCGGCTTACTGAGCTTATCCTTGTTTTTCATTACGTTCAACGCCCTATTTAAAGGGGTGTCGAAAGGGGAGCTCTGAGACGACCCCGCGCTACTGCTTTCAGTGTCTTGCGGAAGGAACGTGAACCATTTAGAAATATTGGGGATTAATTAGAATGCAACCATATGGAGCTAATTACGCGGGGGTGTATTCCTTACCAGAACAAGCTCGAGCGCCCTGGTCTTCGGATCCGTGGTAAGCTCCTTTGTTACCGGGTCCTCCTTGTACCGGGCCTGAGAAAGTTCCTGGTCTGCTTGTCACGGTATTTCTTGAAGTGGGGCGGTAGGCCTTGCTCGGCACGCTCCGCGTCCTCCTTGTCCCATATAGGCTCCGGCACTTTGTAACCACCGGGACCGAGTTGGTGGACCCCTAAGTTCAACTACCGCATTTCTTTCCCCCACTAACTTGATTCGGAGGTTGCGCTGCTCTCGCACTTGATCTTGAACTCCTTGTAGTCATCTTCGCTCATCAAAGGATATTACGCCTTGATCTTCTCATAACTATCACCCTTTTCAATCATTGCCTTCACCGTGCTTCTCCAAGTAGACAGGGCCGTGCTCATCCTCGTGTGGGCGGCACTGTTCACTTTGTTCCCTGAGAGGCGTGTGTTTGCAAATTCAGCGGGGAACTTGTATCGTTCGTGCAGCTTCGTGAAGAGGAGGCTGCGCAAATTCCCTCGGTCCTTATGCCTTAGGTTCTCGGTGTTGATCGAGACGGTGCTCCGGAGAATGCACCCGAGCTAAACCGAGTACCCCTTGACTACTTCTTTGGGCGCCGTCGGATGCCCGTCAGAGTTCACTTCCGTAAATTCCTCCTTGATGGTGCCGAGCACGTTCGGGCGCCGGTCCTTCCGTTGCCTCTTCGGTTGGCTGCCATCTGTGCGTGCGCCGCCATCATCAGTGGTGGCATCCTCGGCAGCACCATCAGTGGTGTCATCCCCGACGCCACTAGGGGTTGTGTAGTCAGGATCGGTGTCTTTCGCGGCGTCCTCATAGCGGTGAGGTTCTTCCTCCAACTCCTGGGATAGCTCCCAGAATTGCTTGCCGCCTGAACCGCCAGCCTCATCGTTGTGGGCCATGTTTCGCTCTAAATAGGAAAAAAGTTTGGTCAAAAAGTTGGTTATTGTCAAGGAACAAGATCATGGTCTCATCATTTAGGGTTTGTCATCACCGAGGCATCCTAAAAGCTAAGCTTTTGTCATTTAGGGTTTGTCGACGCCGAGGCACCCTAAAAGCCTAAGCGTACATCATTTAGGTTCTCATCGACACCGAGGCACCCTAAAAGCCAAGGTTTCATCATTTAGGGTTTGTCGACGCCGAGGCACCCTAAATGCTAAGTTAAGTTTTCATCATTTAGGGTTTATCGATGCCGAGGCACCCTAGGTTGGGCCTAATCACTTGGCACTAATCACTTGGCTCTCTTGCCACCTATGTTGGGTTTATCATCTAGGGTTTATCGATGCTAAGGAGAATTCTAAGTTGGGCCTAATCACTTGGCTCTATTGCCACCTATGGTTTAATGCAGCAAGAATAAAGGGGCAGTTGATCCTACTGAATTAAGTACTAAGATACCCCGGCCCATGCATTAGTAGCAAGTACCCCATATGTCTGATTTTTAGCAAAGTCATGCTAAAATTCACGGAAAATTTCAGCATGACCTTTGCTGAAAATAGGACATATGGAGTACCCAAATTTGCCGGAACGGAAGTTAATCGACATTCCGGCAAACTCAAGGGCCTCTCGGGGTACCTGCAAAATCATTATCCCTGCGTAATGAAGTCCCCAATGGTTCAACATTTCAGAAGATCACAAGTAGCATCATCACAAGTAGCATGCACCTTGCTACCCACACCACCACAAAATAATACTGGAATAAAAACATTACTATGCCAAAGCAAGTGACTTCCACAGCCACACAAATTAATTACTACCAGATGGAGTACTCCTAACTAAGCTTGTACTACAAGTGACATGACAAGCATACCAAATAGGCAACTAAACTGTTTTTACCAAATAGGCAAATAGTATATGCACACCATGCATAGAGGGACAAATCAGGAGTTCAGGACGTGGAGTCTCTGCTCGCGAGCTCAAATACACCATCTTGATCAGTAAAATAAAAAAAATAGTAAATACATAAATTTAAAAGATTCTTAATTTTTTTGACAACAAACATTGCTTAATGTTCACCCTCAAACATACTGTAAATTTCCATTAAAAAAAGTCCTGATGCTTATAAGAACAATGAACTTATAGAAACTCCTTAATATGAATATTATACCGATGATAAAAGAAGTGAGACAAGAAGTGTCTGCAGCCTTGAGTAGATTCCCGGGACCTGAAGGTTGTTCACCCTGCTCATATCAAATATTATGTTGTATTAGCAGCAAGTAGACAAGCCTCCATACATCAAGCCCTAAATGATGAATGGACTGGCCAGAAAGAATCAACAGAAAATAGCAACATACATTTCTATCGATCTTAAGGCCACAGGTGACGAACACCTAGGTTTACTGATTAAAAAGAAACATCATGATCATGTTATTCCATCTGATCCAAAGCAAAAGATGAAGCAGCTTGTGTTTCATAAGAGAAGTACCAAACTTGTAGTACGTTTCTTATTCAACAACATTTAGTTTGACAGCAAAGCTCACAAGAGAGAGAAGTTCCAAACTTGTATGTTTCTTATCCAGCAACATTCAGATTATCAGAAGCATTCAAAGCAAAGCCTATCTACTTGAAGCAAATGTGACAAAATGTAGAAAGCCTATCTATATCTACTTCATCGGCACATTCAAAGCAAAGCGACACTTGTATTTGGGCCATGTGACACAACACAACCGATGCTAGCAATGTGAAGCCACATGACTGTTGGCAGACAATTGCTATGCATTGTGGGGGA
>NC_041381.1:655254255-655254758 GCF_002162155.2 Triticum dicoccoides
GGGCGCGGGGGCGCGGGGGCGGCGGGGGTGGAGTCTGGCGGGGGTCGGGGCGGCGGCGTCGGGGCAGCGCGCAGGTGGATCTGGCGAGGGAGAGGGACGAGGGGGTCTCGCGAGAGGGATAGCTAAGGGGGAAGCTTTCTAATGGCGCACCCCGCAGCGGTGCGCCATTAGTATGTTTTTTAGATAGCAATGGCGCACCAGCGGACGGTGCGCCATTAGTAAACTTTTTTTATATATAGCAATGGCGCACCAGCCAGAGGTGCGCCATTAGTAATTTTATTATTATTATTATTTTTTGTTGCATCTAATAATTTTTTAGAGAATGAATATGAATATGAAACAGTATTTTTTTTAATAAAAACAGTAATAATTTTTAAAAAATATCATCAAATTTGTTATTTGAAAATATTTGTGAATATGAAAAAATATCATGAAATTTATTATTTGAAAATATCATCAAATTTGTTATTTGAAAATAAAATCAAATTTGTTTTTTTGCAATT
>NC_041381.1:655255304-655255775 GCF_002162155.2 Triticum dicoccoides
CGGCGAGGGGGACCGGATCTGGCGAGGTGGGATAGCGATCGTGATGGAGGGGGCCGGATCGAGATCGAGTGTCCATGAAATTTAAAAAATATTCATGAGTTCAAAATTAAAGTGCCCATGAAATACAATCGAGAAATGAAGGCTACAATTTAAATACAATCGATCTTAGCTAGCTATATGTTCACAATCTTCTTGCCCTTATTTTTTGTAAATGGAGTTCTTCTCTTGAACGGACGTCCTTTAGGTAGGGTGGTCCTGCTTCTTCTTGTGGTGTATGCTGATACTTCATCGTCGTCGTCATGTTCCATCTTTGGTTCGCCGTACTTGTCGAAGTCTTGCTCATTGGCGACTCCATCCATTCCGATGATCTTCCTTTTGCCTCTCCTCACGACAACACGACTGGGCTTTGGCGGGTCGGTAATGAAGAAGCATTGGTCCACTTGGGAAGCCAATACCCATGGCTCATTTTTC
>NC_041381.1:655256094-655264893 GCF_002162155.2 Triticum dicoccoides
CGGTGACGTTTGCACCCGCGGTCTTGGATTTGGCTTTGGGTATAACCATGGTGGTGAAATACCGGTCTTCTTTTATGACGCTCTTGGCCCATCTGACACGGAACATCGGGACCTTCTCTCCAGCGTAGCTCAGCTCCCAAATCTCCTCGATCCTTCCGTAGTATCTGTCCTTGTCGTTACCGGTGTAGGATTCCATCGTTACCCCGGAGTTCTGATAACCATCGCTCTTCATGTCCTTTCCCTCGGTGTAGAATGTGTAGCCGTTGATATTGTACGCCTCATATGTCATCAGGTTGTGCTCGGCGCCCTGTGACAAGGTGAATATGAGTTGTTCTTCTACGGAAGAATCCTCATGTAAAGGGTACGACAGAAGTTTCTGCTTGAACCAACGCGTGAGACATGAGTTGTGCTCTTTGATTATATCTCCGTCCACCCTCTGTTGGCCTCGGTCATTGTACGTCTTCTCAATAAAGGTTTTGTGCTCTACCACCCAAGGATCGACCACGTCTATGTGTTGTAGCGCGACTAGGTTTGCTCTTTCAAAATCGGCGAGTCGACCCTCGAAGTCGACATGCATTTCGCGGCGACCCTCACGGTGACCCCATCCATCGAGCCTGCCGAGGTGCCTGTTGACGGGCAGACCAACAGGGTTCTCGATGCCTAGATATTTCGTGCAGTAGGAGATGCACTCTTCGGTCAGAAAGCCCCTGGCTATGCTTCCCTCTGGGCGTAAAATGTTGCGAACATATCCTTTGATGACACCATTCATCCTTTCGAACGACATCATGCTATGCAGGAACGTCGACCCGAGTTGGATGATATCCTCCACGATATGGACTAGCAGATGCACCATAACGTCGAAGAATGCGGGCGGGAAGTACATCTCAAGCTCGCATAGTATCACCATGATCTCTTCCTGTAGCCTTCTGAGTTGCCTCACGCCAACCGACTTCCGAGAGATGACGTCGAAAAAGTTGCATAGGCCAAATAGCGTTTCACGGACGTGCGTGTCCATGATGCCACGGATTGCAACTGGAAGTATCTGCGTCATCAGCACGTGACAGTCGTGAGACTTCATCCCGCTAAACTTCTGCTTCGCTGGGTCTAGGTATCTGCTTATCTTCCCTGCGTAACTGTAAGGAAGTTTTACTCCTACGAGGCAGGTGAAAAACTGATCGATCTCCTCCTGACTTAGAGTGAAGCATGCGGGAGGGTAGTCATTTCCGGTCTTCTTGGCCTTTTTTGCCTTTGCGACAACTTTTCGTGTCCTGCTTCGCCTCATCATCATCATCATTAGCGTGAAGCTCCTCCCTGATGCCCATTGATTTCAAGTCTGCCCTTTCTTTCGGCCCATCTTTGGTCCTCTCTGGCATGTTGAGCAGGGTACCAAGCAGACTCTCGCACACGTTCTTCGTGATATGCATGACATCAAGGCTGTGAGGCACACGGTGGATCTTCCAGTACGGCAAGTCCCAGAGAACAGACCTCGTTTTCCATACCTTCAGCAGCGGCTCTGGCGCCTTTTGCTTCTTTCCCGGCTCTGGCGCCTTTTGCTTCTTTCCCGACAGTTGGCAATCTTTCCAATTTTTCAACAGCTGGTCTATTTCCTCGCCGCTCCTCGTACGCGGGCGTCTTCGGGGTTTGATTTCACCATCGAACAGATCCTTGCGTTTCCTCCACGGGTCATCGTCGCGAAGCCACCTTCGATGTCCCATGAACACGGTTTTCGAAGACCCGAGATCTCTATCTAGCTGGCAATACGTTGTGTCATCCATGCACCTGACGCATCCAGAAAATCTGTGGACCACCTGCCCCGCGAGATATCCGTAACCGAGATAGTCGTGCACCATCATGAGCAGTGCGGCTCTCATAGGGAAATATTCTTTCTCTGCGGTGTTCCACGTATTGGCTGACGTTTTCCACAGCATGTATAGCTCCTCTTTCAGCAGCCCCAGATACAGATTGATGTCATTCCCTAGTTGTTTCGGCCCTTCAATTAGCATACTCATGTGAATGTACTTCCTCTTCATGCACAACCAGGGGGAAGGTTGTACATCCACACAAACACAGGCTAGGTGCTATGTGTGCTTCTCTGGCTGCCAAACGGATTGACTCCATCGGTGCTCACGTCCAGCACGATGTTCCTTGGATCCTTCCCAAATTCTAGATGTTCGAAGTTCAACGCTTGCCACTGGCTCCCATCCTTAGGGTGACTCAGCATCTTGTCTTTTTTATTTATCTCCGGATCATTTGCGTCATCTTCTCGCTTCTTCTCCTCCCTATCCGCGTGCCAACGCAGGAGCTTTGCTACCTTAGGGTCCGCGAAATACCGCTGCAGACGAGGAGTGATTGGAAAGTACCACACCACTTTTCGAGGAGCTTTCTTCCTCTTCTTGTATCGAGTGACGCCGCACACCGGACATATGGTAGAGTCCGCGTGCTCGTCCTGACAAATGATGCCATTGTTCATGCACACATGGTATTTCACGTGCGGTAAACCCAGAGGACACACGATTTTCTTCGCCTCCTCGAAACTGGTCGGGCACTTGTTCCCCTTGGGAAGACGTTCGTGCCAGAATGACATGTTCTCGTCGAAGCATGCATCGGTCATTTTGTGTTTTACCTTCATCTCCAGAGCCATGAGCGTTACTTTTAGGCGGGTATCCTCGGGCCTGCATCCTTCATACAATGGAGTAACCGCGTCTATCTCCAGTTGATCCAGCTTGGCTTTCTCTTGGGCGGTAGCTCTTGCGTTATCCGTCTGCTTGAGAAGCAGCTCTAGAATATGAGGGTCCTGCACCCATCCCATCGATGTTCCATCGACGTCTGCTCCGCCGGCATCTTCATATTCATGATCATGCCCTTCGTCTGCTCCGGCATCTTCCTCATCATCATGTCCTGCATCTTCTACATGATGACTGTGTACAGCATCACCGTCGTGATCATGTCCTGGAGATTCTTCGTCTTCTCGCCCGCCCGAGTCTTGCTCATTTCTTGCCCGGCCCCCATGGACGACTTCATAGTCATCTTCATCACCTTGCCACCAATAGCCATCCATGAAACCACGCAAGAGCAGGTGGTCCCGCACCTGCCCGGATTCCGGGTCCGCAATAAGGCTCTTCAACTTGCATCTTCGACACGGACATCTTATCTCCATCTCGTTCTTTTGAAGCATCTCGGCCTTCGCAGAGCTCAAAAACCTATTTACAATGCCTTCGGTCATCGTGCGGACCATGGTCGCCTGCGGGGTAGAGCAAAACGATATTTTAGAACCAAGAAATTTTTTTGGCATGACTTTCCCTAAAAATAGGACCAAAAAGAATGCATAGTGCCAAAATTCTCGTCGAAACAGAAATGAATCAACATTCCGGCAAAATATTGGCAACTATCGCATTTCAAATACTGGTACCTGCAAACACAAACATATATGCCACACCACAAACATATGAAACACCACGAACATACATAGATCTAGCTAGGCCACAAAAAGTGCATGTGCATGTTGTTGGAGAGGGAGAACAACATAAAGATAGCTTCCCCCTTACTTACCTATCAAAAAAGGTAATTTAACCACTTAATTTGGATGAATCTATGGTGCAAATGAGGTGAGGAGGAGGAGGCAGCCGAGACAAGCTTGGAGGAGGAGGTGGAGAGAATGAAGTGGGGAAAGTGAGTGGGTAGGTGTGGCTGTCCAAAATATCTTGTTGGTCCCAGGTTACTAATGGCGCACCAGCTGGTGGTGCGCCATTAGTAGTTTTGCAAAAAAAAGAATAAAAAAAAACAACAGTAGTGGCGCACTTTCTGGCAGGTGCGCCATTACTAGTTAGCACTAGTAATGGTGCACTGTGCCAGGATGCGCCATTAGTATGTTTGAAAAAATAAGAAAAATGTTACTAGTGGCGCACCATGTGCGAGGTGCGCCATTAGTGTCTTCCACACTAATGGCGCACCTGCACATGGTGTGCCACTGCTATATAGTAGTGGCGCATCACATGACAGGTGCGCCATTAGTATCCATTTCATCTATAGCCCTTTTCCTAGCCGTGATCCGTGGGCCCGCACGGTCTACGTCGTTGAATGAATGCCACAGGGGTTTTACCAAGGGATATTCCACTTGTTCTATGTCACGATAGGTCATGCCGACATCCTAGACCAGGTTGGAGCGCAGGCGGTCACATGACTCACTCCCTGCTCGATGTGTGGGGGGATGCCACCCGACATCCTGAACCTTCCTGCGTGACTGTCCGGTTTGTGAGGGAGGTGCCACATCAATGTTGCACACTGGGTATTTTAGCATCCCACCACCCTTTCATTGATATATCTAGGCCCCACGCAGGCCAGTGCGGCGTCTGGGCCTTCGCTGGGCCGGTTCTTGAGGCGGCGGCCATCCGTGGGCCTGCACGGTCTACAGCGTTGACTGGATGCCAGAGGTGTTTGACCTGGGGATATTCCTCTTGTTTTGTGTCACAACAGGTCGTGTCGACATCCCAGAGCAGGTTGGAGTGCATGCGGTCACACTACTGGGAAAAAGCTTATACACAGACACTTACCAGCAGCGCTTGTTAAAGCGAAGCGCTACTGCTACGTAGCAGTAGTGCGTGTCAGGACAGCGCACTACTACCACAAAGGTAGCAGTAGCACGTTCACCATAAAACGCGCTGCTACTATGACGACCAGAATGGTTGCTGTCAGGCTTGGTATAGTAGTAGAGCGCTTCTAAGGACCGTGCTAGTGCTAACAAAATAGTAGCAGCGTGTTTTAAGGCGACAGTGCTGCAACTAACGAAAGGAAAAGAAAGGAAAAAAAGGAAAGGAAAAATAAAAGGAAAGTTAATGAAAAAGAAGAAATGAAAGCAATAGCAGCAGCGCGTTTCTACGAAAGCGTTGTAGCTACTTTAGCTATAGCATGTTTTCGCAACACACACTATAGCTAACTTATCTATAGCCGTAGCGCATTTCTAAAGAAAGCGCTATAGCTAAGTAGCTATAGTGCATGTTTTGTAAAATTGCTACTACTATGTTTGACTTACCGCTTCGCAGGCGTCCCTCCTTCCCCCAATTCCCCAATATTCTCGCTAGACCCCAACCTCTCCCTCGCCACCCCTGCGCTCCCTCGTCGCCCTGCCTCCGTCGCCGCCAGAGCCGCCACCGGAGCCGCACGCCATCACCGCCACCAGAGCCGCGCGCTCGCGGAGCCACCCTCGTCCACTCCTCACCGCCCTTGCTCCCTCGTCGCCCTGCCCCATCACCGCCAGAGCCGCCGTCGCCGTCACCGGAGCCCCTGTGTAACACCCCAAAAATTTAACTAGGTTTTAGTTATTAAAAATTTTGCCAGGAATTTAAAACTTTGAATTTCGGAGCTCCATTTTGATTGTTTAAATCATCTCCTTCCCTGTTATGATGAGTTTTTCCCAAAGAGAAAACTTTTCAAATATGTTATTGGACTTGTTTAACCTCTCAAGAAAAACTTTCCTTTTATCAGTATAACTAATTAACTAATTTAATTGCTTGATCTTTATTTTCTTGAAGAATGGATTTTCAAGGTTAAATGACCTTATTTGAACTACAACCATTTGATAAATTCACTTAAAATTCCAACCAAAATTTGGAGATGTCATGTGATGTTCTTAAATCACTTTTGTACAAAAACATCTTTATTTTATGTAATATTTTGAGCTCTACAGCAAATTTTGTTCTCTGGTCCAGTGGGCAATTTTGCACTACAACTCCTTTAAATAATTCTTTCTAGCCTCCACCAAAATTATGGGATGATGGTAATGGCCTAAGATTCCACATTACGCAAAAACCTCGTGCTGTTGTTTGAAAAATTTGAGTGAATCAACCTCATTTTCATTCTGGTCCAGCCCTGTGATTTCTACTGCAACCCTATTTATTTTTGCTCCAATGATCTTGTGTTTTCTCCTACTGGTAGACAGCCCTACCAAACCCCTAAATCCAGGAGCATGCAACCCTTGGACTAATTTTCGTTCATGAAATAATGTCATTTATTTCCTGTCCAGAAATGTAGTTTTGCAAAACTTGCACTAACAAGTTTCTGCTTTTGGCAAACTAACCTCACCACCCTCCTGTACATCTAAAGAGACCCCAACCTGGAAGTTTTGGCTACCCCAAGAGATGCCTAGGTGCATGTGGCATTCTATCGAGCACCCTGTAGCATGACCAGTTTTGACATGAGTTTTGGCATTGCACTGTGAGCTTGCACCTCTGATCAAACTAGCATGTCCACTAGACTCCCAGTTGCTCCTAACCTCGATCTGGTAAACCCCAACCTCACCTGCGACCTGTAGCATGCCGCGGCATTGTGTCGAGCATCTCCCGTGCGTGCACTGGACGCGCCCAGAGCGCGCGTATTGCATGATGCCGCGCCCGAGCCGACACGCTGGCCCCCCTGGCTTTGGCCCACACGGCAGCACCTCGCCACGCACTCCCCGCCTCGCAGCATCGCACCAAGCCACCCTGACACGCTACAGCGCCGCCGCCAGGGCATTTTTGGCGGCACACCGGCGTCCGCAGCGCGCCTCTGCCACGGTCGGCGCCGCCAAAGCCACCTCCGCTCGCCAGCTCGCCCTTGGAGCAGTGCCCACTCGTCTGCTAGCTCCTGCTGTCATCCCCAGCCACGCCACGTTGCCCTGCAAGCTACAGAGAGGCGGTTCGCCGGAGAGCTTATCCGGCCGCCGCGGAACCGACCTCGACGAGCTATAAAAGGAGGCCCCCGAGCTTCCCCGAGCACACAGGCAACCTTAGAATGCTCCCCTAGTTCTCCTATGGCAGCCAATCGACCCGGGGAGGTCTTCTTCCCCACCTCCGGCAACTGCGGCCGCCACCACTGCCCTGGCCAATTCGGCACCACCAGGGCCTCCCCCTCTCCGTTCTCTCCACCAAGAGCTTCCTCATCCTCCCGTGAACCTTTCCCTCTACTCGATTTCGATCGGGGCTCACTGCGGGAGAATTTTCACTCCGCCCCCGAAGCCTCCTCCGCCGCGAAGCTCGCCGCCGGCAGCTCCCTCCGTCCCCACCGGCCTGGCAACCACCGGGAGGACCGCACTGGAGTAGCGCATCCATCCCCTCCCTCGGGGCCCCGCGAAGAGCTGCCAGTTACCGGCGACGATCGCCTGAGCTCCGCCTCCGCTCGGGACAGGGGAAGGAGGGGGAAAGAGAGACTAGTCAAACCTGACTAGTGGGACTCTCTGGACCCACTGTCAGCGACCCCGTGCGTGTCCACGTGGGATTAAGTGAAGGCGTAATCCCCCCAGTACGTTTCCCCCGCTCCGAAAGCGTATTCCCCTCCGAAATGTTTTCTTTTCTGTTTTATTTAAAATAACAGATTTTGACCAGAACTTTGACTGGCTATAACTTTTTAAATACAACTCCAAATGAAATGATTCTTTTTCCTACCTCTCTCAAATTTCACCTAGTTTATTTTAAGATTTATTTGAAAATTTTTCAGAACAACTTTTGGTGCTGTTTTTATTTTGTGTGTTAATTCTTTTATATTGCTAAAATAGGATTTTTGAAGAGAGGAGAAATGTTTCAAGTTTTGGAGTGCACCCTGCCTTTCCACACATTGAAGGCAAGCATTCTGAACCCCGACATAATATTTTTGTGTGTTCGATGACACGTTCATAACATCACCTCACTTTGGAGAAACTTGTTATTTCATGTGATATGATCATATGCATGGGTGCATGTTATAGATTTCCATGCTATTGGAAATGGACACACTTGGTGATGATAATCACCCTCATGTGCCTTGCATGCATACCGGCAGGAACCCGGGAAAACCTCTGCCTTGGGTAGGCATGAGTTTGTCGCCGGTCTCCGTCGGGACGGTTATGTCTGGTATGGCATGGCAAGGTGATATGAGTGGTGACTCTGTTGGATGAAATATATTCGTTATACTAATCATGCAGGGAATACTTAAACCTCCTGAGTCGACCGTAGATCGAGTCTTGTGCCAGTAACCCCCATACTTGTTTCGTACTACCACTCGTCTCTACAGCAAGTAGAGTACGGTTCAGTAAGTTGTCAACCACTTTCTAGCACACACCGTACAGAGAGGCCATGGTGGAAGATACCGGTTGTAGCTGGTAGGCAGGCCACCTGGTCCGGGGGCATGGGTGTTTCCGCTTGGGACCGAGAGGGGAGGCCACCCCTTAGAGCGCGCGATATAAATTTGATCCCATGCTACGCGAGGTTGTAGCCTCTCCACTTAGAGTTTGCTTAACAGGTGTCGTGGGTGATTCCAGACACGTGTGAGTTAAGCTGGTGTGTGGAAGTTAGGTGTGTTTTCAACAAAAAGACCGTAGACGGAATTAGTCCCGATGGACTAAAGAAATCCGTTACTCGTGGGTAAAGAGTACACCCTCTGCAGAGAATAAACCTATTCGAATAGCCGTGTCCATGGTTAAGGATTACAGTCTGGGATGGGTCAGGTGTCGGTCTTAGTGTCGGTCTTCGGAGGTGAAACTGTTAACCAGAACTGGAACTACTACCTGTGACTTGTGATAATTATGATTATTATTATTGTTAACTAACCCGTGATATTATTGTTATTATCGAGTATCTCTGGGATGGTTCTACCTCCGGGATATTCATTATGATTGTTTATTTTAAAGCCCTTTATGTGGTGTCGCTCAGACGCCCGACTGTGGCATTTCTTTTAAAGCCCTTTATGTGGTGTCGCTCAGACGCCCGACTGTGGCATTTCTTTTAAAGCCCTTTTTGTGGTGTCGCTCAGACGCCCGACTGTGGCATTTCTTTTAAAGCCCTTTTTGTGGTG
>NC_041381.1:655265484-655274244 GCF_002162155.2 Triticum dicoccoides
TGTCGCTCAGACGCCCGACTGTGGCTTTTCTTTTAAAGCCCTTTATGTGGTGTCGCTCAGACGCCCGACTGTGGCATTTCTTTTAAAGCCCTTTATGTGGTGTCGCTCAGACGCCCGACTGTGGAATTTCTTTTAAAGCCCTTTATGTGGTGTCGCTAAGACGCCCGACTGTGGCATTGCTTGTTATTTGTTTCATAAATTTTAATACTACCATGTTATTGCATTTTTATAAATAACTTGCTTGCACGCATCAGAGTTTCATTTATCTTTTGTGACTGACGTCATGAGCACAAAATATTTTCAGCACATCATTGTTATATTATACCTGTGTTCATAATATTTGCGAGTACATTCAAAGTACTCACTGGCTTGTCCCTGGCTATTGTCTTGGCCAGATTTTCTTGCACGGAGAGGAGCGACGCGATGCCAGCCCCAGAACCCACACAATGGAGATAGCAGCCTCGCGAAGATAGGAGTTAACCTGGTCAGCTGTTCCTGTGGGAATTGGAGTCCCATAGACACTGATGATCCACAAACCGCTTCCGCCATCAATCACTAGAAACCATTTGTTGTACTCACAGGCCAGAATGGTCTTGTACTACATATGTTGTATTCTGCTTGGAATTTCTGTATCAAGTTGGAGCCTCATCAGCTAACAGTAATCCTGGGGCTGATGAGCACGACGGTCTTTTCTGGAAATTTATAACCCGGAAAACCGGTCGTGACAGACTTGGTATCAGAGCCAGGCTGACCATTGGCTAATCCTATCTTAGCCAGGTCAATAAATTTAGGCAAACCAACCCACCAAACCATAACCAAACCCCAGCCAAGCTTCTCGTGCAAGATAGCCACACAGTGACCCAACACCTTTTGGCAGTAGGTGCCCAACCTATCAACCTAACCTGTCGCTCATGCGCCAGTGACCGGCCCCTAAGTAGTCCTTTCTCGCAAGCGTGTGAAGGAAGACTCCGTCCCCTTTTTCCTATAAAAAGGGGCACACTAGTCCCAAGACAGCACATCACAGCCTCTACCCCAAACCGAGCCACAATGCCTAGCCCTGTCGTGCACAATGAAACCACAGCAACCAACCTTGGAGGTTTTGTGACCATACTCGCAAACCTCACCCGTCGTGCCTATGCGTTAGAGGAGCCACCAGAATATGTTGTGTACCAAGGACCCATGAGCGGTGAAGACCGTCAATTTTGGGCCACTGTGCACATCTACGGTAGGGGACTGTCACCCGAGCGCCCCTACAGGTTCACCGGAAGAACAACTTCCTTTGAGCCACAAGCCATCCAGCTAGCCGCTCGAGAAGCTATAGTTCATCTCAGGCACTTGTCGCCCAGAGTAAACTGTCGCTCGTTCCACTACTACCCCAGACGTGAAGGGTATGGTAGACCACCCCAAGTTGCCAACAGAGATCACGAGACGGACCCCGCATTGTTGCACCTAGTGCGCTATGTAAGTGCACTAGAGGAACTGTGCGATCAAATCACTATTGATTTAATTGCAGCTCGTGGAGAGCTGGTTCGTCGAGCCCCGGCGAGAGAAGAAAACGAGCCCAACGCCGACAACCCAGTCGTGCTGTTTGGACAACCGATCGAGACCCCGAGATCAGCTCCAGCCATCAGCCGAGATGCTTTGATGACCCCAGAAGTGCTTCATCGCCTTTTGGGAGCACACTCCAACGAGGTTGTGGCCAACAATCCCCGCGATGGTCATCATCACTACCCCGACCCTGCAGTTCCTCCGCCATCTCCGGCTAATCCCGGCAGTGAGACACGTGGAGAAGCCTCGACATCCACCAGGCGCGCCCGTTTAGACATTAATGAGGTAGACTAAGCCGTACGAGTAGTACCGAGTCTCAGTGTATCCTCACTTTGTAATCGTGCGACCGTGTATATTAACGCAACCTGTCGTTGTGCCTCTGTTTTAATAGTGGCCTTGCATTTTTGGTCAGCGCATAGTTGCATATTTTTCCAGGCACAACTACCAAAACCAACCCGACGACAACCACAGTAACACGTCTCTTTATGAGATATGTGTATCTTTGACACTGACCTGACCTTTGGAGCTAAGCTGGCAAATTTATTACCTTTCACCACGGTAAAACGATCCGGCTCCATTGCTATATAAAGGCCACCTTGTGACCTTACCCAGCAACCCTCACTTTGTGCACCACACTCACAACTTTTTCCTGTCATGCCGAGCCCCAGCATTCATCTGAGAACCCCAGATGCAACCCCAGGTAGCTTTGTCAAAATATTGTGGGATTTTACCCGCAGTACCATGGGTTCTACCCAGCCACCTCAGTACGAGCTGTTCAAATCAAGGATCACCCCATCCACCTCGGAATATTGGGCAGCAGTACACATTCCTCCTGTAGACCCCAACCAAGATCCAACGGAAGTTTCCTTCGTGGGGAAATCTATGCCAACCCCACACTTGGCCATAGAAGCTGCTGCGAAAGAAGCGATTGCTCGCCTTCGATCCGCAGTACCCTATGCCCGCGAACGAGGATATTATTACTTTCCGAGCCGTGCAGCACCCGGAGAAGTAACATCTTTTCCCGGTGGACGCATTGAGAGAGACCCAGTGCTAGCCAACCTTATCCAGTACATCATTGCTCAAGAGCATTTGAACCAGCGAGTGATGGATTATCTCCAGAGCCTCGCAGATTTAAGTCCTCAGATTGCCATCGGCAGATCACTGAGACCCGACCCGGAGAGACGCATACATCGACTGGTCAATCCACTGCCTCCGATAGAAGAGGAGTGTATCCCAGTACCAGAGACATTTTATCAGGACCCCGTCCAGTTGCCGTTTCCATTTTAGAACATCGCTGCGGTGTTCATTATTGCAACATTTATTTATGTGTGTGACTTATGTGTGATACCCTGAGTTTGTACGACGAGTCAATTATTTGGCTTCTACTAATGTGTGTAGTTTTTGTTGTGCTTTATGCTCCTTTAAATTAACTGTTTTTCCCTCGCAAAATCCTGGAGTGAGATTTCTTTTCCCTGAGTTGCTACACCTGCCCCTTCTCACGACGTGGATTATTTAATTTCACACAGCACCACGCAGCAGACTCACAACCATAATCATTCGGACACATACACTGTTTGCAAAACTTTGCAACAGTGTTGCATCCAGCTAATCACCCCCTAACAACAGTTAGCACCCGGCACACCCCATCTACTCCTCATGATCACCACCACCGCGGAGAGCCAACACCAGAGCCGCAGCGTCGCGACACTCGTCGAGGATCATCGCACACAGGAGCACAGAAAGCCCCAGTAGGGTCGCCAGCCCTCCAAATATCAGGATCACAAACCAGTCCGGCATCGCCTCCGCCATTAGAGCCTCACCCGAGCTTCTCTAAGCAGTAATGAAGAAAGAAGGAGGAGGAGAAGTGAGGCCAGGTGTGAGGAAGAAGAGAGAGGCACCCCGGCCGTTTTTATAGCTCGAGCTCGGTGTACGGTGGGCGAAGTCCACCAACGCCGCTCGTCGCCGATCGCCGGTGTTCGGAGTCGAATCTGCGAGCAGTGCCGAAGCGCGCTGGCCCGCGAGGTGAGTGCACGCTGCACCGGCAGCTAGCACGCCGCGCACTACCACGGTATGTCCTAGATGCCCTATGCGCTAGGCATAGCCGGTGGAGAAAGCGCGAGAAAGCGCGCGGGAGAGAGGAAGAAGAGAGAACTAGAGGGAGAAGAGGAGACTGACAGTGGACCCCGGGTCCGCCTGTCAGCCAGAGGGAGCACTGTGCTCTCGAGTACGACCAGCGTATATCTAAATTTAGGAGTTATTCTAAATTTATATCCAGCGTAGAAATCTCACGATTTTGTCCCGAACCGTAGACTCTTCCACGCAGCACCAGTTTTCACATTGTGATTTTTTTCACCACTTATTGCCCTCTCACTAAAGCCACATCTTTATTGCGTAATATTTTCTTAACACAGCTTTTAACAAATCTCGAGGACGAGATTTTTTTTCGTAAGGGGGGTAGTATTGTAACACCCCAAAAATTTAACCAGGTTTTAGTTATTAAAATTTTTGCCAGGAATTTAAAACTTTGAATTTCGGAGCTCCATTTTGATTGTTTAAATCATCTCCTTCCCTGTTATGATGAGTTTTTCCCAAAGAGAAAACTTTTCAAATATGTTATTGGACTTGTTTAACCTCTCAAGAAAAACTTTCCTTTTATCAGTATAACTAATTAACTAATTTAATTGCTTGATCTTTATTTTCTTGAAGAATGGATTTTCAAGGTTAAATGACCTTATTTGAACTACAACCATTTGATAAATTCACTTAAAATTCCAACCAAAATTTGGAGATGTCATGTGATGTTTTTAAATCACTTTTGTACAAAAACATCTTTATTTTATGTAATATTTTGAGCTCTACGGCAAATTTTGTTCTCTGGTCCAGTGGGCAATTTTGCACTACAACTCCTTTAAATAATTCTTTCTAGCCTCCACCAAAATTATGGGATGATGGTAATGGCCTAAGATTCCACATTATGCAAAAACCTCGTGCTATTCTTTGAAAAATTTGAGTGAATCAACCTCATTTTCATTCTGGTCCAGCCCTGTGATTTCTACTGCAACCCTATTTATTTTTGCTCCAATGATCTTGTGTTTTCTCCTACTGGTAGACAGCCCTACCAAACCCCTAAATCCAGGAGCATGCAACCCTTGGACTAATTTTCGTTCATGAAATAATGTCATTTATTTCCTGTCCAGAAATGTAGTTTTGCAAAACTTGCACTAACAAGTTTCTGCTTTTGGCAAACTAACCTCACCACCCTCCTGTACATCTAAAGAGACCCCAACCTGGAAGTTTTGGCTACCCCAAGAGATGCCTAGGTGCATGTGGCATTCTATCGAGCACCCTGTAGCATGACCAGTTTTGACATGAGTTTTGGCATTGCACTGTGAGCTTGCACCTCTGATCAAACTAGCATGTCCACTAGACTCCCAGTTGCTCCTAACCTCGATCTGGTAAACCCCAACCTCACCTGCGACCTGTAGCATGCCGCGGCATTGTGTCGAGCATATTCCGTGCGTGCACTGGACGCGCCCAGAGCGCGCGTATTGCACGATGTCGCGCCCGAGCCGACACGCTGCCCCCCCTGGCTTTGGCCCACACGGCAGCACCTCGCCACGCACTCCCCGCCTCGCAGCATCGCGCCAAGCCACCCTGACACGCTACAGCGCCGCCGCCAGGGCATTTTTGGCGGCACACTGGCGTTCGCAGCGCGCCTCTGCCACGGTCGGCGCCGCCAAAGCCACCTCCGCTCGCCAGCTCGCCCTTGGAGCAGTGCCCACTCATCCGCTAGCTCCTGCCGTCATCCCCAGCCACGCCACGTTGCCCTGCAAGCTACAGAGAGGCGGTTTGCCGGAGAGCTTATCCGGCCGCCGCGGAACCGACCTCGACGAGCTATAAAAGGAGGCCCCCGAGCTTCCCCGAGCACACAGGCAACCTTAGAATGCTCCCCTAGTTCTCCTATGGCAGCCAATCGACCCGGGGAGGTCTTCTTCCCCACCTCCGGCAACTGCGGCCGCCACCACTTCCCTGGCCAATTCGGCACCACCAGGGCCTCCCCCTCTCCGTTCTCTCCACCAAGAGCTTCCTCATCCTCCCGTGAACCTTTCCCTCTACCAGATTTCGATCGGGGCTCACTGCGGGAGAATTTTCACTCCGCCCCCGAAGCCTCCTCCGCCGCGAAGCTCGCCGCCGGCAGCTCCCTCCGTCCCCACCGGCCTGGCAACCACCGGGAGGACCGCACTGGAGTAGCGCATCCATCCCCGCCCTCGGGGCCCCGCGAAGAGCTGCCAGTCGCCAGCGACGATCGCCTGAGCTCCGCCTCCGCTCGGGACAGGGGAAGGAGGGGGAAAGAGAGACTAGTCAAACCTGACTAGTGGGACTCTCTGGACCCACTGTTAGCGACCCCGTGCCTGTCCACGTGGGATTAAGTGAAGGCGTAATCCCCCTAGTACGTTTCCCCCGCTCCGAAAGCGTATTCCCCTCCGAAACATTTTCTTTTCTGTTTTATTTAAAATAACAGATTTTGACCAGAACTTTGACTGGCTATAACTTTTTAAATACAACTCCAAATGAAATGAATCTTTTTCCTACCTCTCTCAAATTTCACCTAGTTTATTTTAAGATTTATTTGAAAAATTTTCAGAACAACTTTTGGTGCTGTTTTTATTTTATGTGTTAATTCTTTTATATTGCTAAAATAGGATTTTTGAAGAGAGGAGAAATGTTTCAAGTTTTGGAGTGCACCCTGCCTTTCCACACATTGAAGGCAAGCATTCTGAACCCCGGCATAATATTTTTGTGTGTTCGATGACACGTTCAAAACATCACCTCACTTTGGAGAAACTTGTTATTTCATGTGATATGATCATATGCATGGGTGCATGTTATAGATTTCCATGCTGTTGGAAATGGACACACTTGTGATGATAATCACCCTCATGTGCCTTGCATGCATACCGGCAGGAACCCGGGAAAACCTCTGCCTTGGGTAGGCATGAGTTTGTCGCCGGTCTCCGTCGGGACGGTTATGTCTGGTATGGCATGGCAAGGTGATATGAGTGGTGACTCTGTTGGATGAAATATATTCGTTATACTAATCATGCAGGGAATACTTAAACCTCCTGAGTCGACCGTAGATCGAGTCTTGTGCCAGTAACCCCCATACTTGTTTCGTACTACCACTCGTCTCTACAGCAAGTAGAGTACGGTTCAGTAAGTTGTCAACCTCTTTCTAGCACACACCGTATAGAGAGGCCATGGTGGAAGATACCGGTTGTAGCTGGTAGGCAGGCCACCTGGTCCGGGGGCATGGGTGTTTCCGATTGGGACCGAGAGGGGAGGCCACCTCTTAGAGCGCGCGATATAAATTTGATCCCATGCTACGCGAGGTTGTAGCCTCCCCACTTAGAGTTTGCTTAACATGTGTCGTGGGTGATTCCAGACATGTGTGAGTTAAGCTGGTGTGTCCAAGTTAGGTGTGTTTTCAACAAAAAGACCGTAGACGGAATTAGTCCCGATGGACTAAAGAAATCCGTTACTCGTGGGTAAAGAGTACACCCTCTGCAGAGAATAAACCTATTCGAATAGCCGTGTCCATGGTTAAGGATTACAGTCTGGGATGGGTCAGGTGTCGGTCTTAGTGTCGGTCTTCGGAGGTGAAACCGTTAACCAGAACTGGAACTACTACCTGTGACTTGTGATAATTATGATTATTAATATTGTTGACTAACCCGTGATATTATTGTTATTATCGAGTATCTCTGGGATGGTTCTACCTCCGGGATATTCACTATGATTGTTTATTTTAAAGCCCTTTATGTGGTGTCGCTCAGACGCCCGACTGTGGCATTTCTTTTAAAGCCCTTTATGTGGTGTCGCTCAGACGCCCGACTGTGGCATTTCTTTTAAAGCCCTTTATGTGGTGTCGCTCAGACGCCCGACTGTGGCATTTCTTTTAAAGCCCTTTATGTGGTGTCGCTCAGACGCTCGACTGTGGCATTTCTTTTAAAGCCCTTTATGTGGTGTCGCTCAGACACCCGATTGTGGCATTTCTTTTAAAGCCCTTTATGTGGTGTCGCTAAGACGCCCTACTGTGGCATTGCTTGTTATTTGTTTCATAAATTTTAATACTACTATGTTATTGCATTTTTATAAATAACTTGCTTGCACGCATCAGAGTTTCATTTATCTTTTGTGACTGACGTCATGAGCACAAAATATTTTCAGCACATCATTGTTATATTATACCTGTGTTCATAATGTTTGCGAGTACATTCAAAGTACTCACTGGCTTGTCCCTGGCTATTGTCTTGGCCAGATTTTCTTGCACGGAGAGGAGCGACGCGATGCCAGCCCCGGAACCCACACAATGGAGATAGCAGCCTCGCGAAGATAGGAGTTAACCTGGTTAGCTATTCCTGTGTGAATTGGAGTCCCATAGACACTGATGATCCACAAACCGCTTCCGCCATCAATCACTAGAAACCATTTGTTGTACTCACAGGCCAGAATGGTCTTGTACTACATATGTTGTATTCTGCTTGGAATTTCTGTATCAAGTTGGAGCCTCATCAGCTAACAGTAATCCTGGGGCTGATGAGCACGACGGTCTTTTCTGGAAATTTATTACCCGGAAAACCGGTCGTGACACCCTGCTCCCTCGTCGCCCCTGCCACCCTCGTCCGCTCCTCGTCACCCCTACTCCCTCGTCGTCCATCCTCTCTGTAAGCCCCACACCCCTCCCACTACTAGGGAAATGCTTATAGGTAGACATTTAGCAATAGCGTTGGTTATATACCCCACGCTACTGCTACTTAGCAGTAGTGCCGGCCAAAACCAGCGCTGCAAGCGCATGTTAGCAGTAGCGCGTGATTTCCCGGCTAGCGCTGCTGTTAATGGGCCACGCACTCGGCCCCATGTTGCAGCTTTAGATATAGCGCTGGGCCTCCTCCCCCACACCGCTGCTAAGCCCACCTCTTCTTCCTCCCTATTCCGGCCCGCGCGTGCGCCCCTCTCTCTCACTCACTCTCACACTCACATGCTCACACTCACAGACTCGATCCCTCAATCCCCCGCTTCGGCCGCCGCCCCCGTGTCCTACGCCGGCCGCCCTCCCTCGCGCGGGCCCTCCTCCCCCGCCGGCCGCCCTCCCTGCGGCGGCCCTCCTCCCCCGCCGGCCACCCTCTCCTGCGGCGGCCATCCTCCCCCCCC
>NC_041381.1:655274307-655288086 GCF_002162155.2 Triticum dicoccoides
CGCGCCGGCCCTCTTCCACCGAGAGGTACTGCTCCCTCCTTCCTCCTCCTCCTCCTCCCTCCCTCCCTAGTTATAATTATTAGAGAGTAGTTATTTTGAATCCTTTATAGTTGAAAAAATGTAGGTTCTTAGAATAATGTAGGTTATGATCAAATCCTAGCTAGGACAGATTAGGTAGTATGAACCCTAGTTAATTTGTATGAACCCTAGGTTTTAATAGCTAGGTTTTAAAATTAGGACAGAAATTTATCTAGGTTTTTAATTAGGTGTAGTTAATAGAATTTAGGTGTTTTAGGTGTATTTAACATAATTCTAGGTGTTTTAGTTGTTTTAGGTGTAGTTAACAAATTCTAGGTATTTATTTAGTTAAAGCAATTGTTGTTATTTTTTTAGTTAAAGCAATTTTTCCTGTTATATGCAAATTTGCAGTGGACATGTCATATTTTGACCATGTCACATTTTGGACATGTCATATTTTTCTGAGTGGCCTATGTTTTGCCAGAATGTCGATTCGTTTACGTTATGGAAAATTTCAGGCACTCGATATGTCCTGCTTTTACCAAAGGTCATGTCGAATTTTGCTAAGTGTTTATTAATTTTGTTTTCATAATTAAGCATTTGTTCTCGATGTCGACGATGGCTGGCCCGCATCCTCGTCGTCGACTCGGCGGAGGGGCTTGCTTGATTATAGGGGCCATGTCTGGGACTGGGCTCCGCCTGGCTGGTACTTGGAGGTGCTACCTTCCGGGGTGCGCAGCTTGGTGAGGAGGCAGCCCGTCGTTGACCCGGACCTTATTTGGTGGCGGTCGTGTGGGCCAGTGATGGTGGGGAGGTTTTTGTCCACCGTAGAGGTGGTATCTCACCGTGTCAGCGAGGAGGATGAGCACGTCCGTCGCTACATGGTTGCGTTGGAGGGCAGGCCCGACAGTACCTGGATGGTTCTTCAGGGATCTCACTGGAGCTATGATCCTGTGGTGGTTCCTTCTCTTTGGGTGTCCACTGCCCGCGCTGATACCCGTCGTTCGCTAGGGTTCTAGCTGTATTAGTGATGTTATATGTATGATACTATTCGAGATGTATTAGTGATAATATTCGACGATGTACGGACGCAAGAGATGATTTAGTTTTCTTATTGAATGCATGCTAATTTGAATACTAATTTGTTTTATGATTTAGTTTGCTTATTGAATGCATGTCTGTTTCAACTATATGAACATAGGAAATGTCTGACGATGATAGCGAAAGGGAATTCGGTATGTGTGAATACTGCGAAGACGAGCGCGGCCAGTGCGACATGCCTCACCTAGTTGGTGGTAGGCGCTTCAGCATCAAGCTGGATGAGAACTTCGAAGTGCATACAGTAAGTCACAACGACAAGTCTTTTTTCATAATTAAGCATGACTTCTGCTTCAACTTATATTTTTTTTACTATTCTACTAGCGTATCCCCTGCCATGCAAGAATATATGTCTTGGATAAGATTGGTTTCAGTACTATGGAAACTATGGAGGTAAAACGAGTTAACTTGAGGACCGAGCATGGTTATAGTTTTCTCACAAAATTATACAATACAGACACCTACACCCATTTTGAATGCAAACAATGGAGAGCACTATGCAAGGCTTATGCATTTGAGCCTGATATGCTTATCACCTTTGATATTCGTCCGGAAGATGATATTGAAGATAATATCGACATCTCGGTCGATGTGTAGACGCCTCTAGTTCCACCTTTATGTAAGTTTCTGAACCATATTTATGTCTTGGATATTGTTTATTCAAAAATAGTTGACAACTAATTTATATTGTCAGCTTATTTCCATTCAAGCAAACATGTCCGGCGTTTGGTAGACATGACTTACTACTGTCTCGGGGCTGAACTAAACTGCGAGGAGACAAGTCATTATATTTCATGGCTTGAGGATCTTCATACTGTCAAGACAAATTATTTTCCTGGACTTAGAAATGTTAGTACTCACATCAATAGTGTTCGTATTGAACTACGGTCACATCTATTTAGGAAAGATGGTAAGATTTTTACTATTTGTCCTCAGTGCATCTTTTGCATACATTATTTTTTAAGCTAAACTTCATTGCTAAGTATGTTACTATGATGTTCTTCAACAGGGACTCCCGACGATAGTTGTGCCTCAGTGGATCGAAGCTAAAGGTCGCATGTCCATAGTTAGCATACGACCAAGACTTCCTACATTGCACATTAGTGCATTCAGGATTTCTAGAAGCGAGCAAGTCTTAATAGTCAAAGACTGGAACAAAATTGTGAAGGATCGCAGAGAAGTACTAGGGGGCAGCAATCAGAAGCGTAGCCCACAATTAGGAGACAGGTTCATTTGCATGCTTCAATATGATGAATCAGGAGCACTCCACATGTTCTATGCTATTTTACCTGAGAGAGAGCAACATGAGTGATTAGCTAGCTAGAATGAATTTCAAGAGGATGATGATGTGCTACACTATGTAGCTATGATCATTAGACAATGTTGGTGGTAATGACTAGCTATGATGATTATTAGCTAGTGTCGGTGGTAATTTTCCCTTACTTGCAACTCCTATGCTGAATTAGAGGCTATGTTGATGCTACTACTAATCATTGTTGGTGAAGCAAATGCATCTAAATTTCCATCCATGAATACTACATTTGATTTTTTAATTTCTAATTAATTAGCTGTAGCGTGGGGTGGAGAAAGAAGCGCTACTAGTACATACGATAGCAGTAGCGTGTGTGTGGAGGAAGCAGCGCTACTAGTACTTAGCATATCTGCAGCGTGGGGTAGAAAATGCGCTACTGCGAATATTTAGCTGTAGCGCCATAGCAGTACCGCCGGCACCCACGCTACTGGTATGCAAAAAACCCACGCTACTGGTAAGGTTTTTCCTAGTAGTGTCCCTCTTGGTTAATTAACTTAGGTGAATTTAGTTCATTAGGTTAACTAAGTGAACTAAGTGAACTAGCTAGGTTAATTTAGGTAAAGTAACTAGGTTAGGTAACTAAGTGAACTAGCTAGATTAATTTGGTTTACTAACTAGGTTAATTAGATGTTTTTAGATGTTTGGTTAACTAATTTGGTTAACTAACTAGGTTAGGTAACTAAGTAGATGTTAATTAGGTTAGGGCAGTAGTGGTACTGTTAATTAGATGTTTTTTTAGTTAGGTAAGTAAGTTAGGTAACTAAGTAGACGTTAATTTAGGTTAATTTGGTTAACTAACTAGGTTAGGTAACTAAGTACATGTAGATTAGGTTAGGGCAGTAGTGGTACTAGTAGATGTTAATTAGATGTGTTTTAGTTAGGGAAGTAGGGTTTTACTAGGTTAATTAGGTGAAGTTAAATAAATGACCTAAATGAATGAAATTAGTAGTTAACTGAATTTTTAGGACAAATTTGTATATGCTTGAGTACTTAACTAAATATTATTTTTAGGACAAACTTGTATATGCTTAAGTAGTTAACTAAATATATTATAGGGTTGTATATATAGTTGCTTAAGTACTTATATAGTTGTTCTGCACCCAATGTATGCTCAAGTAGTCGTATAATTCCTATGGTTCATCAATGGGTGCTTAATTAGTTGTAGATGCTTAAGTAGCTAGCTAGGGTTCATCTAATTAGTTAGTACTTATAGATGCTTAAGTACTAGGGCAGTAGGGTTAGGGTAGTACATAGGACATAATTTGAATTGAGTTCTAGGGTTCATAATTTGAAATTTGTGTAGATTTTCTTGAAGTGTGAAACATTGAAGTGGTCATGATATATGAAAATTCCTCGATTGTGCCCAAGTGGCCTTTTGTTGTTTCCAGGGAATGAAGCCGAGTGACCTATGTTTTGCTGGAATGTTGATTCATTTCCGTTCCAGCAAATTTCAGGTGCTTGATTTGTCCACTTTTTAGCAAAGGTCATGCCGAAATTTTCCATGAATTTCGGGATGACTTGTGCTACAAACTAGGACATATCGAGTGCCTGGGATTTGCCGCACCGGGAAGGAATCAACATTCCTGCAAAAGATAGGCCTTTTTTATGTTATTATTCATTTTATAGTCTAGAATTAATTGACTAGATTTAATCATAGGAAACATGGCTAGCAACGATGAAGGACAGAGTTCTGGTGATTGCGACGACGTCTACCTAGCGGCAGACGAATATTTGAACCTTGGGAATGATCAACGGTTGTTGTTGCTGGGCCCACCTATCACATCCGAGACTGACATCAAGACCGGCGCCGAGACTGGTATTGAGACCCAGACCGGCACCGAGACCGGCAAATCCATAGAACCGAAACCAAAGAGGAGATGTCGATGCCCAAACCAGCTCCTCACTACTAGACTAGTGGTCACGGAGGTGGACGATGGCAATTTTGAGCCAAAACTGCCTGTGGAAGCGCGCTCCTGCTACGACAATCAAATAGGCTGCATGTGTGCCACCATCAATGATGAGAAACTAAAGAAGAGGCCAGATATGAAGCACTCCCTCCTAACCCTGCTGCACCAGATATTCTTGTTCCCGGGCCGGGATGAAATCCAATATACTGATCCACAAAAAGACCCAACAATGAAGAAGATAAACAAACGTGCCATGACTAAGTTTAGCGACGCGTTGGACGCCTAGAAAGTAAGGGTGAAATGCGCCATCAACAAAAAGGAACCCTACTCCGAGATTCTAAAGGATAATCCAACAATCACGGAAGAGCAGTTTCAAATATTCAAGGCAACTTGCGATGCCGAAGATGCCAAAAAAGTTGAAGTACATGAAGGGGCTTCAACAGAGGAACATGGGGTGCCACCACCTCGGAAGCCATGGTTACGCGGGGAAGAGGTCCATATGGGCCAAGGAGGACACGAAACGCGAAAGTCTGGGC
This sequence comes from Triticum dicoccoides, assembly GCF_002162155.2. Taxonomy (NCBI): domain Eukaryota; kingdom Viridiplantae; phylum Streptophyta; class Magnoliopsida; order Poales; family Poaceae; genus Triticum; species Triticum dicoccoides. The sequence goes on from NC_041381.1 coordinate 655,279,179, forward strand.
ATCCTAGACCCCTTGGTGGAGTTCACCGTCCTGCAGGAGTATGACGTCCTCAGGGCTCGGTACCGTTGGGACCCAGTCAAGAAGGTTTTCGAGACGGGCCCGGTCACGACGGAGTTCATGAGACTGCTGGTAATTTTAGTTTTTGATCAATTCGACTGCACGTTTAGTCATATTTGTAAATGATTCTTGTTCCTTTTGCAGAGAGAGCAACACAGGATTGCGGCTGAAAGCAACTCGCCGTCTGAGGCGTTGGCGAGTCTCAAGTGGGACACCCCATTCAACCGGGCGTTGAACATATTGAAACAACTCCCGATGGACACTCGGCCGTCGTATGGACGCGTGCACGGTGTCAGAGATAGCGCCACATGGAAGAAGTACTACGGTGAGACCACGGAGGAGAGAAAGGAAAGACGGAGGTTAACTGAAGAAAACATCGACAAGAAGGTTGAGATTGCAGTTCAGAAGAATTCAGCTAAGACAATTGCAACAGCCGTAGCTGCCGCAAAACAGGAGCTGGCAGCTACATGTGGTGTCCTGGTTCCGGCTATCGTCAGTTGGAGCAGGGAAAATCCAGAAAACAATGCAACGGACTTTCCCCTTGCCGACTTCTTCGGGAGCAGCTCGACTAGCGTTTCACCTGCACCTGCACCAGCACCTGCTCCTGCACCGGCTCCCGTACCTGCTCATAGCAGCCCGTCCTCCATCTCGGGCGTGCTCGGTGGTGCTTCGTCTTTGGCTGAGCTCGACGCCCTCACGGTACCTAACACATCGACCATCTTCAATAAATGTATAATCTCCCATTTCCATTGCCTTTCGGATGTCTCACACCGCAGACATGTCTTTGCAGGCCGACGCCCCATGCACCATATTGTACGACATCAACGGCCAGAAGGTGGACGTGGGGAAGGCGACGATAATGAAGCCGAAGGAACAATTGTTCCACAACCTGTCGATCCCCCCTTACGTCTTCAAGGTTTCCGTGGCCAGTGTCAAACCGGGCCACGAGAATTTGGCTCCTCCAGTACTAGGGGGAGATGACGACGAGACCTCGTGGTGGCTTGGCGAGACGTGGGTCCTATTGTGGCCAAAGAGTCCGCTTCATTTGGAGGCGGCCAGGAGCACACCCACGACCACGCAGCCTCCGCAAGGTATGAACATCAGCACCCCACCTACCCAATTAGCGTCGTCTGTCGTGCTGGGTGATAGCGGACGGGGCGAGGAATAGGCTCCATTAGTTGCTGATGATGTCACCATAGATGAGGATGAGGACGAAGATGACACTCAACAGTATCTCAATACTGGCGCCATTGATGACGGAGGATTGATGGCTCAGCAGTATGAGTACTCAGCGTTTGAGCATCATGAGTCGGTGCCTGAATTGCCGCCTCAGAGCCTGAACGTACTATAGAAGACCTTCCATCAAAGAAGCATCGGAAGAGAGCGAGGAAAGGCAACAATAAAGTTGCTGCTATGATCCAACCGTCTTCGCAGCCTCGGGCTCAAGACCGTATACCTGTCCGCGGTGCGGCGAAATACCATATCCCCGGTGAACCAATCCTACCTAAGGCATCGGTACAGGCCTTACACAGGAATCTAAGGAGACTTCATGACGATATGCTGGAGAGAGAGAAAAGCCTAATCGCCTCAAAAAATCCAAGATACCCACTCTACGTGGTTAACGTGCCATGGAAAAGGTTGTACGTTGACTCATTCCCCGCGGAGAAGTTCTTCCTTTGATTTGATTACCTCTTCAACATGTTCACTTGAAGAAGCTGGATATTACGTTTGTCCGCCTTTATGCCTTGTACATGAACTACATCATCGGGATTGAGCAGATACCTTATATCTGTGTCGCTGACCCGTACTTCATGCACGAGGGCTTCTTGGCAGTCTGCGCAGAGCACCGTCAATACACGAGGGACTACATCGTCGATTTCATGGTCACCAATAAGGACAAGGAGACGATTCTCGTGCCTTATCATCCCCTGTAAGTCATCCACGCGAATATCCTTCCTTCGATTTCAATCATTCATTTGCACGGTGGAGGCTAATGAATTTGAGGTGTACTTATTTTGCGCAGCCACGGGCGCGCCATCCTCATCATCCTTTACCCCCGATACTCCCACGCTCTTTACTTGGACTCGTCGAAGAAAATGAACAAAAAAGATTACATCCACATCAAGTCTGTTCTCGACAGTGCTATCTTTTTCTATGGCGTATGGGGTGGAGAGATCTAGGACAAGAAGAAGAGGAACGACAGGCCCGCCTTCAGCCATAAGACCGACTTCTGCTGCATCTAGCAACCGAGTGATACTCTTAGTGATGGATTCTATGTCCTACACCACATGCTGGAGTACAGACGGGATCAACAGAACCTTCGCATGTCTCCTACATCCGGGGATGCCCATATTCTACAATGGGCAAGGAACGTAGGAGATATCGAGGATCATCGGCTTCGAGCTGAGTTCTATCACATCCAGCGTGAACTTGCCCAAATCATCATGAAGGAGGTCCTTGAAAAAACAGGGTTGTTCTACGAGGAAGGGAAAATGTCGCGGAAAGACGTCCGAACACGCGTAGCCGCTCAATGTCTCGATTTGAATCCTTTCACTAAGCTCGGGGACTATCTCCCTGACTTGGATGGATGGCAGGACATGTTTGAGTGCGATATATGACAATGTGTCCGTTTAGTCCATACTTTCTGTATGATGAAAATTTGAGTTATGCACGATGAAACTTTATTTTTGATGTAATTAAACCGTCCTTCTCGACTAGCAAAGATCACTCTAGTTAGGGCATTTTGGGTACGATGAACTTTGTTATTTATGCTTATGATATGTTGCTTCTTTTTTTGCCAAGTTTGTCTCTTTCTATTGCTCAACTATATATGTTGCATATGATCGACTCATGTGACGATGCAGGTGCATAGATCATCGATGGCGAAGAAGTGCTACGCCAGAAGTATACGACGAGTGGACGGAGTGTCAGGCCCAGGTGTACCAGTTTCCGAGCGACAACAAGTAGTTAGTTTAGTTTTAGCTAGTGCGAGAGAGGGATACGAACTCATGTACTGCATAGTTCCGCTCTCACTCATAGTGATAGCTCTTCTCGTGTATATCATTGTTTAGATGGATGACGATGTAGTTGCAAGAACTTGTATTGCTATTTTCGAGATGATGACGAGAGACCACTTTGTGTTGGATGATGATTATGATGATGACATGATTTGATGCTATGATTACATTTGTATGTGTATGATATGTTAAAGATTATTTTATAAAGCCTGTTCAAATACAAAACAAATATGCAGAAAAAAATAAAAACTAATAAAACTAACAGTAGTGAGGGAAGTAGAGTTAGCAGCAGCACGCTCTTACCAGTAGCGCACCCTATATTAAAGCGCTGCAGATATTAGCAGTAGCGCGTTGTGCTAAAGCTCGCTGCTGCTAGCCATGTATAACAGTAGCGTGGGTAATTAAGCACATGCTACTAATACATGTTAGCTGTAGCGGCCTATCAGTAGCGCGGTGCCCCGCGCTACTGATACACCTAATACGCGCAGTATTGCTAAGCTTTTCCCTAGTAGTGTCACAGGACTCACTCCCGCCTGCTCGATGTGTGGGGGACTACCACCCAACGTCCTGAACCTTCGTGCGTGATTGTTCGGTTTGTTAGGGCGGTGCCACATCAATATTGGGCACTGGGAATTTAGACACCGGCCCTCCTTTTGATTGATATATCCAGGTCCCACGCAGGATGGTGCGGTGTCTGGGCCTTCCTTGGTTGGAGAGCATGCCGTCAAATGACTCACTCCCGCCTGCTCGATGTGGGGAGGACTGCCGCCCGACATCCTTAACCTTCCTGCGTGACTGTTCGGTTTGTGAGGGAGGTGCCACATGAATGTTGTGCACTGGGTATTTAGACACCGGGCTGCCCTTTCGTTGATATATTTGGGACCCACGCAAGTCGGTGCGGTCTCCGGGCCCTCTTGGGGAGCGGGCCATGTGTGCCAGTGCTCAGTTGCACGGTGCCACGTGGAGGAGTGCCCGGGGTCAGGCTCTGTAGATGTATTTGAATCAGTGAATCTCGTTAACAAATTTCGGTGGGATTGCTTTCAGTCCTTGGTAGATCGAGTACGCGTCTCAAAATTTTCTAACAGTGATGAAATGAGATTGAAAGTGCGAGGAAAACTAGGCTAAGCAGAATGTGTGAGAAATAGTGGGAAGGAAAAGAAATACAAGAACTACTTATAAGTCCAACTGACCACTCTAATCATTTCTCGCAATACATATATTTCGTGATCAGTCAGCCGAGTGTATAATATCGGTACTCGGCTTACATCCAGCACCGTCTCGGAGCCGGCGGCGAGTGGGCCACATGGCAGTTACGTTTGCCGTGCTGTACATCGTAAGCCGAGTGCATTTTCGCCCGCCCTTCGGCTTACCTTTTCTTACGCCGAGTGCAATCTTTAAGCCGAGTGCGTAACCGGTGGATCTTCGCCCTACGAAGAAGTAAGCCGAGTGTTCTTTGTTCGTCGTGTGTTAGTTGCAGAATACTCGGCTTACGTTGAAATACGCTGTGAGCCCGTGTTTTAACACTCGGCTTACGGCAATGATACAAGGCAACACATGTGTTTTCCCTGTAGTGAGAGGTGTCATTTGTTAATTTGTCAGGAAATTTGAATGTTGTCAAATTCAACAACAGTCAAATGCTAAATAGACAATTCCTAAATTTAATGCTAGTAAAGATGGACACAATTTCTGACGGACTCCGACACAAGGGGAAATAAAGGGAAACAAGTTGAATGCAAGACAGAGAAAACCCGCTCAGACTGATCGGTCTGGATCAACACTACGGGGCAAAAAACTCTGTCTCAACTAGCTTTAAAAAAAGATCCGTCTCAACTAAACTCGCAATTTGAAGTTACCACAGTTCCAGCAAAAAGAGGTGCACAAGGCCAGCAACAAATTAAAGACCGTTGAAATCACTCCCACACTAGGCGTCCATCTCCTCCTCTTGAGCAGGCTTGTCCGGACCGCCGCTTGTATCATCAGGAGTAGAAGTTTGACCGTGTGCAGCAGCAGCGTCGCAGCCAGGCCCAGGCCCAGGCACCAGGAGATCTGGGACTGGAGGCTCAGACGGAGGGATGGTCTGCATCATCTGTCCCTCAAGGCCTGCATGCATGTCAAATAGTAGTAGGTTTATAGCATGAGTTAATTGGAGGATATACGAAAAAACAAGAGCTCTCGAGCTTCTTCAATTCCTCACCTTGGTCTTCCGGTTTTGCTTCAGCTTCCTCACCTTGGTATTCCGGTTGTTCCTTTGCGCTGGCTTCATCATGGTGCTCACCGTTCTGGTTTGCCGCAGCTCTTTCTCCTTGTTTGTTGGAACGCCGATAAACTGGTTTGGCACCCAAACTCGTGAAGCCCATCTTCCCCAGCTCCGAGTCATTGCTTTTTTCCAGTGTGAGCTGAGCTAGGTTTGGTCGGTCCTTGCGGACATTGGATGAGTCCTGAGGCCATCGCATGGAGCCCTCCAGATTTGCCGTCTCAAGGTATTGGAGGCCATCTACAGTGAAGACGCATTGAGGGATGACATCACCTTGGAGAGTCAAGTCGACAAGGAGACACATGTGCTTAAGAGCACTCTCCAGTGCATCTCCGTGTCTAGCATGATCGATTCCTTTCAACTTGAGTGACCGGAGTTTGGTCATCTTGCGCAGTGGACAGTTGTGTTGCTCCCATTGTCCTTTACCCGGGGGCTTCACACCATGCAGCGTTTGCAGCTCTTCCAGTTCTTCCTCTAGGGTTTCTGGAAGCGTGAGCTGCTTTGCGAGCACATGTCGAAGTGTCTTTATCTTCCAGAAGTCTGGGTCAATCTCCTCGACTTCAGTCCCCCTTATGTCCAGAGTCTGCAAGTTGAGCAGCCCCTTAATGCTGGCCGGCAGCTGCTTGAGGTTCTTGCAGCGAACATATAGGTACCGCAAGTGAATCATTTCTCGGATCCAATGGGGCAAATCACGGAGCCTCAAACCATTCACATAGATTAGACGCAGGAACTTGGATCCACGCAGAAACTTGAGATCATAGAAAGACCGACGATCATTCCTCTCTTCTTCTTCTGTCTCCTGCTCCTCCACGCGGCAAATGAAAGAACGTAGCTTAGGGAGCTTCTTGGTGAACTTGACTTGTTTGCTATCAAAACTGAGGAAAGAGAGGCGGCGAACTGATGGTGACACGAAGACATGATACGTGTCGTGAACCTCAACAAAGCCGGCCTCGCGAACCTCTGACTGCAGCAACACATGGAGGCTTGGGTGGACCTTGATTGACTTAATGTCACCGTCAACCATCTCCAGTGTGTCAACAAGGCATCTCAAGACCAGTTCCTTGAGGTAGCCGTGGCCCACCTCCTCTACGGTCTTGCCCTTTTGCGGTTTGATGAAGCCCTCGCCGATCCACATCCGCACCACCTCGTCAGCATAGAATCCCCTGTTCTTGGAGAAAGCGGCAAAGTAGAGGAAGCAGGACTTGAGGTCGTTGGGGAGATCTTCAAAGCTCGCCCAGAAGACCCTCTCCATCGTCGTGGTTCTTGTGCTGGACAGGTTAACTTGTGTTGGATGAGGGCTCATCTCCCGCTCCATACAATCTGCTTTGCCCTCGTCGTCTTCTGCTTCCATTCCAGGCCCAGGTCGGCCAGGTCTAAGCTGTTGCAGAACAGCTTCCCACTGACCCGGCCTCTCTTTGAATCGAAGGAGTCCGGCAAGAACCACTATTGCCAGAGGATAGCCGCCTGTTATATCGTACACGATCTGGTCGTACTTGCTCTTGGAACCCTCCTCATCTGACTCTGCTTCCTTGAAGGCCCTTGAACGGAATACTTCTCCGCCGCTTCTTTCTTTGTTCATACGGCTCAACTGGTGGATTCCGCTGGTGCTGCCCTCCCTGTTCATGGTATTCGCATGCCATGCCAGCTCTTCATTCTCGCCGTCGAACGTCAGCATCACCCTGCTGCCATTCTTGTCCAGGCAGGCTCTCCTTCACACAGTTGAGCATGGCTTTGGAGCATATGCCACTAAGAACCAACAGGTACCTCTTATTACCAAGAAGGTGACGGATCTTGTCAATTAGTTTACTGCTGGATTCACTTGGCTGGCCACAGTCTGCATTTTCTTCCACAACGCGCTGGTCTTTTTATATGCTCCCAGACTTCTTTGAAGAGAAGATGCGGGGTACATCCTTGTGGCGCAGTGATCCGGATTAAAGGGCGGAACTCCCCAGTGAGCTTTGAAGACATAACTTTTCCAAGTGTTCTCTTTCCAATACCACTTTCCCCAACTATGGAGATGAACATTAGCTGACGTTCTGCTTCCAAGCAGCATTCGCTCAAGATTCTGCACATCAGCGTCAATGCCCACAGAATTCGTGTAGTCATCCCGCCTGTTCATCCAATACTTGTATTAATTAACGCTCAATGATTGGACTAATGCATGCTGGTAAAAAAACTAGAATTAATGTACTAGTAACTACTCCCTCCGTTCCTAAATATAAATCTTTTTAGATGTTCCAATATAGACTACATACTGAGCAAAATAAGTGTAATGGAAGTTACTACAGTAGTTTTCTAATTACATTTAATTTTCCTTGAAAAATTAGATTTGCTGCACAGATTTATGGCGAGGGACTAGTCCTACTTTGCAAAAATACATATACGCGTGTTGTAGCACTCTCTGTGTCTTGCACATTTCCGAGTAAACATAAATAGCACATGAGATATAATCATAGTCTCGTCCATCTTTTTTCTTACTGATCTCTTTGTGGTATCTTAATTTAATTGCAATGTATGATCTCACTCTTTTAAGTAAACTAGCATAATACCCATGCATTGCTACCTATAAAATACAATGAGTTATGTCATTGCTTAAGAGCATAATTTTGAGTTGGAGTCACATTTTTTCATTTGTTATTTGTGCATTCTGCAAGTATTGGTCTCACATGAAAGTAATAGTGTATTTTTTATTTATTTTAGACCTCACATGTAAGTAAAAGTGCATTTGTTTATTTTTGTTTTTTGGAAGGTTGCTAGTCTCACATGTGGGTAAGGGTGTATTTTTTATTGATGAAGATTGTTGGTCCTATATGTGAACTCATCACTAACTCCAACCTTTATAAATAGGAAAGATAAAGAGTCTTAGGCAATACTCCTATGGTGGAAAGGATGAGTAAAGATATATCTAATGGGGTTCGTAATGGGGAGCTAGTATCATTTACTAATATCATGTATATTGTACTAGTGTATGATACTACATCCGCAGTGGATAGTATCATAGGTATCATAGATAACTTTATTTATTGACATGCAAGATACATAGTAGCATATCATTTAATATGATACGGTATCATGATATGATACTCAACCTTCTCCTTCTTCATTTAATTATTTGCCATCTCATCAAAATTTTCTAGTTGGCATGTATGATACTACTATGATACTCACACTACGGGCAGCCTAAGACATGAATACCACCTTGCATTGGTATAATAATGGCCCATAAAGGCAGTCATGTGCCGTGACTCTCAAGTCAGTTCGGGACTACTACGCATACTAGTTTCACCTACAATGTTGTTTACAATCTCCAATCATGCTCAAACGATATTTGTTCATGCGACTTTTTTAAAAAAGGATCTGGCGCCCCGGTTTAAATTAATGGAGCCCTTACAGCCAACAATACAACACAACATAGTAGAACAAAGCAAATAAAACGCTCTCGCAAGATACATGCGTGCCCGGGGGCAGCAACAAAGCTCAAAAAGTAAAAGAGCGAGACACAGGAGCCCTCATACATGCTCGAAAGACCAATGCTGCGAATGAAGCCGGTTTGAGAAGGAGATCGGCCAACCAGGGGGAG
>NC_041381.1:655288200-655290758 GCF_002162155.2 Triticum dicoccoides
AGGGGGGGGGGGGTATGCCAATGCCATCTCCAGAGGAAGCCCACAGCTCCACGCCCTAGCTCGAGAGGTGCCACACCATCGGACGTGTTCACCACCCCAGAATGCGGATGGGGACTAGGGCCATGACACCAAACGGAGGTCTTCGGGCACAACCACCTCGCTAAACCTAGCTCCGAGAGCACCACCATCTAGGCAAGAACTCGACACATGACGAGAAGAAGTCATCGGTCACAAAACTCACCCAGTAGCCAGCAACCTAGGACCTTGCACACGAGACAGAGCCTCCATGGATAAAACGACGCCACAGCGGCGCGACCATCCGGTATGGAACTAGTCATACCAATGGTTTCCACCCAGTGCACATGGTGAATGGGGACACCCACGATGACACCTCCAAGGAGGAAAACGGCACACAATAGCGTCGCTATCACTGGCTCCGGCACAGTCGGGCAGAGCTTTTGCTCGGGACTCAACCCCCACCAACCAGATCCCACAACCATGGACGACTAAGGAAAGTTGCAGACAACGCCAGGAACAGGCCGAGTGGCAACGAATACCTCATCTGGATGATGGACGCCCCCGGAATGAACCACCTCGCCGCCCATACGACCGAGGCAACACACAGGCACCCGCACAACACCACCCGCCATAATGGTGCCGCCGTGCCCACCGTTTGGAGCCGACGCTCCGGCAACCAAGGGGATTCACCACTAGTAGAAAAACTACCTAATGTTCAGTTCTTTAGTCCCGGTTTATAAATGAACCGGCACTAATGTGACCATTAGTCCCGATTCAAACGGCTATGCATTAGTCTCACTTCATTTGTGACCTATAGTCCCGGTTTGTGTCACAAACCGGGACTAAAGGGGTGGTGGCAGGCTGGCGTCAGGCCGGGGCCCCACGAGCCCCTTTAGTCCCGGTTTTTGACACAAACCGTCACAAACCGGGACTAAAGGGCCAACCTATAATCCTGGTTTGTATCACAAACCGGGAATAAAGGGGTCTAACCTTTAGTCCTGGTTGGAGACACAAACCGGGACTAAAAGACAATTTTCAAACTCTACCCCCTCCCCCCGGTATCTCCTTTTTTGTTTTGAAAAAAAAACTTCAAAAATTGAAATCCTTCGAGATGTAGTTATGTTACTACATCCAGTAGTTAGGGAAATTTAAAAACATAAATTTCGACATGTTTTGCAAAAAAGTGTTAGGAAAAAGTAAAACGACCATATCTTTTGCATACGATGTCGAAAAAAAAGCATAATATATCAAAAAAATCAGCACGAAAATCTGCATCCTATTTCGACAGCCATAGGACTGTTTGCAAATTTTTAGAATCCTGAAATTCTGAAAGAAAAAAAAGATATGCTCAAATTTCAGTTTTTTTAATTTTTGTTAAATCTGGTCAAACTGTAATCAAACTATCGTCAAACTACTTATTCGAGAAATACTAGTGTTACTAAATAAATATTTTAGCTTTTTTGAATTTTGGTCAAACTATGGTCAAACTATGGTCAAACTACTTATTCAAGAAATATTAGTGTTACTAAATAACTATTATATTCTAGAAAAATAGTTCCAAACTCAAACAGTGAAACATGTGACTTCATACTCAAGCTAAACTCCTGAGGGTTAATAGGATTGACATCTTACTATTGTCAGGAAAACAATAAGTGCTGACTTGGAAACTAGGAGAAATATAACTCGAAAGTTAAGCGTGCTCAGGCTGGAATAATGAAAGGATGGGTGACCGGTCGGAAAGTTAGATGATTTGAAATGAGTGGTGTACACTTGATCAGTTATGAGGGATGATTAGAGACTAAATCATCAAATAATTCAGAAAATTGAAATAAAAAAACAATTTTTTTCAAAGAATTTAAAAAAAATCATTTAGTCCCGGTTGGTGTTGCCAACCGGTACTAAAGATCCCCCAGACCACCGGGCGGGCTCGTGCCACATGATGGGCCTTTGGCCCCAGTTCGTGTTGAACTGGGACTAAAGGGGTACCTTTAGTCCTCACCCCTTAGTGCAGGTTCCAGAACCGGAACTAAAGGTCCTTACGAACCGGTACTAAAGGTCGTTTTTTCTACTAATGCACCCTCACCCACCACACACATGGCAATGGACCGCAAGCACGCACCAGGCCGCCCCAAATCCATCACCTTTCACCCGTATGGAGCCACAACCTAGATCTAGGTTGCTCGGCATCCCAAATAAGTAGCCACAGGGGCTACCTAAAGGAGGAGGGCCATGCCCACGGACTCCATCAGGTAGGAGGCAGCCAGCCAGAGCTATTGGATCCGGCAACAGCGGCGGCTGGGACACCCACCCAAGACCGCCCGCCATATGCGCGGATCCGCGCCACCATGCTCCAGCGGCAGCAGCCCTCGCCACCCAAACGCCCGCGAGGGTCACGCCGCCACCAAGCAAGGCCACGGTCGGCCAGGGCAGGGGGAGGACGCCGGGGTGAGATATGGTCCGATGCGCCGGACGGGGGAGAGGGAGAGTGTCTGAGGGAAAGGGGAGGGGCGAAGGACAACGGGGAGCACACCGTCACCGCC
>NC_041381.1:655291185-655302430 GCF_002162155.2 Triticum dicoccoides
GGGGAGTGCGGAGGGGGCTGTCTATCTATCTTTCATGCGACTCATGCACAGCAGGTGGATATTTGTCAACGCGGTACTAAAATCATATCAAAAGTATAGTAGTATGTGTCTACGTTGGATGTAAACAAACTGATAGTTATTCTCAAAAGTGTAGCAAGACAAACAGATTGGAGTATATTAACTGTCAATTTGTTTACATCCAACCTATATTTGTTTTGCGAATGTACATGAAATAGGGTGTATAGAACAGTCGTTATTCTCTGTACTTTATTTTAGACACAGTAATTTATATCCGTGCGACCAAGTGGTTGCTGGTAGCAAAGGTGCACATGGATAGGAATGGAAAAGAAGACCTCCCCAAGAAAAATCTAGGGTTTCCCTGTCTCCTACCGGTGCCACCGTCGGTCCGCCTCGTCTCCAGTGGCCTCAAAGCCATGACAGCGTGGTGGATCTCGGCCCTTACCAGCGGGAGAGCTCTATTTTCAGTTGGTCATTCGTGTTTGTGTCTTGTTCAGGAAGACGAGACGGCGGTGGCTCCCTGAAGATGGAATAAGGTTCTCCCCACCTAGCAACCATCCCAATGGTGTGTCTACCATCATCGGTGGGCGTGTGGGGTATGTCTTCGGCGGATCTGTCCTTGGTCGATTTGCTCGGATCTGATCATAATTCGTCTACGTACGTTGTGTCTTCAGGTTGGATCCTTCCGATATACGCTCCTCTTCATCGGCGACGGTTGCTGTTCTGTTGCGCTGGTCTTATGGGATCTTAGCCCGATGACTTCCCGACTGTCTACTACAACAAGTTCGACTCGGCTCTTGCGAGGGAGGGATGATGACGGCGGCGCGCCTTCGGCTCGCTTCAATGCTAGATCTGGACGTATTTTTTATTATTTCTGGCATTTGTTGTATTGCCATGATTGAAGATGAATAGATCGGAAGTTTTTTCGCGTTTTTTTTCATACCCCCTCCGATTCATAATAGTAGCATTTTTATTTTCATTTTGCAAACTATGGTCGCAATTTTGAGTTTTCCCTATATCAAACTATTCTAAGGTCGGCCATGTTATTAAAACATACATCAAAGTTTACAGGTCCAAATTAGTTTTACTAGATTCATAACGAAACATGCTTGTAGATGTTAGAGAAAGTAGAAACGTTCACACAACACTAAAATAGTATTTCAAAAATTGCATTTGTCCCAAGATCAACAAAAAATCAACTGTCTTGGGCTGTCATTTAAAATCTGAAAATAAATATTAACATATGAATTCAATGAAAACAATTACATGTGTGGTGCACTTCTCAAACAGAGATGAAAAAAATGCATCAAAGCCCCTATTTATTTTTTCCCCATCATGTTTTCTCTTTGCCCAATATGTAAGATCTCATAAGGAGGAGATGAATTTGTGCATATCACCCATTTATGGTCGCACGTGCTCCCTCCGTCTCAAAATATAAGAGCGTTTTTTACACTAGTGTAGTGTAAAAAACGCTGTTATATTTTGAGACGGAGGGAGTACCTATTTAGAAATGAGCAGGCTAACAAAATATTATGTCAAATTTAGAATTGTACACTTGTCCAACCTTGATGTACAACATGCACAAATCTATCTAAAAGGGTGTTACTTGTAGTAGTTTATCAATAATTGCACAGGTACAGTAGTACTCTGAAATTTACTGTGATAATGCATGGAATATGCATGTCGAAATTGTTTTATGATAGAGGCTCTCCTAGGGAACGCAGAAATTGTAGAGCAAGACAAATAGTGTAGGAACAATATAAATAATGTTTCCTCAAAATAAATGTCATTTTTGTTGTAAAATATCTAGAAATATACACAATAGTGTAAAAATTGTAACATTTAAAAAAAATCCACTATGCGGACAACCCAAGGGAGCCATATAAATAATAAATTGCTAGCGTTTATTTTACATGTACGTAGCAAGGGCAATGCGCGGCCATATGGGTAATGACATCTATCTCCATAATTTAATATGTTTTATAAATGCCAATGAAGGTAAAAGTTACATTTTGGAAATGACACCAATACCTTACAAGTTAGTTCTACTTTTCTTTTTTCTGCAACCAAGTAATGGAAAGTCGTAAGGTTTGAGACGGAGTGGCTTACCAGGCTGCAATGGCTGTAGTGGAAGATGTCAATGCCGCTAACGGCGTATGCTCAATCATATATTCCCTCTGATTTTCTGATATTTGGTTGAGTCTGCTCTTGATTCTTTTGATTCGATTAGACAACTTATGGCGAACACGGATTTTGTTACCGAGGCCCATCAACTGTGCACGCCAAATTTTCCAACGTGGGTATCCCTGACTTCTTAGGTCAACCTGGTGTCACCAGAAAATTCATGCATGAATTTTGTTTGAATTATAAAGATAGCTTTCCGAAACAACTGGAATTTTTTTTAGAGCTAAGTTAAATTTTTTTGCGAGGAAGAGCTAAATTAATATTGCATGCAAGTAAAGTTCTATTGTATTAACATTCTTTTCTTTCTTCCTGTAGAAGTTGGCTAGGGTTTCTTGTGCCTCCTGCCAGTGCCGCCGCCAGTCTACCTCGTCTCATATGGCTTTAAGCATCTTCAATTGTGACCCGCAAATTTCCTACCGCATCGGTTCGTGGACAGAGGGACCAGTCCATGGACAGGGATGCGGGAGGCGGTCATCCAACCGTAGCCGCATACATTTCAACCCGCATTTGAACTAATCGGATGAAATTGATGCAAACCGGCCAATATTCATTAAACTTCAGATAGAAAATAGCACAAATCATCCATACATAGCATGTAAATTAAGTCTAGTACAACAATGTCTCAAATTTGACTAGATTTAACTGGATATCGAACAAGTTTTTAATAATCGGGTCATGTCGTCTCACACAGACCCTCCCTCCAGCTTCATCTAACAGCGTGTACATAAATGGCCGTCCCTCTATCTTGTGGTACATCACGATAGCGCGTGCGGGCTACATAATGTGTAGACCAACATTGAGTGAATGAATCAATCAACAAGTTGAGCAAGAGGAAAAAAACTTACGATCTAGTCCTCTGCCGCGTGCAATGGCCACATTGCCTCGAGCTGACAAACCACATCACAAAAGTCGGTGACGCTAGTATGTATAGTGTACCAGCGATATGGCAACGATCTAACGTTGCGTTGTTGTATGATGTACATGTCGTAGGGCGCAATGTGCTTTCATGCGTGAAATTTTTCATGCACTTGCTCCTAGAAGGTCACCCCTTTCCTCCTACCTACGAAATCCGCGGATACGTCCAACCACGCATTGCATAACAACTCATCCTCCATGGTCGAATAGCTCAACATCCTTCGTACTCTTAAAAACGACATAGCATTTGAAAATAAGCTCAATGGCATTTAACCGAACACCTGCCGGGCGTTGTGTCCGCCATCGAGGTCGTCGACAGGGGCGTAGTTTACCTTGGTACGAATTGCTCAAAGGTGGGCAATTCCATCATAAAGGCGAGTGGGTGCGTCAGTGCTGGTTGCACACGTTCGGCAATGCCTCTGTGGCGGCCGGAGACATACATCAACGACGACAGAGGTGGTGGGTACGGATGCAAAGCTAGGGAGAGAAGGGGCGGAGTGGAAGGAAATGATACCAGGAGGGGGGATTTGGTGGGCCAGGGGGCAGAGAGCGATGTTTCGCGTGCTTGAACTCCCGCAAATATCCCCCACTTCTTCCCCAATTTGCGGGAGAAAATGCGTCTGGACCGTGCCGTGGAACGATATGTGACCGCGTTGGATGACTTCCATGGTCCGGACAACGTAATTCAGACAGATGCGGGCTATTTGAAGGTTACCGTTGGAGGCACGGTGGATCCCGGCTCTTGCCGGCGGGAGGGCTCCATTTTATCGTGCTTTTTTTAGTTTTGTTAGAGTTTGCGCCCTGCTCAGGAAGGCGAGGTGGCGACGTTTCTCTGAAGATGGAATAAAGTTCTCCCTGCCAAGTCCCTATCCCGGTGGTGTTTCTAGCATCGTCGAGTGGCGCATGGAGGATTTTCTCCGGCCGATCTCATGTGATTTGGTCGACGCTTGTCTTCGATGAATCCAGGTGGATCCTGTCTTCGTGTGTCTACAGATTGGATCCTTTCGGTCCATGCTTCTCTTCATCGGCGGCGGTTGCTGTTCTAGTGTGCTGGTCCTATGGGATCTTAGTACGACGACTTTCGGACTGTTTACTACAACAAGGTTTGCCCGGCTCCGATGAAGGAGGAACGGTGATAGGAGCGCGCCTTCGGCTCGGTTCAGTGCTTGTAGTTGTCGCTAACTTAGCAGCAAATATTTAATCAACATATAAATGATCAATAATTAGTAATCTAACAGTATGTAACAAGAAAATTGAAATGCCAAAGGGAAGTCGGCTACTCCCTTGGAGCTAGTTACTCCCTCAGTAAAGAAACGGAATACTCTTTAGCTAATAATAATTCTAAAAAACAAATCTAACGGAATTTTAATTTTGCGTTTCCCCAGACTGACATGACCGCTGTTGAGAGAGATATCAAGTAATTAATCATCCGCAAAAAAAATCAAGTAATTAATCAGGGTAAGAGCACCTAGTGTTCAAAAGAAAGAAAAAGCAGGACAAGAGCACCTCGTAGAAGAATTCGTCGAGCGCGTCCTCCGCTTCGAAGGCGACGTCGCGCGTCTGGCGCACCCACACGCGGGTTAGCCCGTCGGTGCCGGCCCGGCGCTTGCGGTCGGCGTCCCGGATGAAGGCCTGCAGCCACTCCAGCCGGTCGCGCAACAGCATCATGTCATCGCCGACCAATCAGCACCTTTGCCTCATTCGCGGCGAGCTCACCGAACTTGGAGAGCACCGCTGCGATCGCTGTCTCCGCCATGGATGGATCTTTGTTATTCTCCCCTCTCTCTCTCTCTCTCTCGCTGTGAACTGCACTGCGCTTTCCTCTCCTTATTCCACTAGTGGGTTTGTATGGCACTAAACAACATCTCTGCTTAGAAGAAAGAAAACCACTTGGTTTGACTTCATTAGCCACCTCAGACGAACATGCGTGTAGCCATGTGATAGTACGCTGTTAATTAGTCATCGTATACCGAGTCTAGATAAATATCAATTTCCATGAATCGGGATCTAGCTCGTTATTCAAGACACAACTGGCTCCCTCGACAGCATAGTATGCGCCGGTAACCTTGAGGAACGTGAGCATGTGGATCCGCGTGCCACTGGCCCGTTGCATGTGGGGTAGAGTCGAGCACGTAGCACCAGCGCAGGCTGGACGAGATTCCACCAACTAATATATAAGGCTACTCGTATAATAGTACTTCCTTTGGTCCCTTTACTCCGCGTATTAGATTTATATATGTCAAATTAATCTTTATAAAGTTTGATCAAATTTATATTAAAAAAATACCAACATCTACAATACCAGGTATGTATACCGTGAAACTACATTTCATAATGAATCTAACAATATACATTTGGCATTGTGAATGTCATACTTTTTTCTATAAGTTTGGTTAAAGTATAGATATTTTGAGTTCAGACAAAACTTATATGTAGACTAAAAAGGACCGAAGGATGTATCATAGATGATTTTATTTACTGGCGTGCATGACACATACTCCCTCTGTTTCTAAGTATAATATATAATATAATATGTAAAACAAACATCCATCAAGTAAAATGACATCTATAAAAAATCATGATGTGGCAGTTAATTAATGAATATAGAGACAAATAGAGTAACATAAGTAGTTATCATCACATACAAATATCCATTTCTGAACCCAGGCTCATCTGCACCCGGTCAAGAAAAAATTCACAAAAATACGAAAAGAAATAAAAAAAAATATTTTTTGCATGGTAGATGATTTGGTGTGCGAGGTGCGCTTCAAATTGCAGATCATTTGGACATATGATTCTCAGCAAAAAAGATAAATTGGTTTAAAACAA
This sequence comes from Triticum dicoccoides, assembly GCF_002162155.2. Taxonomy (NCBI): domain Eukaryota; kingdom Viridiplantae; phylum Streptophyta; class Magnoliopsida; order Poales; family Poaceae; genus Triticum; species Triticum dicoccoides. Next base: position 655,297,132 of record NC_041381.1, read on the forward strand.
TACATGAACGGTAAACATTTTTACAGTCCTCAAATTTGTCTTTTTTGCTGAGAGCTACTTAGATGTTCAAATGATATGAAATTTGGAGCATACCTCATGCATCAAAATAAAAACCATGCAAAAAAATGGATTTGTTTGAATTTTTCTAGTATTTGTTTTGGGTTTTTTTCAACGAAGGTGCAGATGAGCCTGGACACCGAATCACTGCTCTCAATTCACATGACACTTTCCAAGAAAGAATGAGTCTACAAGAAAATAATTGAGACCATATATGATACTACCTTTATACTCCCTCTGTTCCTAAATATAGTCTTTTTTTAGAGATTTCGATATGGGCTACATACGAAGCAAAATGAGTGAATCTACACTTGTTCTATGGTATATTTTCATTAATATTTAAATATGTACAAGAAAACAGGCTAAATCGCCCCAACAAATGCATGTGGCTTCTAACATATTACAATAAATTACAAAGTGTTATCCATCCAGAACTGAATCTTGCTTGCCTTGGTGGCTTTTGCTCTTAGCATGAGCACTTTAAGACCTTCTCTCATGTAATATTTCCAGCAAATAGGGTGGGCCACTACCTATTTGAAAATCTCGTCATTTCTCACGGACCAAATACTCCAGCAACCAGCAATGATAATGTCTATTCCACACTCCTTTGGGAGGGCTGACAAAGCCAAACAAAATTCATCAAAGCTTGAGATACCTCTTCTCTTTGTAGGCATAATTGAGTTCCAACATTGCATTGAAAAGGGGCAGTCCCAGAATAGGTGCAGTGAAGTTTCTTCTGTCTATCATTACACAACACACATTCATATGAGTTGAGGAACATGGATTTTCTCTTCAGTAAGTTCCTGGTGTTGACCCTGTCGTGTAGAAGTAACCAGAAGAAGATCTTATGTCTAAGAAAATTTGATGCTTTCCATAGGATGCTGAAGATGAAGTGAGTGTTGCTCTGGCCCATCAAACATTTGTACATCTTGATAGATGAGTATGTTGGGTTTGTCCATCTGTAAGTCCTAGAATCCTTGTGCTCAACAGTTGTTAAGGTTTGGAGAAGGTCTTGCATTTCCGTGAATTGTTGGTGTGCTTCAGATGATAATGGTCTGTGAAAAAGATTTTCTCTGTTGTCCACCAGAAGAGCATTCTGCAGAGTTATTTCCATATGTGTGGTGAATGAGAAAAGCTCAGGGTATTTCTGATGGAGAGGAGTCTCAAGGGTCTTTCCATAATCGAGTGGTGTCCCCAATGCCTGCCTTGCATATTGCAAACTGTTGAAAAGTGGGGAGCAGCTTCATAATATCTTTCCACCAAAATGATCCGACTACTTTTGTTCCAGGTGAATGCTCAGAGTAGTAAGTCTCCCATAACATCTTCACCCAAGGAAGATCATGTTTATTGAAGAATTTTTGTAAGAAATTCATGAGCAGAGTCTGGTTGTGAGTTGGAATATCAAGAACTCCAAGACCACCATGTGATTTAGGAAGACATGCTTTGTCCCATGCAATTAGAGCTGGTGTTTTATCCTCAGTTCCATATTTTCTCCAGAAACATTGTCTGATGTACTTGTTAATTTGTTGCACCACTGTCATAGAAAGGGCTAGGATGCTCATATAGAAGATAGGCATGCTAGCAAAGACAGACTTGATGAGCACCAGTTTGTCCCCATAAGAAAGCAGAGTTGAAAAACCTTGCAATCTTGTCACAATTCTCTTGATAAGAGGGGAAAAAAATCAACCACCTTAGGTTTCTGGACACTTAGTGGCATTCCTAGATAAGGAAGTGGAAGTGTGCCAATTTGACAACCCATTAAAGCTGATAAGTTCTGCATTTTGTCTTCTGGTGTGTTGATGGCAATCAAGGTTGAATTGGAATAATTCACTTTCAGACCAGTATAAGTTGCAAAGTGAAGCAGCAGGTTCTTGAGATGCATGAGCTAGATTGAGATAGCAGGGAGGACCAGTACAATGTCATCTGCATATTGAATGACTGGAAAATCTGGGCATGTTGCATGTTTGAGGGGTGGTTCAATAAGAGAGTTATGCATTGCTTCATTCATCATAAACTGAAGGAGGTCTGCTGCAATCACAAAGATCAGTGGAGACAGGGGGTCTCCTAGTCTTACTCCACTCTTGCAAAGGAACTGTTTACCAGGGACTCCATTTAGAAGAACAGAGGAGAAGCCAATGCTATATATTTGTTTGATCCAGTTTATCCATCTCAGACCAAAACCTTTGGCTTCCAGAATCTCAATGATGGTGTCATGATTAAGTAAATCAAAAGCTTTCTCAAAGTCTAGTTTGAGAAGTATGATCTCCTTTTTGGATTGATGACATTGATGTAAATATTCATATGCCCAAGCCAGGCAATCCTGAATGCTCCTGTTGTTTAGAAAACCATATTGATTCTTATGTATCAATCTCAAGATGACTTTTTGCAATCTGTTGGTCAGCAACTTAGTGATAATCTTGAGAGTACAATTGAGGAGTGATATAGGTCTGAATTCACCAGGTGTGGCAGCAGAGCTATTTTTGTGAATCAGTGTGAAGTAGGAGTAATTGGTGCTCTGAATATTTGCTCTGCCCTCATGAAAATATTGTATTAGACGATAGAAGTTAGGTGCAACTATGTCCCAACATGATTTAAGGAGGAAGCATTAAAACCATCTGGACCTGGAGCTTTTTCATTGGGTATCTGTTTGATGATGTTGTCAATTTCCTCATGAGTAAATGGAGCTTCCAGATCTTGCAGCAACTAATATGGTTGGAGAAATGAGTGTAACAAAAGAGGGTTGCTAGTCTGTTGTTGAGTTCCCAGTCTTTCTTTGAATGCACTGTACAGAATAGCAGCTTTGGGTTGATGGTCCTGGTATTCAATACCATTAGAGTTCTTAAGCATAACAATACTGTTGTTTCTCCGTTTGATAGTTGCTTCGGCCTGAAAGTATTTAGTATTTGCTTCTCCCACCTTGATGGATCTAATTGTTGCTCTTTGTTTCCAATATATTTCTGGAATTTAAGAACTCTAGCAAGATGCTCTTTGAGGCAGTTTATGCCCTCAGATTCCTCTCTGGATAATGGTCTGTATTCCTCCAGATGATTAATAAGAAGTATAAGCTCATTGGTATTTTTGATGATAGCCTTTAGATCAGAGATATTCCTGGACCAATTCTTTAGACTTTCCTGAGTCTCTTAAATTTTGCAGAGATGATTTTAGCACTATCTCTTTCTGGCACTGGCACTAGTAGAAAAGGGGCCAATGGTCCAGGCCGGTCCAGCCCATTAGTCCCGGTTCAATCCAGAACCGGGACCAATGGGGGCATTGGACCCGGTTCGTGAGCCCCAGGGGCCGGCCGGGCCACGTGGGCCATTAGTCCCGGTTCGTCTGGACCTATTGGTCCTGGTTGGTGGGACGAACCGGGACCAATGGCCCTCGCTCCTGGCCCACCACCATTGGTCCAGGTTGGTGGCCTGAACCGGGACCAAAGGACGACCATTAGTCCCGATCCATTCCACCAACCGGGACTAAAGTGTTGGTCCTCGTTGCGGCCAAAGTTTAGTCCCACCTCGCCAATCGGAGGGGAATCAGACCGGTTTATAAGCCCCTCCCTCTCTGCCTTATTGAGCTCCTCTGAAAATGAAAATAGATGCCCTTATATAGGGAATTTAGGCTAAATTCATACGAATTTCTCTTGAAATTTGTTATGAATTTAATTTGAATTTCCTCTATAAGCGCATTATGCTCATTTCTGAGTAGCTTTTAATATAGTTTTTTTCTTTTCTGCTATATTTATTTTTTTCTTTTTATTTCTGAGTTGTAATAAGTCATTAAAAATAAGCATCTATGCTCATTTTTTAGTAAAGTTAATCATAACTATTTTTTCTCTATTTATTTTTGAATTGTAATAAGTCATTAAAAATAAGCATCTATGCTCATATTTTAGTAAAGTTAATCACAACTATTTTTTCTTCTTTTTATTTCTGAGTTGTAATAAGTCATTAAAAATAAGTATCTATGCTCCTTTTTTAGTACAGTTAATCACAACTATTTTTTGCTTCAATTCATTTCTGAGTAGCTTTTTATAGAGTTTTTTTCCTTTTCTGCTATATTTATTTTTTTCTTTTTATTTCTGAGTTGTAATAAGTCATTAAAAATAAGCATCTATGCTCCTTTTTTAGTACAGTTAATCACAACTATTTTTTGCTTCAATTCATTTCTGAGTAGTTTTCTATATAGTTTTTTTTCTTTTCAGCTATACTTTTTTTTCTTTTTATTTCTCAGTTGTAATAAGTCATTAAAAATAAGCATCTATGCTCATTTTTTAGTAAAGTTAATCATAACTATTTTTTCTTCTATTTATTTTTGAATTGTAATAAGTCATTAAAAATAAGCATCTATGCTCATATTTTAGTAAAGTTAATCACAACTATTTTTTTTCTTTTTATTTCTGAGTTGTAATAAGTCATTAAAAATAAGCATCTATGCTCCTTTTGTAGTACAGTTAATCACAACTATTTTTTTGCTTCAATTCATTTCTGAGTAGTTTTCTATATAGTTTTTTTTCTTTTTAGCTATATTTATTTTTTCTTTTTATTTCTCAGTTGTAGTAAGTTATTAAAAATAAAAAAGAGGCGCAATGCTTATTAATTTGCTTCAAGCCTTTCGGAATAGTGTCAACTGCACTGCACATAGCTCTGTGCAGTCTACCGTATTCCTCAAGGCTTGAAGCTAACCAACATGCAGGAGCATTGAGCCTCTTCGTCATCGTCTCTGCACTCAGGGCTTATAAACAGCTGCGAGTGCCTCTCGCGTGGCGAGGTGGGACTAAAAAAACAGCTGCAGGAAGAATCAACAAAAAAACAGCTGCAGAAAATAAAAAAGTAGTTAGACGGGTCCATTGGTACCGGTTGGTGGCATCGACCGGTACCAATGCCGCTCTTTGATCCCGGTTGGTGGAATCAACCGGGACGAATGCCGCTCTTTAGTCCCGGTTGGAGCCACCAACCGGGACCAAAGGTCTTCGTTTCCCGCTCTTTGGGCTGCTGAAAAGAGGCCTTCGGTCCCGGTTGGTGGCACCAACCGGGACTAAAGGGGGCATTAGTCCCGGTTTGTGCCACGAACCGGGACCAAAGCCGTTGCTATATATACAGCACTTAGCGCGACTTTGATCTCTCCTGCTCCACTCCCGTTGCCGCGCGTCTCCCTGCCGCCACACCTCGCCATCGCCGCCCCGCCCCGACGCCGTCGCCGCCACGCCCCGCCACGCCCCGACGCCGTCGCCGCCCCGCGCCGC